>NW_013525102.1:4758219-4792444 GCF_000836215.1 Papilio polytes
AAATGGCCAAATGTCATTCAGGAAAAATTCAAGCTGAACTTCACCCAATCCCTAAAGTCACAGTACCATGGCATACTATACACATGGACGCGACAGGCAAATTAAGCGGCAAGCGAGATGCAAAAGAATACATCTTTGTATCAGTTGATGCTTTCACAAAGTATGTACTTTTACATCATACTGTTAACATTGACTCTACCAATGCCATAAGAGCTTTAAAAGCAGGAGTATCATTATTTGGAGCTCCAATACGTGTAATAGCGGATCAGGGACGTTGTTTTGCCAGTAACGACTTTAAAGAGTTTTGTGCCGCGCACAATATTAACCTACATTTAATAGCTACAGGTTCTAGTCGCGCTAATGGTCAGGTAGAACGTGTAATGTCTACATTAAAAAATATTTTAACCACGGTGGAGTTGGATAACAATAAATCTTGGCAAACGGCATTACCCGAAGTGCAGTTAGCCTTGAATTGCACAACAAATCGAACCACAAAAGCGAGTCCCCTTGAATTACTTATTGGAAAAGTAGCTAGACCCTTACAGTTAATGACATGCGATACAAATGAGACTGACGTTGATTTAGAAACTATAAGAGAACAAGCGGCGCAATCAATTGAAGCAAGTGCTTCAATGGAAAAATCTAGGTTTGACAAAAATAAAGCAAAAGTAAAAAACTTTAATGTAGGTGACTATGTTTTGTTAGAAAATCAAGAACGAAATAAGACAAAGTTAGAACCCAAATTTAAGGGACCATACAGGGTTGTAGAGTTACTTGATGGTGACAGGTATCTACTCAAAGCATTGGATTCCAATCGGACATACAAATATGCCCATGACCGCTTAAAATCTATTCCTGAATGCTACGTTCCTTTGGAGTTGAATCTTGCACTAGATGAACCAATAGAATCAGTTGAGTCAGGATGCACCGCTAACGGCGCTGGTAAGTTACAGTCTTAAATTTCTTAGTGATTGGCCTGTGTGGCATTAACCTGTGTGGTATCAGCCTGTGTGGCATCAGCCTGTGTGGCATCAGCCTGTGTGGCATCGGCCTGTGTGGCATCGGCCTGTGAGGCATCGGCCTGTGTGGCATCAGGCTGAGTAGCATCGGCCTGTGTGGCATCGATCTGTGTGGTATTTGACTGTGTGACATAGGCTCATCTATCGCTTGTGTGTTACTCTATAGTGTGGGAATAGAGTGAGTGGCGTTGACCTGTACTGCATACGCCATGGTGACATTCATCTGTGTGTGGCTGTGTGATCTATGTGAAATTGTCTAGTGTGTAATTCGTTTGAGTGGTAATGATATGCTTGATACCTACTGATGTGGTATTCGTTTGAGTGACACCAGTCAATTCACTATATATCTGTCTGTTGTTAACTAGCAAAACGCAAATTAGTAGTATTGTTTAACTTTAAATCTGTGTGTGAATTATAATAATACTAATTTGAATAATATCTGTTGCTAGACAACTGTTTAGTAGAAGTTGTTTTAGTGTGTCAGAATGACCGAGTGTTAATGGCGTTAACACTTTGACGAATGAAAACTTTGTTGTTTACAGATGAGGAGGAGTAATAGACGCACGAGGACGTGCGATGTTGCAGGACGGCCGTAACGGCGCGCAATTATTGTTACTTAAATCGATTAATATTTCAATTGAATAGTTATTTTTAAAGTGTTGCCAATATGTAAAATTAGTTAAATGAAGAATGGTTAATTTTAATTCATGAGCGGGCAACCCCGAATGGGTTCGTACGCGTCAGAGCAACGATCTATTTGACGGTTGGAATGTCAGGTGATGATCGAGCTGTGTGCGCTTACAAATCCATTGGCTCGTGTTTTTCATAAGTTTTAGTGATCTGATTATATTGTGATGTGTACTAATTTGTAATAAAACAGTGTCACTGGTTGTTTTGCGGTTATACTTTCAAGAATCTCCCAAACACACGCCCATAATGCAAGACGATACCAATCAAGTAAATAATCCGCCTTCGGAGCTTACACCTCCGCCGCTCGGTACTCCGACATGTATATGTCTGTAGGTCACGTCTGCATAATCCAGATCCTAACAATAGCTTTTGAAGGCCAAACATTTTTTTTTCTACGTCTGTTTTTAAAACGTTACAGAAACTCTACATCTTCCAAAGCGTTTATTTTTAGTTAAGAAGTACGAGGCAGTATAACTTTTGTACCATTATAAGTAGAGTGAATTGGTAAAACCAAAACAATTCGTTTTTCTATTTTCACAAAAGTATTGTTACAATTTAGTGATTATCGTTTAGCTCCACTTTTTGGTATCTAACGTGAAGGAACCTACGTGAAATTCAGGATTTTGTTTTCGACGATAGGTCAAAAACATCATCAAGATTAGTATTATGTTCTTTAACTTGCACCTTACAATGTCAAGTCGCCATCTCCGAAAAGGTCAAGGATCTCGGATTCATGTCGGTATACCACTTCAGGATTTTTACACATAACTAATGTTTTATTACCTTACATACTAAAGAATAAATCATGGCTGAAGCCATATAGCACATCACATAGGCAAATTGTAAACTAAGCCCTTACACGCGCCATCATAACATTGAAAGAGAAATCTGATTTCATTTCAATAGTTTTTAAATTTACACAAGAATATTTAGCTTCTTCAGTTCACATTTAGGCAGTGTTTATAATTACCTAGACAGATTATGAATTAACTTAGTTCATAATGTTTCGGTAACATATATCGCGCAAATAACGTATTATTTAAAAAATATCAACATATTAAAGAAACGCATTGTTTCATAAAATTTCAATTTATCCTAACTTGTCTGTAATGGATCTTGTAATCACGATACATAATCCTTAAACTCACAAGCAAATTTGATAAAAGTAACACGCCCACAGAAATAGCTTAGTGATAACCGTTATACTCGTATTACGTACGATCCTGTCATCCTCGCCCACATACTAAACCTACGCTTACAAGATGTTAATTAATCAGGGTGTTTATTCAATTGAGGCATTTCTTTTTTTCTCTCAAAACTAAGTCATTAAAACTTAAACTTGCCTAGAACTTAATATTGGTGTCACGCCGCACCGTGCAGGAAAACTTGTCAAAATTACTTTATCCGGAAATAATTAAGTTTAAAGATTGTGGAATTGTGGAATCTAGTGGAATTCACACTCTTAGATTACCTGGGAAGTCCTAGGCTACATAGTCAACCTATGGTTATGTGCGAGCTATTCAAATATCAATGTCGTCATGTTTTTTCATAATATTAGAATGGAATCTAAGATTACTCTTAATCTATTACTAGCTTTCGCCCGCGACTCCGTCCGCGTGGAATTTAAAAATCAAAATTCAGTAGCCTATGTTTTCTTCCAAACTATCCACTACATCTATACCAAATTTCATCGAGATCTGTTCAGTCGTTTGGGCTAGAAACTCTAACAAACATCCATTCATCCATTCCATCCATTCATCCATACATCTAAACTTTCGCATTTATAATATTAGTAAGATAAGATAGTATCAAATTTAACATTTTAACTTTTGAATGACTTGAATAATAATTTGCCCTAAACTTGTGCTAGTATCAGGTAACATGCTTTACGTGAATGTTTCGGCAATGGGTACCAATGATTATTCAGACATAACCTGAAGTTGCTTTATCATTCAGCTGCTCCCATTCATTGTGTATACCATTTATTATACCGGATCTCAGATTACGTATGAACTAAATATAATCCTTTGTTTCGCCAAATATTCAGTTTATAGACAAGCCATCAGATGTTATAATAGACGTAGTGACGTTGCAGACAAGAAACACGTCAACCATCTCACAACGCTCTCACAGTAAATCCCGTCACGTCCTTCAACCGTACGCTGCATAGCCACATTGTTGCTCCTATTTATCTGCTACATACACTTAACATACCTATGTACTACCATTAATGAATACCTAACACACGTCATCGTAGAAACGAGAATCGAGTAAATGTCATCGGTCGGCGCCGCGACGTAAAATGTCAGCTGTAATCGAAAATAAATCGCTGATAACTGGAAAATATAACCAACTCACTCATTAGGTTCAGGCTTCGATCATTACGAGACTCGGTGGATGACCTAAAATGGCTCCTGATATAAAAATCAATTCACAAATGAACGTTTTCAATCACAGCGCGACGGTTTACTTTAACACTCAATACGAGTGTATACGAACTATTGTCAGTATTAAAACGTCGTATACTTTCGCCAGTAGACGTGTCTTTGTCTCAGTTTGTGCGCCGTCTGAGCGTCGATTGAGGGCAGCTCTCGGCGCAGGCTCCGCACGCCCACGCCCACGGCGCCCAGGGGCGGTCGTTATGCCCACGCTTCTTTGGAAAATCTCATACTTTCAGACTAAAAACGACATAAGATGGATTATGTGTTTTTTTAGGAATACTTTTCGATGTGTTGTAATTACATTAACACAATGCGTTAATAAAATTTAAACAACAATACGCAGATTAAACGCTAAAAATAAACTCGCATGAGAATAGTTGAAAAAAACGTCTTACAACAGGCAGACACTCAATTGTGGCGCCAACCGGGCGTAAAACTATATACAGTACGTACATTTACACCGGAAATGGCGTACACTTGAACTGTGGATGGCCTTATTCCTGGATCGGGGCCAATGCGAGCCGCTCGTAGGATCTATTCATTGTGGAAGCGGGCGATACTAGCGAGCCCGCTACCGCCCTCCATCTACTCCGTATCACGTCTTCTAAAAGCCCGTAGAGCTTTAATGGATAAATTATACCGACGACATTTAAAAATAACTCAGTAATCGCTTCCGAGTGGCAGAATCGATACTACATTCAGTTTCGTTGTCATGCGTTTTAGCCGGCCACCAGTGGTAGCGGCTGGGTACTTGGAGAAGGTCAACGGGGTAATAATTTGAGAAAGGAAGCCCGTCTGTAAATAGCAAGGTCGCAAACTATTAATAATTGCTTTTTTCGATACGTCCGCTTCATCTGGTCGATCGAAAATTTTGCATGAAAATAATAATGGCAAGTTTTTTCCGTGTGTACATAATTAAGGAACAAGTCTGATTATTTAAATTAATAAAAATACGAATCAACAAGATTTAGTTTTTAAGTTACGAAAGTTTAACAAATGTATGAAAAAATTCGGTACGTAGAACAATTTATTTTGTGAAAGTAAGTTCAGTGTTTCCTTTTTTAATATCTAAAAGATTTTATATTCTATGAAAATGTGAATACCACTAATTTCATCTACAAATAAGCGTTCAATAGCGCGTAATAAAAACATAAATCTCGAATTAGTCCGCAACATTTTGCCGTCAAATATCACTCGTTTAATCAACAAGCTATTCGACGAATTACCAAGATGCGGGACAGATTGAGGAAAATAATATTCGAATTGATAAATGTACTCGAAGACCAAACGATTTATCTAAATAAGAGAATATAATCAACTCAATCAAATGTGAACAAACACAATCTATTTCCAGTAAATAGTCTTTTCGTGTTTAATAAAAGGAAATAACAATCGCTTCATTATTATTTCTGATTCTCAGATACTCCTTTACATATCGGTACATCTCCGATTAGGTTGATCCATTTAATGTCTCCCTAAACTCTTTATTGTTTCCTTAATTTGATTTAAAACAAAAAAGTGTAAGTGTAAATGTGTCAATCACGTAATGCGCAGTTCGTCGCTGAATCATTTTATAACGGAACATCTAATAATAGTCTCGATAATGTATTGATAGTGAGCGGGCTGTGAATGAGCAAAGTATAGGGCAGGCCGGCGTGCGTTGCAGTCACTAGGCCACTGATAAGATACAACTGGACGTGCCAATGCGCATCGCCCTACCTTACAATAAACCCTAATACGATATCAAACCATACATCTTACTCATCATAATATAATCATAGTAAATAAAAATTTAACCGCAATAACAAAAGGAATGACGATAACTAAGCGATTTTAATTGAAAGTTGATAACTTTTGATGATCGATAAGTCTCCGAAAACATTCAGTAAGAAACCAAATAAATCTAAAACTCATTAAAAGTTGGCTAAGGAAAGAAATGTTTGAAAAACTTTTATTTCAGTTTTGAGCAAAAACCAGATCAAGGTTTTCTAATTACGTTTAAATTAAAGAATAATGATATACAGCAAAATATTTTAAAGATTGAAGATTTTTTGCTCGCAGCCCTGAAGAATAACATTTTTTAGATATCGTATCGCAAGACCTACGCCGAATGTCACTAAAGAGACAAGAGTACAATATCGAAATAAACAAGCCTATCTGTGACAGAGGGGTCGAGCAACGACCTCCGGAGCGGTCGCGCGGCGAAGACGCGACGGTCACGTCTGCACACTGAATAACAATTAACAACATGCCCACCGTACCCTCATTCTAACAATTATCCATTTGACACTCAGACATTATAGGATAATCTATCGAACATAGCATGTCGAGTTAAAATCTAAAACAAGATAAGATAACGCACATATGTAGAATTTGTTTAGACATGGAGAAAGCTTCGTCCTGTTGGTATGTATCTTATCTCCGTGTAGAAGTGGCCATTTAGGTCCTAACCGCTGCATTGGCTTTGGTTCTAAGGGCGCCATAGACTAATGGATATTATTAACGGGACGTTGAATATAATTTCAGCATTGGAAGTGAAATTCGATGCTGCTCTATCATAAATGCTGGAGATCGATAAAGTTGCTACACTGTTTCTCAGTAAAATATGCTATTGCTTGTCGTTGAGGCAGTATTTTAAATGTAGGTAAACTATTATGTTAAATGACGCAGCTACATTGTAGTTATCAGTAGGATTGTGTGTGCATAATTTTCTCTTGGGCTAACGATTTCCGGTAGGTATGATGAAGCCTTACGAAGCCCGCGCCCGTTAGTACGTGTGCGCGCGACACGTGTCGGATTGGTCGCGGCCAGTGTAGCCGCGCCGAGCGAGCGCTGTGCCACGCCGCCATCGCCATCGCCCGCCAGACGGATGTTGTTTCGTTATTCCGATGCATTATTCAAAGAAAACAATGTATTGTTAAAATTTTGTAGAAGAAAAGTCACGGCGAAATTACGTTAAAAAATACACAATACAAAAATCTAGTTTCTAACCAAAACAAACGCATGAGTATTTAACCTAGATGCCGAAAACGAATTAATGTATATTTTACCACCGTTCCAGCATAACAAAATACTTAGTTTATTGGAATCTATTTGCATGTTTCATACCGCAAGTAATGAGCATAATTTTAATTTTACCGCCGTGATAACGTAAATGGAGCACGAACTATGCGCATACATTTACAAAGCGCAGCGCGGAATGCGCACGCGCAACCGCACACAGTCGCCGGTGCGAAAAAATGTCATTAGCATTACGCCTACTTAAAAGTGTTACGTTCAACGGAGTTTTGAAATCCGTACAGAGAAATGACGTACGATTCTAATAGATTCGATAGGAATTAGTTGAAATCGATGATAAGCGATGTTTGTCGCGGTGGGAATGGTTTGAGCGAATCGGGCTGCGCAGATGAGGCTGAACGGCTATCGCGTGCAGGATACGGCGCCTGTTCCGCCGCGATAGCGCCACCTACGCCACCGCCAGCGACGCCTCGCGCCCCGCGCACAACTTCACATCATTGTTGCCCAACAAAGACGCCACAAGTCTCTCTTCAGATCCACACTGACCAAGTGTGACGATATAACACTACACTTTTGATATAAATCAAAAGGACCCGTGATTCAGCAAATTATAAGTATACACATGTACCTATTACCAGGCTTATTGCAGGAAACAGAAAGTAAAGTAATCATTGGTAAAACCATGCGGCATCACACTTATAAGACGAAACGCGAACTACTTTATTACGAAAACTACCATATTTAACTTATAAATAAATCGGACCGATCCAACGTAACATGCAAATTTTGTTATCATGGCTTTTACTTTTATATCATGTTATGTAAAAACTTTCACTGCATCACCAAATACTGCGCTTCTGTAAACTAAAAAGAAATTTTTTGGGGAGCCAGACTATTAAGCTAGAAAATGTATTTTCTGCAAGTCAATTTATTATGTGACTTGTGATCAGGTTAGGTTTGTACACACTGATCACGTTTAGTTGACAAAGCGTCCACCGGTGCGGCGTCCCCTCATTGTGCACGGGACGGTCAATTAGCAGCCCTTAATAGAGTTCATTCACGCGACCGCTTCACTGACTGCTCAATGAACACTGACTTTATAATTTATGACGCGCTGTAAGAATAAAAGTATCGCCCATTCAGAAGTATCGATCCCCTACCGCGTGGGCAGCGGGAACTATCGCCTACTATGCAAAGTATACTTTGGCGCCATTCTTGCTATAAATGCCGTTGGTAACAGAGATACATGGGAAAAAACATCAATACTTTATTGCGTGGTTATCATTGCCAATATTAAGCAAACAGATCACAATTCCTATACAACGACAAGAAGTAACAGTTTGTGGTTGTAGGTAGCGGCTCAAATAGACGATGAATCATGTGTTGTGATAGTGTGACAGCGTGTGAGCAGGCAAAGCGCAAAGTCCTGCGCACGCGCTGCGGTTGCAACCACAAACTGATACCAGACTTGTGGCTGTACTTGACCTCTTTGACGAAGTGAGTGATAGCGCTTTCTACAGGTCACCTGCTTTTTGAAGAATGCATTCAATAATAGTTAAAAAACATATTGCGTGTTCACAATAAAATTAGCGTCGTGTTCAAACAGACAATCAATCTATACCAATATAATAAAGCATAAACACACACTTCTTTATTGCCTAAGATGTAAGCAATTACAGCATATTTTTGAATAATTCTTTTTTTAAATAAAAAGCCCTACACTTACGTCACGCTGTAGGTTATATATTTTCACGCCATTAAACTTTGGGGGTAAATATTTTGGATAAAAACCCTAATGTGGGAAAGAGACCATAAGTTAATGCCAACAGCAAGAAAGCAAGACTGCTAAGGTTTGTTATGTCATGTCATTTTGACATTTGTAATTGACAATTTGACACATGTAAACCATTAAATAAAATTTTCATAGTTTCATGCGGATGAAGCCGCACGGGAATAGCTAGTATGTAATACAAAACATTATGTACTTATAATTCTGTGCATCGATTGATGTGAAAACAGATAATAACGCGCACTCTCCATTGCGTCGCCATAAATACACTAATCAGACATGTCATCCGTTGATGCATCGCTTAGTATGCAGTCGTATCGCCTCATTGTAACTGACTCATTATTAAAATCCAAACAGCTGGTCGTTGTTATGCGATTAATTGCTGACAATGTCGTGACAACCAAAGTTTTGTTTTTCCGAAAAGTCTGGAAAATCCCGGATAAACTCCAGATGATGATGAGCATCAATTAATAAAAAATATGCAACATTAAAAGTGAAATAGCAACACTGAAGAGTGTAGGTAATAAACTAAAGACACTCATATTTTCGAAGAAAATAAAACCAGTTTACGTTCGACTTTCGAAGGTTACAGACGTGTGTGTAAATATCACACAAAATAAATGATCCTTGAACTTTGCTAGCTTTGATCTAGCGGACACCGAAATACACTGACGAGCAAAAATAGACGAGTGGATCTTGGTTTTATTTTAAATCGACGCTTCATTTGTTTTGTTTTTCGCAGCTTTATACATTGCTGTTCTCATATTGTCCTTGAATTCACCTTTTTAATAAAAATACATAAAAGCGTCTGCGTTGGACTTTTAGCGAAGTATTTTAGTGACATATGTAATAAAAATATTGCTTTTTCTTTTTATAAATCCGTGTAGAACATACTTAACCTTCTCGTAGCATAGCGCATTCCAAATTTATCAATCAACAAAACGATTAACGCGACAGAATTAATATTTACGTTACGCAATTATCATTAGCATTCTATTTAAAACAATGTTGAACATTCGTTGTGTTGTGCGTCAGTCACCAAGTCCTGGTCCATGACGCATCGCAACCGACTATCGCCCGACATCGAAATACCACACAAGTGAGTTGTGCGTTGTCTTGGGCAAATCCCGCGTAAAAACTGATATCTGATTATAAAAATCAAATGATAATTGGGAGATTTACTCGGGAAAAATACTTTTGTTGACCTGTAAATGAGGTTAAGCAAAGAGTATATCAAGAATATTTCCGTGATAGTTGCGAGGACGTAACTGACATCTATACGAGAAGGATGAGATTTTGTCGATGACGTTACGAAACCATCTCAAGAATATTCGTGATAAACCCTCTGTGTCTTGTTTATTTCATTATTTAATTTGGAACGGGGTTTAACTTATTTTAATATCAATAATGTGCATTGCAAAAAACATCCTCTGTAAAAACTACTGACATGAATCAAATCAATTATAGCTTTTTTCATTTTATTTGTTAAAGTGTTGGTTTCACACAATATATTTATTTTTAGAAGTTAAAAACAAGTTTAATAAATAATTAAGATAAAAAAATGAAACCCTTATTTCGTAAAAATATAAAACCAAATATGAATCGTTTATAAACGCTCTAAAAATAACCATAATGACTCCACATACTCCAAATGAGTAATTTTCCTTTATATGGTAGATCCTTTGCACTTGCGTGCGTCAATGAAACGTTCACAAAGTCTAATTTGTAATACAAAAGTGGAGTAACCATTACTTTTTACCTTAACGTCAAATATTTGCTTAAAACCCTCTTTCTTTCAAGACAGGTATAACAAATACTAACTGGTTTTGCAGTGAACACTAAATATTAGGCGAGGTGCTATAAAAGTGGTTGCAACTCTTGATTTTATTCGCTATAAAAAGAAGTGAACATCGGCGCGCAATCATTATTGCCAGTGGAATTACTGTACTAACGAGTACAATCGTTTGTCTCATGGCAAAGACTAAATTGTCTAGTGCAATTTTTTTAATTATAGGTGACATAGAACTACTATGTATCATTTATCACCAGGTCAACGTCCTGGGCGTATTGTCCGCTTTATTATTAAAAAAGCATATTGTGTAGCAACCGTATTTATAGATCTCATGCACGTAACAATAAAAGATGAGAATTTGTCATGATATTGGCAATAAAATAGCATTTACATCAGTTCGCGTGCAAGTTTTGAGTGTTTTAAGTTATTTAAACACACATTAATTTAACCGCGAAGCTAAAATTACTTAGTATCACGATATAGGTGTTATATTACGACATTGGAATTTTGATAGTAAACTGTTTTTACGGTAATTATTACTACACGAGTGTTTATTTCACTCTCGGATTATAACAGTTTACACTCAGAGTATTTTATAAATAAGTTTAAAAATAGTTGTGGGATAAATAAAATGAATTTTTTGTTCCGATATTACAAAAGTATTTTCCATTTTCCCCGTTCAGTACACAGTGATTGACGTAAAAGTGTTAAATGTTGGAATTATAACTCAAGAATTAACCGCATGAATTACTAATGATGAAACATTCGGAATTTTTAGTAAGTAATAAATTGAAAAAGGAAAAAACTGTTAGAAAAGGCTTTCCTTTCTGGGAATTGCATAATGTAATTGCAGGATAAACCTACCTCTGATATAATCCCGCGATCGATACATTAAAGATACGATTTGATGAAGATAGATGTCGTTATCGCGTCGTGTAGAGACAGTTCAGTCGGAATACGAGCGAGTCCCGAGCGTTACATCATCAGCACTTTCTAACTGCCTTCGGTTCGTGATTTATGTCGCCCTCCACTTAAATTAACGAACCCAACGTAATTCCACCAATCAGAATATCTGCACTAGAAATTAGAAATTTTTAACATAATATAGAGCAAAGATATTGTTAAACATTATACATTTCATCTTTAGACGCTTTCGTTTGGACAATGTTTATTCGGGTAGTAGCGAAGTGTGCATCCAGTGCATCGCGTAGTTACCTTGCTAACAAGCGGGCGACGGATGACGCACACCAATCGGAATGTCGGTGCAGAATGCAGCACGCAGCAGCGAGTAATTGGACCGCACGGTAGCTAGAAAGAGTCAAAGTATCCGCATCGAAATCCTTCGTAAATAGAGCGAATTGTAACCCGATAAGCTTCGCCTGGAAAGGAATGAAGTGGAGACGATGCTCGCCGATAAAGGCTACACGAATGTGTAAGATATAGAAAGCACTTTAGAAAGGAATGGAAGTTGCGCGTGACCCGCCGCCGTCGCCGCGCGAGGTGAGCGGCCGCGCGCCGCTCGCTGCCGTAGCGTCCTTCACTCCCAACCTTTTAATTGGTAGATTTTCGCATACGTCGAACTTTGATTACATTAACAATGTTATCGCTAGCCTTATTGATATTTCTCAACGCGATGCGACGCATCGACACGCAATGTTTACCCCGGGCTTATCAAAACAAACGATTACACTCATCTCACAATCCCCGTGATGCAATGTGTGCGTTTATTAATTAAGATAGTAATCTTAACGCCAACGTTAAAAAAATCTGTGGTTATCTGGGCTTGAAAGCTTTAGGCGTTATTGTTACGCTAAGGGGAAAAGCTCGATATTCCATAAATTTTATAGTCAATTTTGTATGTGCCATGGCCAGGACTGCCGCGCGCCGGCACACCACGGCGCTGCCCGGGGCCCGGACAGTTTGAGCGATGAACTCACCCGGCCGGCTGGTATTTAAACTGGGCTGCGATCGAGGCCATCACAATGCGCCGCGCCCGCTTAGCTGACTTTCAGCTGTTACGCTCATCAAATTCGCTTCATTCTAACAAACAGACTCTGCTGCACCTCTGGCATATCGATCATAATGCTAATTTAATAAACATTCAAAATATTTGACTACACTTATGATGTAACTATTTTATTTCAACTTCTACCCTACCTTATCCCTACATCCGTAGGGTCGAGGCACCGAGTTTTCGTCCTTCAAATAACTATATTATCCATCATCTCAGTCAACACTTCCTTCTTGCTCATAAGAGTTTTCATCCATTTTTTTTATTTATAAAAAAAAAAACAAAAAGACTATGCTCAAAGTGGAATGCTAAGAGTAAATATGTGAAATAAAACATTCAATTGGATCAACATTCTGGCTTAACGAACAACAAAGTCTAGACAAATATTAATTGAATAAAGTAGCTTATAATATGATTATTTGTTAGCCATAAAATGAAAGGGAGTGCACGATGAGAGGAAACGTATTGAATAAATCCGGCAGACGGCGTCTGGCAGCCGCTGTCGACATCTCTTTGAATAATGTTTCGGAATCCAATCTAAACACGTGGCCATCCGCCGAGCCGGATTACAAAGCTGTTATACACCAAAACAAGTGCAACTGACAATTATTCATTTACTGCTGTCAAAAACAACATAATTATCTCGATCTCGAGCTTTAAGTTGTTTTTTTGTTGTAATTAACATGATAAATGTAATTAATGTTTACAACAAATACGATAAACATAATTACATAACATAGAATGTTTGTTATCTCAATAAACGAAGGTGATAATACGAACATACATGGTTGTTTCCAATCGTTTCAGAGAAAAAAAAACATTGCTGAGAAACGGAATCACACTTTGGTACCTAAATCAGTTTAAATTTTAGCGCATTTCTATACCTTATTAAAAGGGGGACGTTGTTTAGTTCATGGACCCGACAATATGCGGGTCTGAATCTGACTAATTTATTGGTGTGCGTGAACCGAATCTCGCATTAGGTGCGAATACGTGTGCGTAATACGAACGTCGCCGCCTAACGCTCGGCGCTAATTTGCATCCAAATTACCCTTAATCTATGGGTTTAGGTAAGTATAAGGAGACGTTTAACATAATTCCCTCACTACAGTACAGACTGTGCCAAGTACACGGCTAAGAATAGACTAACGAAACTTCCTCTTTATATTTCCTTAACTTTAAAAGACGGAATTAGGGGTTAAATGGTGCTAGTCAAAAGATACACACTCCCTTTGTTATTAACTAGTGACATTCCTATTCATAAGTTTATTATAATACAATAATTTTACATTTTATGACAATAGTGTCTTAAAATGTGCAGATGCATCATAAATAAATATGAACTTGGATATGTTACAATTAGCACAGCGGGTACGCACACCACGCAATCAAATACAACGCACTAGATCAAGAACTGCCATTTACCAGAATGATCTGGAAATGACGCGTTCGAATTTCAAAATGATCGTTCTAGAATGTATGTTAACGGTCACAAGCAATTTCAAATCCTGTGCCACCTATAAGCGCTCATGCGCAAATTATTTTGAAATAATTAATTAAGGCAATAATTTACTATTAATTAAATATTAAACTAATATATGCATTCTACTGCGTTCAATTGAGTATCTTTATTGAACTACCTGAGGCTAAATCTATCTTACTAATATTATAAATGCGAAAGTTTAAATGGATGGATGAATGTTTGTTAGAGTTTGTCGCCTAAACGGCTGAACGGATCTCAATGAAATTTGGCATAGACATAAATGATGGTCTGGAAGAACACATAGGCTACTCACTTTTGTTTTTTTTAATGCCACCCGGATGGTGTCGTGGGCGAAAGCTAGTATTTTATAAGTAAACAATATGTATGTATTGTATGTACATTACATTTTATTACGTATAAAATTTACGAAACTATAAATATTTTGTTGATATATCCTACTGGCTGTAACAAGCAAGCCTCGTGACGTGACGTGCCATGCCTCATTACCCTGTCAAAAGTGAGAGGAAGCCTTAAATAACAGTGTGGCATAACAGCGAGGTAAGTTTATACTTCTTAATTTTATGTATAGGGTTTCGTTATATGCATTTGTTACGTAATGATATGTCAATTGAAATCTTCTCACATTAGTTTGTATGCGACACTAGCTTTTATCCGCGACTCCGTCCGCGAGGAATTAAAAAAAAACAAAAGTGAATAGCCTATGTGTTCTTACAGACTATCCTCTACGTTTGTGCCAAATTTCATTGAGATCTGTTCAGCCGTTTAGGCTACAAACTCTAACAAACATCCATCCATCTAAACTTTCCCATTTGTAATATTAGTAAGAAGTAAGATTAGTAAGATGTATTGTCAATTAAATACTTTTCTACACTGAACTAGATAGGCTGCTTGGGCCTAATTTAATTTTAAATGAGAAGGATAAGGTCATCGTAATAAGCATCTGTGATTTTTAATTGTAAAAATCCAGGCTATACCGTGATCTAAAGCCACTGCAGGCGTTCAGTTGTAGCTGTGAGTTTTATCAGAACAGTCAAACACTGTTCGAACTCGCTATGGTTCGCACTCGTATGGAGCGGGCTTTAGGCACTTGAATCATTTCCAGCTAAGAATATAGTAGTAGAAATACATAAAAGTGGTTACAAAGTTTCGCAGCAGAGCTAAATGTTTTTCTATCATGTCTGTTTATAACAAAACACTATAAGAAACTATCTATTTTGCTACATAATATCAAAAAGATATATTCACATATACCTAATTGTTACTGAATGGAATAGAGTAACATAACCAATGTAAAGGTCAGAGGGGTTGAATACAATTAGATTATGATTGAAAGGTAGACTACTGTTACATCATAGCCACATCAAAGGTATAAAACATTAATACAGGTTATTGATAGTAAAGTAATTCAAAATTAAGAAATGATTGTGGAAGGGTACATCGGTAGAGGTGGGCCAAGAAAGAGTGAATGCATTACGTCAAGAGTCACATGAATAAGGAAGTGACGTTTAAGATGATACTGAAGATGGATTAACCTGGAAGACGAATACCTCTTGTGCCGACCTTAGGGGAGTAGTATTAGGACAGGGAGGTGGTAGTAAAGTAATCGAATTATCAATCAGACTTTTAAAACCATCGCTGGACGCACTCGCCAAGCAAACTTTGTGACCTTGGTTTCAGTTAAAATTGAAGAGGTATTAACAGTAGTTGAAGTGTGTTAAACTATGCAACACATGATGCGCGCCCGATGATCGAACAATACAAAGTTTTTTAAAACACCGACGCGTACATTACCATATGACAAGATGGCTCCCAACGCGCCCATGTTATCCGTCCGCAACGTACCTGCGAAATTACAAACAATACGTGAATCACAATAAGAATGACCTTTGTTTTCTTTGGTATTACGATTTCCCTTCTATAAAATTTAGAAGCAAAAAACCAATAGACATGTCACTATAAAAAAAAACTTAAAATGATCACACATTTTTGACATCTTAATACTCAAGAATCTTAAAATAAGGTAAGAGTTTAAAATACCCTGTCAAAAACAACTCGTGACGTCAAAATTTGTGAATCATTTGTTGTCTATGTAAATACTTTGATAAACGAGGTGATAAACATAGAGCAAAGATGTTCTCGTCCAAGTCGGGAAAGAGATTACGGATTTCCTTTTACGCACACAAAGTTAATTTTACCACATATCATGGAATGAAGACCGTACAACATTTAATGTGCTCTAAGAATAATTAGACAGGGCTGATGGTGGAACGGTTTAATACGAGGTTTAACAACAATAACATTTTTATTGACAACCTTAAGATCCCTGAATGAATTCACGAAAAAACTGCAAATTCATGAACGGGAAAATAAAAACAAGTATTACTACGTAAAGTAACTTCCAGGTAACCAATTTATTATCTTCCTCAAGTCGTAAAGCTATTTATTTCTGTATTTTGACAGTCGCTGAAGTGTTTCTAGAAGGTTATAAATATTTACAAATACAGTTGCAATTTAACTTGTTAAAAAATCTATTTACTGTACACTGCATATTTATATTCTCAATATAAATATAATGTAGTTTGTTATAAAAACCAGTAAGCATTATATAAAGCGTAATTAGTCAACTTTGCTTTTGTCCTATTAAATATAACTGTCAACTTGAATTCAAAACGACATCGTCACTAATTAACAAACTTCTGTGAACTGGGAACGACTGTTTTTGCATCCGTTGCGTCATGTTTCTGCTATTTGTGAACCGATTTTGAATGTTTTATATTTTTGTCCTGTCTGATAAAATTTAAGCTCAAGGTTAAGGTATAATAGACAATGTAGATAATTTTGGTTCTACTTTCAGATAACATTAACAAACATTCAATGTATTACAGCTCTGATCTGTGCCCGTGACCTTTCACTTAAGAACTAGATAACTGAAGCCCTGCTAAATACAAGTAATTGCATAAGCTTAAATTCATAACCATTTTTTTCTAGTTATGAGATTAGAAATAGAAAACGAACGGATAAGTAATGCTTACTTAGGGGAGGTTAATGTTAATTTCTGTTGTATTAATTATTGGTACTTTGAAATTATTTTGAAGAGTTTATTAGTTTGTCATTAGATTCCCAAATTCATAAGCATACTTACTAGTTAGGTTGTTTTATTTAGATTTTTAAAATAATAACGTATTTTGTTCAGGTAAAAAGGAATTTTGCAAAAAAGGTTAGGCTTAAACAACCTCCTAATTGTGGTTGCTGAGTTTCCCCATTTCCGTGGAACAAGGACTATGACTAATACCTTTAAATTGTTTTCCGACATCCATTTCAACGAAGCGTTGTTTCAACAATAAAACAAAAAACTAGTGTCTTATCCTGTTGAGGACCAGAAACCTTTTAGATTTACATTTTCCCTTTATATCTAGATTGTATTTTATTTAAAGTTATTATGGTAACAATGTTGATCTGTGGGAAACATTGCAGTTTTAATCGATTTCATTTAATCGTTTTATTATTTTTTATGTGTTCGTAACAGTGTTATACAATGTGTATGGAGGCTAATGAGCGACGGAGAAAGTCTCGGTTTCCTCTAGCTAATCATGACATAACCGATGTAGCATCTTCCTGCAATCAGATCCATCCTAACTATTATGTTGAAACTTGTTTTTACATATTTTAGTGCTTTACACTTTTTCGTATTTTTTTCTTTGGTTCCGTCCGTTCCCTTAGAGTAGTTCCTTTGAAGAAACGAATAACTTAACCGTTTTATCAAAATCTCTCAGTTGAAAATGCATTCTTTTTGTAAATCATAACGTATAGTTCTTGGGTAATATAGTTATACATAAACGATGTAGTCTTTTGAAATCAGGTGCATAGCATTTCATTTTCCACATAAAAAATGTGGCAAGCAAAGGCATAATCGCTTTACTGGCTTATTCATACATAAGCCAATTAAATCTGAAGACCAGGCATGCACTATGCACGTGCAAGGTCAGTGCAACATAATTTTTATCAGTATTACATATTAGGTATTTGCAATTAATAATTATTATTGTGCGATGAGCGCGCGAGGCAATAAAGTTGATTCAACAAATGTGATAAATTCTCGGGCGTCGTGCGGCAAACGTATGGTAATGTTGTCTCTATCGGTGCCAGTTACGAATGTTAGCAGTTACATTGTTTTATGAGACATTTATAACTAACAAAAATAATTATTTCGATATAATTTAATCGCAGCTCTGATAACCCAACGTTGAGATGCCGACCTCGCGACATTTCGATCGTTGGCACGATCCTTATCCCAATTATTTCCGAGTATATCGCATTCTTACACAAACGTGTCGTCCGGTGCAAAGCGATAACCTCAACCACTCGCACGTTCCATAAACATTATCGATAGTTAAAAAAAATCTTACAACAATGTAGGTATATGTAGCGGGCGAGAAAAAATGTTAAATTTGATCGATTTGAAATTCAATAGGTCATAGAGTGTTGAAGGACTTAAGTATCGATCCAACGATGTTAGTTACGTTTATAGACGTTAAACAAAAATTTTTTTTGGAATTTTTATTGCAAAGATAACATTCATGGAACATTTACCAACTGCTATATAATTTAGTCTAGTGTCAATTAACATCGAGTAGTCTGAACGTTGGGGAGAGGTGTCAGCTGTCAGCTGTAAGGACCGGAGCTGGCCCGGGCCGGGTCGCGCGAGTTCGCTCCCCCGCCGCCCGGCCCGACCTCTCCCCTCGCCCCTCCGCGCGCCCCCGCCCCTGCCCACGCCACGTCCCCTATCGATCCGCTCCGCACACCCACTCGCATCCCCGATGCACCACTTGTTACATCTCTTTACCTCTACAAATTGTTATGAAACGAGAAAATCTCATTCAAACTGCAACCAGCATCTTTTCACAAAATCTATTCATACTTATTGTTAGTGCGATTCACCCTCTTACGTGTAGATTACTCTTTAAAATGAAATGTTTATTTTTCAGTTATAAATAGGGTTTTGGTATATTTTTGTTCTCGTATGAGTTGAGTCGTTAGACATTGTTAAAATCACGTGCAAAAACAATGGATATCCATAATCTTATCGACCGATGATAACTTATCTATAAAATGAATGTTCATAACATTTATAACCTCAAAACGTACCGGCGATGATTATCGAATTTTTATTTTGTTGTTTACGCTGTACGATTTGATAATACCGATTTTAAGAATGATTTGATATAATCTAGCGACGAGGGACGTTGGCTAATCGCTACTGATAACACGCTACACCGGCTGCCTTTTAGTCAACATTGTATGAAATATTAATATGTTTCATTATTACTAAGACTCATATGAAAAATAATCAAAATGAAAGCCCTTTAGGGCTGACTAAAGCATCAATATTTGGTAGATTTCATCACCGGAGAAAGATAGAGAATCCTAGTCTCGTAGTGAAAAAAGTCCTTAACAGTAGATAATAGACTACAAATTAATCAGTTGTTTTCTTTTAAATCTTTCTTTTAATTTCTTTTAATTGGTGATAAATTGAAATAGCCTTTTATTCATAATAGCTTACAAAGAACTTATGAACTAGGTGATAAATTACCAGTAAGCTAAATGGAAGCTGGATTAGATAGTATTGTAATATCAGTTTCAATTTAAATTTCAGTTTTCTAGGTCTCTATTACAAATTTAATTAGAATATAAATGGAAAGTTATAGCAAGCCTAATAATGTCTTACACAAACAAGTTGCCGAGATAAAAATACAGCGGCGAGCCGCGCAACGTAATCATCATAAAA
Organism: Papilio polytes; assembly: GCF_000836215.1. Taxonomy (NCBI): domain Eukaryota; kingdom Metazoa; phylum Arthropoda; class Insecta; order Lepidoptera; family Papilionidae; genus Papilio; species Papilio polytes. The sequence goes on from NW_013525102.1 coordinate 4,778,269, forward strand.
ATTAAACTATGCACCTTCCGTACTAAAATCATAAAATTTTAATTAGAAACTTTATGGCCCCGTGTAATCACACATAAGAACAAAACAAATAATTTATAGCAACTCCTCGAACAGCGGGTAAAATAAAGAGAAAACTCAGTTAACGTTTATAACATAGCTCCTCTAATCATAGGTTAAAACGCTAGATCTAATAAATACTTCAGCGTTCATTGTAGTTATTAAAAGCACTTGTTTTTTTAGAATACAAAGTTATTTTACTTCCTACTAATATTATAAATGCGAAAGTTTAGATGGATGGATGTTTGTTAGAGTTTGTAGCCTAAACCGCTGAACGGGTCTCGATGAAAATTGGCATAGACGTAGGGGTTAGTCTGAAAGAACACATAGGCTACTCACTTTTGTTTTTTCTACTTTCACGCGGACGGAGTCGCGGGCGAAAGCTAGTTTCTAAATACAAGTTTCTTTCGATAAAATTACTTACAACTAACACAAAATAACACTCCACGCTATTTTATTGATTTTCTTGATTAAAAAAATCTTGTATTCGTCTTATCGTATTAAAGCAGAAGTGCAGTTAATAGCTATATTTACAATTATTGACGTGTTGTAGCAGACATCGCTTCAGTAAACAAAACTAAGAATGGAGAAAGTGGCGCGGCGTGGCGAGGAGAGAGCGCATCTCGTGTTATTCGCATGAGATAATTAGCATTGAATCCATTACGGCTCGCGAAACGAATTATTTTAATCCTCTGGTACTTAACGTTCAATGGACAACGTACAATGTCCGACGAGTTAACAACCCACACACAAATTATAAAGTTTACGTACAGTTTACATTATGCTCACAATTCACATGACCTTACGTTGACATTATATCATTCTGAATGCACTCACTTTAGTGACACAAAATTGAAGTATTTTACACTGGCCGTTTGTGTCTGGAGTTGCCCAAGAGTATTTTAAATTTTAATTATACTATCATACTAATATTATAAATGCGAAGTTTAGATGGATGGATGGATGTTTGTTAGAGTTTGTAGCCTAAACGGCTGGACGGATTTCGATGAAATTTGGTATGGATGCAGAGTATAGTCTGAAAGAACATATAGGCTACTCACTTTTGTTTTTTTTTTAATATCACGCGAATGTAGTCGCAGGCGAAAGCTAGTAGGCTATATTTGTGACTAAATTAAAATAGAAACAAAAGAATTCAAAGAGATTTTGCAAAGTAATAGGAGAGGCGGCAGCACGTCCGCGTCGCGTCGCCGCGTCACATCTCGACACATCACGAGGAAAACCCGACATCCTGTTTATATGCACGAATGCAGTTGTCATGCTGTTGTGTGGAGGAAACTTTGAGATTATTATAACAAATGTGCACCGCTGACGGTAAATCACTTACGATTATCATCGTTGATATTATCTTCAAGATAAAATGCATAAGGACAAGGCATAATCATGTGCTGTATTTTTTTTATAAATGATTATTTTTATAATACAATAAAAAAGTTACTTATTTTTATTTCATTAACATTCTGACATACTATCTCACCATAATAAACTGATTCTTTATCACATAAAATCACCAGCAAATAGTCTATGGTTTGGGCCGTTCTAAAAAAATATATCAGTGTCTATGGTATTAAATAAATATGGCGGCGGTCAACGCACGCCCTAGCTGAGCCTCTCTGTGCCTCGAGCACTGGTTACTCCGCAAATAATGCAGCCACGTCGCCATACACGCGTTTGTATGTTTTTAAATTTGACCTGTTACATAACCCATCGCCAGCCAATGCAAAGTTAAAAAAAAAACTACTTTTACATAAGCGTACGCCACAGACATCATAATTACCTTAACACATTTGCAATGCGGTCAATGACCTAAGCAACAATAGTAACATTCAAAATTACTTACTTAGGAATTTATTTGAACTAGTCTAAATTACAAAACATTAAAGTCGTTTGTACTTATTTTTATGCTTATTTGGACTTTTACTACTTACTTATTATTATTATTTATACAAATTAGGTATATCCACGAAATATTAAATCTATCGTAGGTACATATACAATGCTATCTATGACTTCTATGATTGCCAACACTGTAATTCGAGTATAACAAAATAATAGTTAATAATGAATTACTTTACTTAGGCGATCGTATTTAAAAATATATGTCAAGCTATTGTTACAAAGCTTCAAAAAAATATTAAAACAGAATGAATGTTAATACATAAAATGCAGTAGTGTATATTATGTTGGATGATAAAAAAATGTTTCTGAATTACAAAAATAAGACATAATCGGCACAAACAAGTCGTGAGAGGGCGGTCGGGTGTGTGGGGCGCGGGCGGCGGGGCGAGCGCGTTCAACGAACGTCCGCGAGCCGCGCGGCCCAAGGTCGCCGCGTTCACTCGCCCGCCGCCGCCGGGCCGCCATCGCCAACCCGCCAGCCAGACACCAACCGAAGGGTTCAAATCCTTGCCTCTCGAAATGATTCCACTGCTCAAGGTGCCTTCGTTTTATTTTACCAACGAGCCAATTAAAGCCGTTCGCCAACTCGAGAATTCCAAAAGATCTTAATGCCTTTCCATTTATTTTACGCTTCTTCTTAAGGCGCGATAAATCATTGAAGATAAGTTGAGTGAAAGTTTCGTACGCAAGTAGGTTCAACGTCAAAGAATGCATCGTAAAGACACGAAAGGCGGCGCATTAAACAACAGTGTTGATGACAATCTATACGAAATCGTCTGCAGCCGGATGCGCTTGCAACGTACGACCAAAAAGTGGCGTAACTCGTAAAAGTGAACGCTAAATGATGCAATATTTTATTAGTAAAATACCAACGGGGCATTGGTGCAAATGGTAGTTACTAGATTCTCTATAGAGAGTGAAGGTATTATGCAATATAATTGCATAAGAAATTAGATTGTGGGTATTAGAGAGTCAAGGAAAGGTGATGTTCTTTCATTTTTATTACCAATCTAACTTAATTAGTACTATTCCACGATTGTCATGGTTTGTATCTTTATCAAATTAGTTAACGTAACGTTACGTTATCTGACACGATATGCGTTAAAGTAAAGATTGCCTTTCCAGATTTTAAATATTTGTCAAACATTGTAGATATAAGTTAATTCAAATTGTTTTGACTCCTTGTTAAACTTGTTTGCAGTCAATGAAGCATAAAAATTCTTTTAAATCTGCTGTCTAGAATAATCAAGGATGCAGAAGTTTTTTTTTATACATGATCTTGCATTTTTCATTGAAATTAAACAAAACCGCATCCTTGTCTGGGTTCATTTTAATTAGGTATTCGGAAACCTATTTTGTTCTTTTATTATCTACTTTTTTATTTTTGCAACAGCAACTTCGAACGGAAAATTACCACGACCTCCAACAATACCAGGATGAAGTAAAAGTATTTTTGTTTTTATGGTTGATCTGATTACTGAGTTGATTATGAAAAAAGATAGTAACGAGAATAATTTTTAGTTAGTAGCGGACCTAAAAAACAAACTAAACAGGCATTGGTAGTTCAACAAAGTTGCAAATGCAAATCCTTATTGCATAATATTCATTCATAGCTACACTAAAGAGAATAAAAAATACCTCCCACAACTTCTGAGTACTGCAAAGAGCAAACAAGTGAATTCGATATTCGCCAAACAAACATAGAGGTGATGTTTGTTTCTCAATTTCGCAATTGTTTTGATTAGTGCGCGGCGGACCAATAGTAGATATCGTTTTCTTTCTAGGATATGGTAACAAAATACATTGAGCAATCGGTTTTAGTTTGCGTAACTCTAGACTGCACTGGTTCCATTAATTTGTGCTTACGACTAAGCATGTATATGCAATACCGCGAAAATCTAGCGCCGTGTCTAGTTTCGCACGCTGTTGATATAAGTAAAGTAAGTAGGGCAAGTAATGTCACGTTTAAAATGATTGCAGTCCCGAACCACCGGCGACCGCGCCCAGCCTCGGCATGTGATTGCGAGACCCCAATCACACGCGCCTCTACCTTATATGTATACCTAGTGATACCTGCCAATGGAAATCTTTTGCAAACTACCCTCAACGCGCCGACAGCACAGGTACAAGAAAAAAACAATATTTCACGTAATTATACATAAAACAAAAGAACACCTTGAAGATATATGTTGATAGGTTTATTAAGCAATTTTTGCCACGACATAACTTCTTCCTGATAAAGGTAATTTCTAAATCGTGCTGCGACTAAAAATTTGTATTCGAAAATCGATGGACAAAACCAGTATAAATTTTTTTTAATAAAGAAACTAGCGCTTGACCACAATCCACTTGATTTTATTGCCTTTAGTGATTGATGGTCATTCATAGGCCGAAATGTTCGTACGTATCATAATTTTCCTTCTACGAATGAAGTTCGACGGAGAAATTCCTCGGGCGTTCGGTTCAACGGCCGCATGCGCCTGTGTGCGTGCCGTGTGCACACGCCGCACGCACACGCACGCGCTCGTGTCTCTGCAAACACGACCGAACCGTTACCTGCTAGTAGAGCTAGGCTCAGTACTTCGGCTGTCATACCACTTAATAAGCCTATTTCTTCATATTCAGTCCAAAACAACCAAGCATTAATATCAAGGCTGGACATATACATACTTTGTGTAATTGGTATCGTAGTTTTCAAACGTGATAGAGAAATAAGATAAGTGCGAAACAAACGACGTGTGCGCACTTACTTAATAAAGATGAACGTAGCTGCAAATTTTAACATGACTAACTCACCCTAACTTTTTAAGAGGTCTAAGAAGCACCTCCTAATACTATAGATACTTGGTATTGGAGTATTAAACAATGAGAATAAGACTGTCGCAAAAATAATGCAAATTCAGTATTAAAGTGCACAGAATATAATCTAAATAACACAGAGATAACGCTACAAAGGAAGTAACATTAACGTGATAATGAAATATGTCTGAATTGTCAGGATATCCGTCGACAGATCATAACATTTGTATGACGAGTAATAAAGTCGCCAAAAATGAGCATATGAAATATTACGATGACCAAAATTTATCGATTTTTATCATCATATCAAAGAATTCAAACGGTTATTGAATCAATAAAATATAAAATAGTCATACCGAAGTTTTTGTAAAAAAAAGAAGAGATATGTTCAATACAAAAAGAATATAACATCAAAAATTATATTGTTAATTCTATTACATAAAATTTAAAAGAGGCAAGACATGAAGTTATCGGTAGAAATTGATTCCTCGTTTACGACCTTCTTGGATAAAAATCTACGTATCCTCTATACTGTGATACTGCTGTTATCAGTAACAGCATATTTAGACTTTGGACCTCTGAATCTTATGTTGATTATAAATACTTATGATGGTATTCCCGCAAGATGTCAGAGGTCACAAAATTCCTCAGATACTCAAATAAAATGATAACAATATTTCTATGTAATATCGGTTAATAACTACTAATTCATCTGGACGAGGTTCCCAAACGTATTTACTTCGTGGACTTATTTCAAAATTATGTGTTTTCTGTGGACCACCATTATTTGGTGTCGGGAAATGGGAAATGAGTGTAGTAAGATATAAAATTGTTTTATTTCGTTCAGTTTTAAAACTTGTGGGCCTAGGAGGTCCTGAATCACTTTAAACTACTTGCAAATACCCTTTACAATTCTATTTACTTAGGTTTTTTAATATTGAACAGAGAATACACCTTATTAAACGCTTTTTAAAGTCTTATTAGATCCTTGACCCTAAAACAACCTAGTTTAAACTAGGCTAGTGCAAGATAACCTTGTTCCAGAGACGAGTTTCAGGAATCAATTACTACACTTATTTAAATAACTTTGAACTATACCATTTAATTGTATCATATTAACACAAAATTATCCAAATTACCATACACTAGGTAATAAAAGCAATTGCTGTTTACTTGGTTTATATTAATTTGCTGTTTATAATTGTGATTCGACTATATCGTGGCTGATAAGTGTACAAAAAGGACTATGACGGTCGAATAGATATAAATAGTTTCGTAACACAAATTTTACATATCACTAATGTATTTCCTTTTATTGTTATACATTTTGCAATAAAGTTTTATGAAATATTCGCATCTTTTTTTATTACTCGTAAACACATACTATTTCCATTTGACCGTAGTTTTATTTCTTCCTACATAAGTGCATTAAATTGGATCAAGCCACCGAGGACGTAAGTTCCGTTCTATTATGACGTGACACATCTTTAAATGAGAGTTACAACAGTAACAAGGGACAAAAGTAATTTAATAGACTTTAACTTGGACGAAAACAGGCTCTCTGTATTCACGGAAGGTGATGTAATGCTCACGGTTTAAAAAACTTCTATATTATGTCAAAATAAATTCGCCAAATGCTTATTTTTAAAGTGTATGACATATATGGATAATAATTATGCAACTTTAGTGTCGTCGACTTTTAGAATGGTGTAATTAAATTAAATATGGGTACAATATGTTACCCACGCTGTTAATAAGCAGAACAATGGATGTTACGATTACGTTTCCGAGAATTAACAATAGAACGTGTTTTAGCTATTCCACACGAGATTAAAGGTCACACAGATTGTATAAATTTGACCCGAGACCCGGACACTACGAGATAAAATGAACAATACTATTTAAATAACTCTGTAAAATATGTTAAGATCTAACCATATTTACTAATTATACGCCCTTAATTGGACAGCTTTGGTCAATAGGTTATTTTTTCGCAGAGTAACCCCACGATTTGATTGGTTTCTCAAATTATACGCCCTCCCCGCCCTTTCCTCCTCTCCCTTCCCAATTAAACTGGCTTATTATAACAAGACGCCAACGTTTTCCTGTTTATCTCATTACATACCATTGTTTATTGTAATAAAAATATGTCCAATGGCTTCTATCTTAATATTAAGTTTATGTATCCACAAGCCTATGGAAAAAGTACTTGTAATGTAAATCGTAAATTGTAGGTCACAGGGCGGAAGAGGCGACGTTTGGGTGACGAAATGTGGCACGCACTATCAACCTTATTGCGAGATCAAATGATCACGTCTCGTGTTTCTTTGCCGGTGTTTAGTGAACAGTATCATGTTATATGATGACTTTTATGCATATTACATCTTTACATTCACTTTTTACATCACAGTAGTCGTGTGATCGGCTGCTTTTATCTTCAGTGGAAATTCCAGGCCAAATATTGACGTAATATTGTACTATGTCAAAGAAACTCTCAAGTCAAATCCTGATGTAAATTTGTATAAAATTAATGAATCATTTCGATTGTTGGCTTCATTATTTATGGGAAAATTCAACAAAATAATCATCTTAAAGATCGATTGGTGGCTTCTGCCATAGGACGGTACTGGACATCATGATCATAGGTCCTATGTTTTAATCTAGATCCAAGAATCGAACTTGATGTAGTTCTTTCGCAAGAATTTATGTTAATGAGTCCAGGACACGGTATTTGGGCGTGATTTACGATATACAAACATTGTTTCATGTTATGCAAACTTGTTATTGTCAAAAAACCTAGAAACACTTGAGAAAACCCTATCGGCTAGAATTACTTATCCTTAAAAGAGAAACATATTTGCTTTGGGATTTAATCCATGTCTTGAAAAAATCCATCGTCAAATATCACCTTGTTCCAGAAGGTGTGTGAAGTTAGTCAATGCACGAGAATGTTGGAATGAGAGACAGTTTATTCTTAGAAAATAGTTATAGTTGATTGATCCAGACAATGACGTATAAACTGTAAATACTAAAAGTTCGGTTAGTGTCAAGTTAAATTTAATATTTATCAACAATGATGACTCCCGTCGTGATCGTCTCGTGAAAGAGACAATAGAGACACAGGAATGACGAATACTAAATCGATAAGAGCGTAGGCACAGTGCAGACTTGTGCCGTCACATCAATCAACGCCCACGCTCGACCATATAATACAAACACAAACACTTGAGGCTCGAGCAGATCTCCACGAAGTCCGAGCGAACATTGTTGCAAATTTGCAAAGGTCGGCACGGCACACACAGGAGCGACGAGCCCGAGCCTCACTGACATTGCGTACAGTCAGGCATTCCACACGGAATGCGGTCGCTCCACCGGCCGCTGGGCCGCTGACGCGCACCGCCCCGCACCGACGCCGCTCTCTTCATGTTTTCTTATCCATTAGCTTCCGTACACCATATGGATAGGTAGGATAACATTAAATCCAATAAGAATCTCGTCTGTTACGTCGCACAACAAAGTCAACTTTAAATTCTCAAGTTTTTAATCTAACATATGTACGTTATGAAACAGGCACTCCTATCGATGGATAATTGTTTTATAAACAAGACAAAAAGAAAGATTAAAATAAATATCATATCGCTTCTAAGAAGGGCGGGTGATGCACCGGCTAGGAATGGAAAATTTTTGCAAGCGGTCAGGATACGGCGTTCTCCGACAACGTTCCAGAGCGTATCGCCGAGACGAGCGCCACGTCGCGGCGGCCCGACGTCCCGTCCATCATTCGCTGAATGGAGAATTTCACTTACCTTCGTAGAAAAGCCGTCGATTATAAATATCCTCCGACTCCAGCGCACAGATAATCCGGTTATCGTTTGTACGGCACAAATATACACCACACCAAAACGACAACATAAATAAACGCGGGAGGAGCGACCGAACCGGCGAAAGAAAGCTCAAAGGCTTAGCACTGCTTGCACAGGTCGAAATGCAACTTGAAAAATGCACGGGGCGGGGTTGTCGATTGTCATAAATGGTCGGTTCCAGAGGTCGGGCACTCGGCGGTGCAAATGTTGCAATATCACACAAACGCTCGCATCAAAGTGGCGGAGCGGACTGAGTGAGCGGGGGGACCTCGGGCCGAGCCGGCGGCGTCGGAGAGGAGTGGGGGCGCAGGGGGCGCGCCGGGCCGCCGCCGCCGCGCCGTGCCGACGTGGCCGCCGCCACCCGCCGCCCGCCGCCCGCCACCGCTTAGCAACGCTCCGTTCGCTCAGCTGCCAGAAGGATCTATCATAAATTGGCGACTGCACTAATGCTTTCATGAATATGGAAACATACATATCTCCATGATAATCTCAATATAACAACCTAACTTAACATACCCTTTTTACAACTTGAAAAATAAAAGAATAAAGACATATTAACATTTACTTGATAGCATGTCAGTAAATGAACAAAACATGGTTTATTTTATTCGTTGGGTGCTCGGTGCTTTAAGTTTTATAGATTGTATTAATTATACATATCTTACCTACTTAGTTTCGTTTTGCTCTGTCAGATTCAATCATTGACACCTCGTATGACCCAAGGGTGTCTTACCTCTTACGTTCTCTTTCCAAAAACAAATACAATATGTTAATGACGTGTTGCGGCAATGAAAAGTGATGGTTATACGGAAACGTCCGAATTTTATTCTAATAAAACGTTGCAAAAGTTAAAAACCTATAATAAATCGTGTAGCATTGTTGTTTGTTGTGCAGCTAGTAGGCGGAATGCGCACTCAATTCCTGTTGCATCCTACAATTAGTGCACTTTCATTCCCATTGTTAGCGTGATCAAATCAGTTTTACTGTCTCGATCGAATCAGATTAGTGGGTGGCGGCGTATAGCATTGTGTAGCACCACACATTGCGGTTGTTCTTATTCGATTTATTAACTGATAAAGTAAACTCGTTGATAGATTATTTTTTTTATATTAGAACCTGATAACCAACTAAACGAAAAGAACAGCTCTTTAAACCCGCTGTTTTTAAAAAAAAACCGTGCGTTGTCTCATTGCGAATAAAATGTTATAAAAAATCATTGTTCCATGTTTTATAAATTTATCACTGCATATTCTTAATCCAAACCAATGCAATATTTAATTTTTACTTTTACTTTCTGACATTATCATTGCCAGTTAGGTTTTTTTTCGTTTAGTGACTAAAATATTTCTTACTAAATAAATGGGAATATTTGAATGGATGGTTGTTTTTTATTCCCATAATGGCTGGATCTGGATTAAATTTGGAGTATGTGTGTAGAACACTGTTTGGAAGACCACACATACTACTAACAGTTTTTTTTAAATCCTCACGGAGTCACAGTCAAAACCTAGTATTGAGAACGTAATTTATAAATTAATTGTACATAACAATAACAAGAGAATGTAAAAATAGTTGCCAATAATGCAGCGTCTTGCAGTTTGCATAATAGAGGCGTCGCGTCGGAGGCTCTCGTCGATCTCCGTACTTTCACCTGTGGAGTTCACCTACCTGCTGCCTATACCTTGCACTAGCACGCAATATCCGACACATTTCGCACGTCTTGATATAAATATTGGAGAAAAACGCTACCAAAACCATTGTAAAATCGAATTAGGACCGGTTATTATAATTTATTTATAAATAATAACTTACTCGCGTAACATTTCCGAACTTTTCTACCTACATTTGTATACTTTCAAAAGTAATTTGTCATACACATACGGTATGGCAATTTAATTCCCTTACCTTTCTTCAACTTGTGCATTATCAATTATTTTTTCTTTCCATTTTATTGGCTCCCAAAGTCCAACTGGATCTCTTTAAAAATTCCTTCCAGAACCTTCTTTGAGAAATAAAATGAAACTTGTGGTGGAATAGTGAGATTATTACTTTAATATTTTCCAAAAACACGAGATCACAGTCTAGGATTTAATTCCAAGGTTGCCTTAATTATTTTATAACTTATGAAATAAATCTTAATCAATAAACAACATAATATGATTTTTATTCAAATGTAATCTTAAAATAGATGCTAAAACATATTTTAAACAACGTAAAACTTAGAAGAGAGATAATAACGTATCAATTTTTGCATTACTTTAACACTAAAGAAAATAAGTCATAGCTTTGTGCCTTAAAAGATAAAAACAAAGATTTGTTTTAAAAAAATTTACAAATGCAGTGGGATCAATAATAACATGAACAAAGGAGATCATTGCTTTTTGTATGGTATTCAGGCCTGTACAAAAAAAATGTGTAAATTACAATGGTAATTACATAGAAGAAAAAAAGCAAATCTCGCGTTTGACAGTTAAGTGACGTTTTAGACATTCCCAAAGATCTGTGCATCTCGACGTTAGCCGCCATATCTACGTGTCAACTACAATATGAATAAATGTATCGCGTTTTACTTAAAAGGGGCAGTCAAACATTATGTTTGCCCCTTTTAAATGTTTTTATAAAGCATATTTAATTGGTGGCCATTACGTGGGCCCAAAAAATGATCTCCTTTTACATACCATTAACACTACAGTTTAAAATGTGGTTATTTATTGTTTTCTCTACTTTTTTTTTTGTTTATTTGATTATACTGTCAACATTTAGATTACATAGCGGATTTCTATCTAAAAAGCGATTTGATGTAAAAATTGACAAAAAGTCAGCATTCTTCCAGATTATTTAAATACTACAGATGGGAATAATTACAAGATTTTTTTTAATTAAGAAATGCTTATAGCCACGGGTGCCATGCGGGGTCCATCCGGCAGAGGTTGTCGTGGCTGTTGGCGGCGGTGACCAGGGTGGCCACTTTGCTGTCGGGACCGTCGAACAGCGCCAGCGAGTTCAGTCGGTTCATAATAACTGTTACTGCTTTGTTGACCATGTTCACTATCGTCTCGTTGTCCATCTCTACTGGTTTGGTGTCAGTAGAGGTGCCCGCAGTCAGCCCCGGCTTGTCCTCCAATCGCTTCCTGTACCCAGTCATCATCTCGTCGCGCAGTATCGTGCGTAAAATCGATTGAATCTGAACAAAACAATTAGCGATGTTTAAACTTGTGCGGTGCATCGGGAACCGGTCCGACAACAGTTTTAGTCAAGTTTTATCCTTGTGGAAGGTCAAGGAAGTTTATATCTAAACATTCAAATGAGTTGAAAAAGAAGTTGCAACAATGTTTATGTTTAACCCTATGAGTGCTTTATCGATCGCTCGGAGCCGATTGCGTCAATTGATTCGGCGAAGTTATAAAAATAACGTGTTCTAAACAATTCGGATTTTAACAAGATATAAAATAATAAACAAATTTGATTTAAAAGGATAAAAAGAGTTTAAAAGATATTTCTAAGGATTATTATATAAAGTAATAGGTGATTTTAGGTAATCATAATAAATTACTTTAAAATTGGGTGTGACGAGGCAGCGAGCGACGGCGATGGCGGAGGCGGTGAGCGGGCCGGTGATGCCGATGTTGGTCAGCAGCTCGGAGATGTTCGGCGTCAGCCGGAACGGCACCGGACGGTTGCCGTCCAGTTCTCCTACACACACAAACACATTTATTTCCCTCGAACAAACCTTTAATCAACGACCCAAAAATGTACACCACGAGCTGTTCTAGTGCGGTATCATCCGCATGAAATTATAATAACTTCATTGTACTGTTTACATTTGTCAAATTTTCAATTGCAAATGTCAAAATACTAATGCATAAATGACAACGAAAGCCTTTGACATTGGATAACATTTACCGTTACCATAGCAACCTTGCTTCCTTGATGTTGTCAGCTTGTAGTTTATGGTCTTTTTCCCACAAGAAGGTTTTTTTCCTTGTGTTTACCCCCTTAGAGTATTAGTGTGAAAACATATAGCCTAAACCATGTCGTAAGGCAGGGTTTTTATTAAAGAGATAATTATTCAAAAATATGCTGTGATTGCCGACATCCTACGTCACAAAGTAGGGCATGTTTACGCTATCTGCATGAAGTATAGATAGATATAGATTAGTTAGGGATACCGTCCTTACCTGTAGTATCATCGACATCGAACTTGTAGTAAGCCACGTTGAGCAGGCCGGAGTCCTGGTGCACGTACATCATGTCGGGGCTGAGGCGCGTGAGGTGCAGCACGTACTCCGCGAAGGCCGCCAGCGAGAGCTGCAGCGTCAGCATCTTGCGGAACGTCCAGTAGTCGGTGGGCGCGGCGAAGGTCGCCGCCGCCCACTCGCGCACCATGCCCTTCGGCACCATGGTCGCTTGCACCTGGTTACAAATTATTCTTGTTTCAAGTATTTTAAACCTACCTAACCCAAAACCCAAATACGAACTTAGAAATAAAATATTAATTTTCAATTTAAGTTTAATTGAATCTTTGAAAGAATTAACAATAGGGGTATAAAGCTAAGATTTCAAGTCTCAAAAAAAGTAGTCAAGCGTCAAGGAAATCTACATAAGACACCTAATTCAAATGACTTTACTTCGTCCTTAGAAAACTCGTTGAGGTGGCCTTTAAATCTGCACTGGTCATAATTTTTGTTAATTTCGCAAAAACAACTTTTTGTCTCTGATTGCATATGGATTTATTCCACAACTATTTCTCCTGCATTTGTTCAGTTAGATGGAAGAAATAAACAAGACTATTATCCGAGTGGTATCTAGTAAATAGTAAATAACAACATGCGAACTAAAAATTGCCATAGATAAGGAAAATATCCGCCATCATTTATATTATTTCTCATATCTATGCTTCTATACTAATATTATAAAGAGGAAAGATTTGTATTTCTGTAAGTATTACAATTACTCAAAAACTACTGGGCTGGTTTTAAAACTTCTATCACCTAAAGAAAGTTAATTTATATGTAAGTAATATAGGCTATGTATTTTAATTTCACGGAGACGAAGTAGCGAGGAACAGCTAGTTGTACATATTTTGCTCAGATGTTTCAACGCCAGAAAGGCATATTAGAATCGTTTTTTTCTATGAACCTTTATATTCAATAATTACTAAGCATCCATGTTTGTATTATCCGACTCGAGATGTCTCCTTTATAACCTTAACAAACCTGTTATTTACGAGCAGGTTTTCGCTAGATGTAGTAAATTTACTAATTAGCATTAAGAGTTATTATTATAGAGTTGCTAAGTGAATAAACGACTTTCCTACATGTATATTTATTGCAAATAATTTATAATGTTTTTATCTATACATAGAGCAGAGATTGCGTCAATAAACTAGAATTAACCAATACCACGGTATGTTGGTGTGACATTTCTAGGTTTCACATATTTTAGTTGTATATTATATGCCTCTGGAAAACATACAGCATTGCTTATGAAGATGCGTTATATACTTAGCTTGAATTTCGCGGTCATTCGTCGTTGACAGG
>NW_013525102.1:4796040-4982077 GCF_000836215.1 Papilio polytes
TAAGTATATAACGCATCTTCATAAGCAATGCTGTATGTTTTCTCGGCACATAATATCGGTTTTATTGTTATGTAAAACCGTCATATTAATTTAGTTTAGTTTTAATCAACAGAAATAGTCATAGTATTTTGAATCTAACGCTAAGAAAAATTAGCATATATAACTCCTTAGAATTACATTGTACAAGATTCCGCCCGCGACTCCGTCCGCGTGGAATTAAAAAATTAAAAGTAAGTATCCTATGTGTTCTTCCAGATTATGTTCTCCTCATCCATCTATCTAAACTTTCGCATTTATAACATTAGTATTAAGTAGTATGATGATGTCCCAGTGTCGGTGTCGGAGTGGGTGTCGGTGTCGGAATAGTTGTCGGTGTCGGAGTGGGTGTCGGTGTCGGAATAGGTGTCGGTGTCGGATTGGATGTCGGTGTCGGTGTCGCAGTACGCACCTCGCGCAGTATGTCGCGCAGCACTTGCTGCGAGACCTGGGAGCCGCGCGCCTGCACCGCCGCCAGCCGCTCGTAGTACCGCGCTATCGGCGCATCGTACTCCACGCCCCTACACATATATTTGCTTATTACATTTATTTACTTTACTTATCTACATTAACTATATTTAAAAATCTGTACAAAGCAAAAAAAAAACAAATATTTTGCTATTTATGTATTGTACTTCATTGATAATTAAAATTTCTTAGGAATGAAGTTAAAGTAGGTTTTTGATACCAGTAATGAAGTTAACTGAATAGGTTTCACTCGCGTCTGCTATTATATTATAGTAATTAATTATTTAGATCGAGGAAATTAATACAAAGCACTCTATTACCTCGACCGTTATTTACTCAAACAGTAAGGCTATAAACTTTGCAACTTTATTTGCATATAAAAAAGAATTACTTTCAAAAGTCGGTGTGAACTAATTAGTGATGTCATGTTATGAGATCACCATTTAAAAGCTCAACATAAACATCTCGGCGGCGGAGGACATAAATCTTAATTAATATGTCCAAGAATTATTATAGTAAGAGACTTTTTTATCGCATACAAATAAAAAATATCCTAATGTTATCATGTACAATACAATAATAAACAAAGTCACTAATTTCAGCAATGTTTCAATTTTACAATGTCGTAAATATGTCCTTACATTTATTTGTCACGTCATAATTAAATACCAAAGAAAGTCTATTGTACAAGTGGTAAAACAAAGAACAAACCTGTTCGCACACTCCGTGCGATAAATATCCAATAGCGACAACGAGCTGGGATTGTCCTCCACCAGTCGCATCTGCGGCGACACGGACACCACGCGAGGCACCGTGAAGTGCAGGAATCTTCTGGAAGTTTCCTTCTGCTTGCCTAAATAATGGTTAAGCATCCTCAGGAGCTGGAGAACTCGTTCTTCCCGCCTAGCGTCACCCAGTCCGGAGTCATTGACGACTAAGTATGGGTAGATCTTGCCGTTGTGTCCGCGGATGTAGAGGCGGCGCGCGGACGTGTTGTGTTTCTGCACGATCTCGACGCGGGGCATGAAGCGCGCGATGCGCACGTGGTAGTGCGTGTGTTTGGGCAGCAAGAACTCGCCAGGCAACTCTATCTCTGCCGTTTTCAAGTTAAAGTTCGATAGGAATCTACATTTTTCTTCGATCAGGAATGATCTGTAAGAATTTAAATACATGCTAGTACTTATTTTATACTAGCTTTTGCCCGCGACTTCGTCCGCGTGGTTTTAATAGACAACAGAAGTGAGTAGCCTATGTGTCCTTCGAGACTATCCTCTACGTCTATGCCGAATTTCATCGAAATCCGTTGAGCCGTTTAGGCTACAAGCTCTAACAAACATGCATCCATCCATCCATCTAAACATTCGAATTTATAATAATAGTTAGTGGGAAGTAGGATTAATTAGTGATTATATCGAAGTTTCATTGTAGAAGATACTTACTTGGGTAGAACTTTAGTTTTGGCTTCAAGTATTTTAACCCATTTTCTTAGTTTTTGTATCAAATTCTGCAGCCTCATAGCGTTGGGCTGCGTGAAGTCGAAGTCTGCGGTGAACTGCGTCTTCATCTTCTGGAAGACGGGGTCTTGCACGGTGGCCTGCGCGCGACGCGCCAGGCTCTCTGAGGCGGCTGAGGAGATTGCACCACTTACACTTATTGAAATATTTTCTACACTTACAAATGGAGCGCTTATTACATTCGCATATTAAATATACACTTAATTAAAGTCTGTTTAAAAATATAAATTAATCGCTGAGCACATTTAGCAAGCATACAAGCGAGCAAGGTTACATAAATTATATCAAAATATTTATCAGTTTTTTCGTAGGAAAGAAAATTAATTTGTAATGTATCGGAACGGCGCTAAAATGTTCAATTGTCTGTGGTCCGGTAGTTACTTACGTATTAGCAGGCTGTAAAGGGAACAGAATGTAAGCGTGGTTGTGACTCACTGATGCCGATGCTGATGCCGAAGGTGGAGACGACCTTCTTGACGAAGTTGAGCGTGTGCGGGGTGACGGTGGCGTCGGCGACGGCGGCGCGGTGGTGGAACGCCACAACGTGGCACTTGGCGAGCCCCGCGCGCAGCTGACGCAGCACCTCCTCGTACCAGTTCTCGCGGAACCACACCATCTTAACAACATATCACTCTCTTAATACACAATATGACATTCAAAAAACCCTTGACACCTACGCATCTTCGACGTTAGAGGTGTAATAAAGTTGTTTGAGTATTTTTAAAAAGTAGTACTGATTATATACTATTTAGAATTGCTTTATCATACTAATATTATAAACGCGAAAGTTTAGACGGATGGATGTTTGTTAGAGTTTGTAGCCTAACGACTGAACGGGTCTCGATGAAATTTGCCATAAACATAGAGAGAAGTTTGGAAGAGCACGTAGGCTACTCACTATTGTTTTAATTTCACGGGGTCGGAGTCGTGGGCGAAAGCTAGTATAAATATAATTTGAAAGTTGTACTTGTAAGTTACCTGATCAACGATACCCTCTAGCGAGGAGAGCACGGTGGGGTGTATCTCGCGCTGCAGCTGCATGATCTTGGAGCAGCGCCACATGGGCATGGTGGCCTTGATGGCGCCCGCCTCGCCTGCACTGCCGCCCCCGCCGCCGCCCCCGCTCGTACTAGCCCCCGCACTCTGCTGCGGCTGCTGAAATACGAATATATTGTTTACTTTGACTCAACTGTAAATAATTTTTCGAAAATGCAATGTCTTTAATCGAAATAAAATAATAAACAATTGACAAAAACCAAAAATTAACAGTTGTGCGATTTTTGATTATTTCGCAGCCAATTTAACTGTTTAGTTACACAATTAAAAATCGTGTAGTGTGCGCACCTCCATATCGGCGCATAAGAATCAAAGCGAGACAAAACAGTTGCGCGATAGTTCAGTTTCAGTATTTTTTTTGTTGTTTCATTCCCGTTCATTAGTTAATCACTTTCAATACGACATTGTTAGTTCACAAAATTACCAACTGCCATACAACCCTTTTCCGGTTTACAATACATAATTTATATAATGTGTAACTAACAGCAGTGGAGGTGGAGGCGGCGGAGGTGGAGGCGCTGGAGGTGGAGGCGGAGGTGGAAGCGGTGGAGGCGGCGGGCTGGTGCGTGTTGGTGTTCTCCGCGGTCTTGTGCCTCTCGCGCTGCTCGATCTTGAGCGTGAGGTAGAGCGTGCGGATGGGGAAGTACACCGCCTGCGGGTACAGCCGCCCCACCTGTAACAGATACATACCATATAAATTTAAAATTTTCAAAAGATCACTTAACTATAATGTCAGTTTTTTCTGAATTTTATCTTCTTAGGCTAAACAAAACATCAATAACACCATAAGCTCAGAATATCTCTACATTCCCAAGCTCTTAGCCCACCTTATATGACCAGGCTTAATGCTGATCGGTTGACAAAATATCACGAAAGAATTTTTAACATTGGCTTAATAGTTTTTGACCTATTTCAAAACGTACAAAAAAAACAAATCTTTCTTATTTATAATATTAGAAATATAGAATAGAGTAAATAGTAAATAAAAATAATAATAAAAGTAATTGAGGGTATACTAACATGGCTGAGCAGGTTGAGTATGACGTTGCCGTCGTATTGCACGATGCAGGCCAGCAGCTGCGGGATCCAGGGCAGCCACTGCACCGGCGGCACGCCCACAGAGTACTTGTCCAGCGCCTCCGCCAGGCTGTTCTTCTCGTCGTCGAAGCTCAGCATCCACAGCACCTAATTCACAATTAACAACTGGTGTAATATCATCCGCTATACATTATAAAAACATTATTTGACTACATTCTGTTAAACTTTAAATTGCAAATATCAAAATTCAAATTCCGAAATGACAACTAAGGCCATCGCCTAAGACTTATCGTTACTTTGGCAATTTTGCTTATTTGCTGTTCGTAGTTTTCATCCCATTCCCCTAAAGCATGTTTGAGGTGTAGGGCTTTTTATAAAGAAAAAAAAAACAAATGTGTTTTGATAGATTAATGTTTTTCTAGTTTATAGAGTAGCTAATAAATACCTTAGCGCAGTACTTCCTCGATTTAGATTCATTCTGATGGCGGCAGGCGTGCAGGAAGCATGTCATAGCCGACACCCCCACGGATATCTGCCGCGGGTCTCTTATGAATATCTGCTCCAAGTAATCCCCCCACAAGGCCCAGGCCTTCACCAGCGTATCGTGCAGCTGTACCGCCGCCGCGAACGCTTTGTTCGCATCTTCCGAACGTCCGAGCTGCGCCAAAAGTAAACCTTTGAACGCATAAAACTCCGCCGTCATCTCCTTTGTGAAGTATTTGAAGTTGGTGGACTCTATCATCTCCAAGCCTTCGGTAAGTTCATCTCTTCCTTCAGTCCACGACATCTGAATGTGGCACTTGACTTGCTGTCGTATCTTCTGGAAGCAGTCCACTATCGGGACACTAGGTATCGTGTAGATACGGTGTAGGGAGTCGAGACATACGCCCGATAGGTTATGCTTCCTTGCTATTTTCGCAAAGTGTATTATTGCCTGAAATAAAAAAATTAAAATAGTAAAATAGTAACTATTCATTTTTTAAGAATTGATGTCATCATGCCATGTATGGTTAAAAAAGGTAAAAAAAGTACTGTAAGACTAACCTGAGCGCTGGCGTGCACGCCAAGCATGCTGTGGTTGGAGGCGTGGTCCGTCTGCGAGTCGTAGTGCGAGGCTATGAACTGGTAGTGGTGCTGGCGCCAAGTGAAGATGGCGCCCCAGTGCGACAACGGGTCCGCCACCACCGGCAGCCGATTGCGCCACGTCTTCACGATCGCCTTCATGTCGTGCAGCGACGTCGGACGACTGTGCAGCAGACCCTGAACACAACATATTAAAATTCATATAGTTACATTGTAAGTTAATATTCAGAAATATTGAATTGTGATATAGACTAGCAAATTGGTCCTTTCTGTCGTATTGCACCGTCTTTTAAGTTCACACACGAACACTGCTGTGAATCCCGCTTTCTAAGCAAGATAAAGTTATAAGGATTAATAGGAATAATCTTGTTAATATAAATGTGAAAGTTTGGATGGATGGATGGATGTTTGTTAGAGTTTGTAGCCTAAACTGCTGAACATATCTCGATAAAACTTGGCATAGATGTAGGGCATAGTCTGGAAGAACTCATAGGATAATTACTTTTGTTTACTTCTAAATCCGACGAAGTTGCGGGCGAAAGCTAATGTCTTTATAGTTTTTGTATGTGAGGAGTGTGAGGAGTGTGAGGAGTGTATGGTGTGTGGTGTACGGTGCACTGACTGTGTGTATCTGCGCAGCCTCGCTGAGCTCCATGAGCTGCTGGGGGGCGCGCAGCAGCGGCAGGTGCGCGTGCGAGACGAGGCGCGGCAGACGGCGCCACTCGCGCAGGCACTGCGTGGCCGCCGCCTCCGCGTGCCGCTCCACGCCGCCCAGCTGCTGCTCGCCGCCCGCGCAGATGCACAGGTAGCCGCGGTACAGGTTCACCAGCCACGCTGCACGTATATTGCACACAAATATTTAAAACAATCTATACCAATATTATAAAGAGGAAAGATTTCTATTTTTGTATCTGAAATATCTATTTATAGTGTAACAAAAACTATTGGGCCGATTTTAAAAAAAATTAAAGATTTTAAAAATTTCAGTGTTAGAAAGGTAATTTATCTGTGAATACCGTCTGTGTGAGTATCGGTAAAAATGGCAACGGACTCAATTCTTGTCAAAACTCGGATAAAAAGATTTCATTTTTATCTTAACAATTTATATCACTTTTTTTAGAAAGGGAAAAGAAAAATGATAAAATTAATAGGGATTACATTATATTATTCTACCTAATTCTTTAGGACATCCATATTCCACTTCAGCGAGAGCTTCCTTCATGGTAGGCCAGTTGGGATTCCTCCAAGAACTTTCTAGAATCAAGAACGGATCTCGACCACCTCGCGTTACGCCGAGCTCGAGCAGGGAGTCCCACTGGTTCAGTTCCTTCGCGCATTTGATCCAGTGCTGGGTCCAGAGGCTGCACTCTTTATGCATGCTGTACGAAGACTGGTTGGCTAAGTACTCTTGTTTTAATTTAGCCATGGCGACGTCGTACGCCGCCTGCGCCTGCTCAAAGAAGCCCTGTTGCTCGTACGCTATAGCGACGGTTGTCTCTCGGTACTTGGCGTGTTTCTGCCACAGCCCCGACCACATGTCCTCCTCTTGTAGCAGCTCGTACATCTCCCCCAATGAGTCCAGAATCTCCTGTAAATCATAATAATATAAATGTAAAAGGATAAATGTGTGGATGTTTCCTAATGTATATCTATTTTATATAATTTCCCTGTTTTAAAATGCTGATATAAAAATACTAACCGTAGACGTAATACTTTCGCTTTCGTGATCATATATTTCGAATTGTTCACGCTGCGCTCGACCCGCTGCATGGTCGACTGCCATCTGTTCTAGATTCAACGTCATACGATGCCATAGATTGTGCGTTTTGCCCAGATACTTCATCATTGGTCTGTAAATTAAAACACAATATTTCATAAAAACACATATAAAAGCGTATAAAAATAGTTAATAGTAGTATACTAACGGTTTCATAGTTAAAGGTGGATTACAGCGAGCCAACGCCTCAACAAATGTGTTGAGCGCACTGAGCGGCTGGTCGCGCTGTATCACGTGCACGCCGGATATCAGGAATGGTATCGCTTCGGACATTACAGTCTGAAAAATATCATCGCAATGGGGATGTTTCCTAATGTTACAAATCCAAATAAAGTTATGTTTAATATTTTAAAGACAGCATTTTATAACCTATAATAACATTTAGAGACCTTGAATGTTTGTCTCAAATTAAATATAAATTAAAAACGTTGCAATAGTTTGCCATTACTCGATCTCAAACACCAATGACGTCACTTTCTCGCATATAACATGGCAGTGTGACCAACTTCAGTAAATGTCAGTGCATTTTGTAGTTATATATTTTTTTAAATGATTATAACAATTGAGTTTTCGTGTGTTATATTATGAGGACTCCATTATTAAGTGTTTTTATATTTACGACATATTTTACGAGCAAATTTTCGATCAATATGACGAAAAAAATAGTAAAAGTTATTTGAGTAGCTAATATTCAAATTTGACAGACCGCGACACGAGGTTTGTAAGCAAGAAAGTGACGTCATGAGGCGTTTTCGCGGTCTTTGGAGAAGTTGTTTTTAGTTAAGTGTTTTTGTAATAAAATGTTGCGTATATGATTTTATTATATTTTTTTTCATATTCAGATACGGTTTATCTACATAATAAAAGCAATTCCAAAAATTAGGAAACATCCCCATTAAAATGCAATTTCTTGACAACACTTTTTAAATCCATCAGGATTCTGTAGGTCATTATTAATTTGAGAAAACAGTGTTTTTTTTAATTCACGAGTTATAACTATAAATCTATCGATTCTAACTTCTATAAAAATAAAAATCGAAAGAATCATTAATTTACACAACCCATCCCTACTAAATTGACAAACTAATCTATCTTATAGACAAAGTATAATGTTACATCAAGTTGTCGTTCATCAAGTGCGCTCCATATTTTGGGCATGAGGCGCAGCCAGACGTGGTGCGCCAGCGCGTCCTCCATGTGGCAGAGCTGCGCCGCCGCCGCCACCAGCTGCTCCGTGCGCACGCGCCCCGCCATCTCCAGGAACTCCGACTGCGTCGCCACCATGCGGTTCAGCGCTCTTTGTCTGCACACACGTTAACATACAACACCTACTGCAGTCACTCCTGAGGGAGCCCTAGAGAAGGGTTACTCATAAACGAGGTTTAGGCTAAGCGACATCTGAGCTCGACCACCTCAAGCCCGGTGAATCTGTAAATGCATCTTCAAGGAAAACAGTGGCGTTCAGTCACAAAAAGCACTAGACAATTTATAGTAAATTACGACTATGAGTGTAGATTTCAGACACTAAATCTACATTTAGGGAGACTACTGAATGCAGCATATAAAATGCCATAAAAAATGATTTAAAAATAATAAGAAGAGAATCAAGTGTTAAACGTAACAATGATTGTTACCTGTTTGGTACATTCTTGGTCAAATCATCTTTCTGATTAGAATTGGAATCTAAATCCATATCCAGTACATCCTCCTTGTCCGTCTCCATAGTTTCACTGAAGCCTTCTGCGGACTCTTCCTTCACAGAGTTGTACACAACAAAAGACTTTCGATCTTCACTAGTGCCCAGATTTATAACAGCGGTTATGCTGGGAACTAAATACTTGGCGTTGGAAAGCCGAATTTGGGTGCCTAGAAAAAAAATAAAAATTAAATGATTCTATTGTAATTATTTTATAGTTTACAGTCGACATATATTAGAAAAAACACAAAAGTATTTATTTATTAAAGTACATATCAATAAAAAATGTCAAATACTCACTAGAGACACAAGTAACAAGTAGTAACTCAAGGCACTGCTTGATCCAGTAGTGCTGTCCGATGTACTCCCAGTTCTGCGTGCAGAAGATGTAGAGTAGGCGGTCGAAGATGCGCCGACGCACGCTCTGGTCGAACACCTCGAAGAACTTGGCGCGGATGTGCGGCTGCGGACAGCGCAGCCCCGCCAGGAACGCCGGCTCCAACTTCATCGACAGCTCCGTCATCTTCAAATGTTCATCTCTGAAATACAAAAACATTCATTAGTTTTGTAAACAATTTTTTTTTAATTTAAATTATGAAGATAGGTGTAAAATATTGAATATTCTGTTGCCCTTATATTACCTATAAACATAATTAATGATGTCGAGGAAGTGTCCATTAAGCTCCAGGTCATCTGGGAACCGCTTCTCGACGTACTGCATTAGTTTGACAAGCAGGATGGACTTCTCCCGCAGCGAGGGAGCGCCGCCCGACGCGCCCACGCCGCGCCACTTCACCCAGTCCTCCACCATGCGGATGATGGCTCTCATCACCTACATTACCAATATTTTAGAATTATGTATGATAAAAAAAATTAAAACGAAACAAGCAGGAACAAACATTACCTTAGCATCGGTAGTCTTTTCAATTAATCCAACAAGAACAGTACCGATAAACGTTTTTCTTGTCTCCCCAGGCATCACTGAGACGCGAGCTTTCAGGAGATCTAGTGCCAATATCTGAGGAAAACAATCATAAACAATTAGCAACTACACATATTAATCTAGTTAGTTGACTGTGCATGTGTGGAAAACGTATATTTACAAGTAAATCTGATGTGGCTGCATCAGGGTTAGGTGCGACGTGGTCGCGCAGCATGCGCTGCAGCACGCGCATGAGCGGCAGCAGCAGACGGTCCACGTAGCCGGGGCTGGAGGCGCAGCACGCCTTCAGCATCATCAGCGGGCCCAGCAGCGCGCCCGCGCCGCTCCCCACACCAGACTTCTCGTACGTCGCCAAACCCTCGAACGCGTATTTGCTCACACACGCGTACAAACTCTCCAATTCTTCGAACTGGAAAAAGATTTGTTTTTAATATTTTCCATCTATACTATACTAATATTATATATCCAAAAATATAAACATGAAAGATTTATATTTTTGGATTTTTGTATGTATTTGATTCACGTAAAAACTACTGGACTGATTTAAAAAATTCCTTCACCGTTAGAAAGGTTTATCTGCGAGTAACATAGGCTATATTTTTTAATTTCACGCAGGTGAAGTCGCGAGCAACAGCTAGTATTTTATAAAGCAAGACTTGTTCACGCTACCAGATAAATACGTAGTAAATTACCAGCTTCACAATATGTTATAAGTAAATATGTAAAACTGTGTCACAATAGCAAATAAAAGCGTAAATACCAAAAATAATTCAATTAATTAGCGGCGACTTAGTTACCTTGGAGGCCTGCGCGGCGCCCGAGGGCTCCGTGGGGAATAGCGCGGTGAGTTTGGCGAGCAGGTTGTGCATGAGGCGCACCACCTTGGGGTTGGTGGAGGCGACGCAGGCGGCCAGCCCGCGCTGCAGCGGCTTCAGCGCCACCAGGCACTGCTCGCGCCGCAGCACGCCCAGCAGGAACGTCAGTAGCTCCAACGCGGTGCAAGCGTTAGCGCATGATGCTACGTTAGTGTCCGCTGTTGCGAACACCTACCAAAAAACAAAATTACATTTTAATACGGACCAAACAATAAGGTTACGAAAAAGAGATGTGATGATGAGAGATGTGATGAAGATGATGTGTAAGGGCCTGTCCCACTACTGGATGATAGAGGCTCAAATAGCTCAAAAATGACGTCACTGTCGAATAAAGGAACAAAATCCAATATTTTCATCACATATTTTACACGTTGGATTGTTATCAGACAATTTACAATTTGGTGGGACGGGCCCTTAATATCTAAACAAATAATTGCGTGATACCTTATCGAGCCAGGACAGTTTAGGCTCGCAGAGGTGCGGCCACACGTCGGGTTTGAGGGCGGTTTTAAGCAGCAGCACGCAGCGGCGCGACAGCTGCTCGCCGGGGGAGCCGCCCACCGCCGCGCTCGTCGCGCCCATCACCAGCCCGCTGCTTACTACTGGGCCCTCGTTCACCTACAATATCAATGAAAATATGAAAAACTGGCTTACTTAAATCAAAATTAAGTAGCCTGTGTGTTCTTCCTGACTATCCTTTACAATTAACAACAGTAAAGGAATGGAACAAGTCGCCGACCACAGTGTTCCCGTCCAGTTATGGCGTGGGTGCCTTCAAGACTTCAAGAGCAGGGTTAATCGGCACTTATTGACCTAGCGCGCATCTATCCTTCAACCACGTGTTCACTTAGCTTAGGTGGAATCGAGGTTAAGCGCTGGTTTATATAAAAAAAATGCGAATTTTCGTCGAGAACTTACTAAACTTGTGCATTTATAAAATTAGTAAGAATAATAAAAAGGTAATAAGATAAATTTATGTATCTTAAAATATTATACAAATTTCGTTGCGTACCTGACAGGCGAGTCTCAGCAGCAGGTTGACGACGATGTCGACCTGTGCGCGGTCGAGCGGCTTGGAGATGTCGGGCTCGAGGCGCGACGTGCTGGCCTGCGGGCTGGCCCAGCCAGTGTTGAGCGCCTTGCGCGCCTCCCCGCCGCTCTCGTCCACCGACACGCGCTTTACAGCGCCGCTTGGAGATGTCGCAACCTATGTGAAAATTACGTTATATTTGGGGATTTCCAAAATATTATTAACTCGCTGTTCCCGTGCGGCTTCATCCGCCTTCATACCAATTAACTTACTATTGCAATCTTGCTTCCTTATTGGCAGCAGCTTATGGTCTCTTTTCCACATTGGAGTTTTTATCCGATTTATTTACCCCTTAAGTTTAATAGCGTGAAAATATATAGCCTAAAGCGTGACGTAAGTGTAGGGCTTACTATCAAAGAAAAAATTATTCAAAAATATGCTGTGATTGCTGACATCTTACGCCACAAAGTAGTGTGTTTACGCTTTATTATATTAGTATAGAAGTATAGATTATAGGCAACGTGTGCGTGTAATGAATACGTACGACAACGGTGTCATCGTGGGCGTGGTCGCGGATACGCTGTAGCTCCCACTTGAGCGCGACCTCGGCGAGGTCGACAGCCAGCCGGCGCTGCTCCGCCGTGGCGGTGGAGAAGCCCAGTCGCTGCATCGCCGCCACCATGTGCGCCACCAGAGCATGACGCACCGGGTAATACACCTAACAAAGATATAACACAATAAGGGTAAGGCCTGCCCCACAATTATTTTTGAATTACAGATAACAATGTAGCGCATAAAATATGTGATGGAAATATCGGATTTTAATACTTTATCTGATAGTGAAGTCATTTTTAAGCTATAGGAACCTCTATCAGCCAGTGGTGAGACAGGCTCTAAATCTATTCTCAAGAGGAATGAATTAATTTAGATTTTTTAATACAGCATCAAAGTATGACAAGCTTACCTTATAGTGCCTAACAACGAGTTGCAGTATATGGTAGAGCTGCTGCGTGGAGTGTCCGTCTTCGACGATGATCTTCTTGGTCCAGTGCGTGAGCATAGTGTTGCCGTCCTCCATGCGCTGCGGCATCGCGGGCGTGAGGATCTCCAGCGCCTGGCGCACCACCACGCGCGCCTCCAGCGCATGCGCCTTCAGCAGACTGTGGAACACTGCAACACGAACTCGCATTACTATACTTACTATGATATGATATACAAGGAAAGTTTACCTTTACTTTTACATTTACAATAAGTTTTTTTTTAACTGTCATAAAATCGTTGTTTTGTGTAATCGTGTGTAACTGAGAGTCGCTAGGTTTAAGGTGAGCACTTAATTTGTTAGAACTTACCTTGCAAGACAATCCGTTTGTGGATCGCAAATTTAGCGATGATGTGACTCAGCAATAAGTGACCGTGATACCTGTTCATTAAAACAAAAAATGTTCAGTTAAACAAAAACCATTAAAGAATAGAATAGAATTAATATTGTCACAAAAAAACAAGAAGAAAGAGAAGAAATATCACGAACTTATTCTAAAGACATAATAGTACACAGTGTTTCGAGTGTGAATATCATGGATGATGTGTAGCTCTAATACTGTACCTTGTAGCAGGATCTACATAGTTCTTGCCGAGAAGGCAGGGCCAGGCAAAGGTCATGAGTCTGCGCAGCTTGTTGCCCTGCTTCTTGTTGTTGGCGTCGTGTATGTGCGCCGACGCCTGCTCCAGCAGAAGACATGCGAACTGCAGCAGCGATATGCGCACGCCGTCCGAACATGCGAACGGATTCTCCGGGTCGATCACCTGACATACACATACACAGAAAATATAACAAAAGTAATTTTTAAATTACAGATATTCTAATAAACACGACCGTCCTGGATACTAGAGAAACCCATCGGAGTGAAGAAATTCTACATAAAGTTTGTTTTAGCCATGCAAATTTTTTTTTTATTGTAGTAAAGTGGTAAATCAGATATTATTACTAAGTATAAAATGTTACACTAACATTGTTAATGAAAACCGACACGACGTTATCCATATTGTCCTGGTAGGGCGCGGGCAGGCCGCCGACTATCTTCTGTCCCTTTTCAAAGCTGACGGCGAAGCAAGGTATTAGTATCATCTGAAGAACTTTGGCCTTGAGATCCTGCGACATGGCGTCGCCGGGGAAATGCTCCACAAAGCGGAAGAAGGCGGACCGCTTCCATTCTATCGTATAATTCTGTGCCACCGTGTGCTCCAGGAAATCACGTAGAAACTACAAACGAAACAAGTTTTATTAGGTAAGTAATTTTCTAAATAAAAACTCAATTATTTAAATGTAACACAATATGACACAAACCTGGAAGTCAGGTATGAACCGGTCGCACAATGCTCGCAGCAGTTGGAACAGCAGATCAATGTTAGACGGGTGATGACAGAAGTAATGTAACAAAATCTTCACTATCAATTTAGGTTCTTTCCAATGGGTACAGTGGACATTCTCAACTTTTTTATGCATTTCCTGAAATAAAAAAAAAAGTATTACACTATGAATCATAAATAACAATAACATGTAGTTAGAATATGAATCCAATGCTGAAAGTGGTCAAGTTATTAGGTCTATCTTAAAACATCATCGTATTGCTTTGAGTATAAGGAAATGGACTAGACGTGAATTCAAAAAGCAAATTCTTATGTATATGGAGCCAAATTAAAAATTCTTACATGATAGCTATCACTGCACCAGATGTTTTTAAGTAATTCTATAAGATCGTGTTGCGCCGACAGCCATTGATCATCATATTTGATAAGTAAGGATATAATCCTTATGGCTTGGAACTGCATCTCGTTGCGTTCGGTCTGGGTGGCTGTAGCAGCTGCGGCTGCGCTGTTGTTGACCGCCAGCAGCTGCAGCAGGCGCGGCTTCTTCGGTGTCTGCAGAGCTTCGCGGATCGCCAGACCCGCGTCCGGGTGCCTCATGAGGTATATTATGAATCTACTCCACTGCTGGTGCTTGATGTTGATGTCATTCATCAACAGATCTAGTGTTTCCTTTGGATACCTAGACATACACAAGCATATTTGAAAAAATCTGTAAGAACGCATTTATTATTCAAGTTTTATTTTTGTTTTTGGATATGTAAGTACTAGGTTTTTATAGGCTATGCTCTACATCTGTGCAAAATATCAGCGAGATCCGTGAAGCCGTTTTGGAGAACGCTAGTAAAAAACATACATCCAAATATTCACATTTATATTACTTACCTTAGAAGAAATTTAACTAATGGTTCTCTGAAAGGAGATCCGGCTTCGACTGACAGCGACTTCTCCGCGTTCAACAAGAGTTTGCACAGAACTTCTATGAAGCGCGGCGCCGCGGCGGGGATTTGATGAAATATACCAACCAGAATCACTATCTTCTGCTCATTGTCCATATTCTTTGATACACTTTGTAAGAAGTTGCCCCCTGTAAATACTTTATCCTTAGAATTTACCTAATGTGTATGATTAGAAGTTAGAGAATTGAGACATTTACTGAACAACTTATAGAGAAAATATATCTGTCATGGGAGTTAACAACATTATGAATAATTGGCAAGACTAAAATGTTATTAACATCTTTCAATCTTACCATGAATGTCTACAGACGGAGGACCTGGTTAACAACATAGTGTTATAGTTATTGATATATTAAAGTTAATTATCTTTAAGAGTCCCGTTTGTTTTTAACTATGGTAAGCGTACAAACATGCTAATCTCATACCTCTATTTGTGTGAATTGAATAATCCAATAACTTCCTGAGCAACTGCAGAAGTTGCTCGCAGAGTTTTTCACTGAATGTGGAGGGGAACAGCTGCGTGAGGTAGGAGAGTCTCTTAGCACCGTTGACACTCAGGTTGCGGTGATCCCCCAGCGTCAGCAGCAAAGGCCTCATCACGGGGTGAACCATCTCCATATCGATTTGGAAGCCCGACAGGAACTTTTGCATACATTCAAATCCAGCCTGTATTAACAAATAATAAAATTCAATAAGACCGAACAAAAATACGGGAATACTTGAGATTCTTGTTGCCACATTATGGCCACTGTTACAGTTTAATTTAAAAACACTCATCTAAACAAAGAAATATGTTACCTGCTGTAATTCCGTATCATTCTTTTCCAGAGCTTTGTACAGCACTTGGAATATCTTCTCTCGGCAGGGCTTCTCCTGTATGTAGTGGCAGGAGGCGAGCGCTCGCAGCGCGGATATCCTGAGGGGCACGAGGTTGACGCCCTTGTAGCACGGCAGCTTGCCCAGCATCGCGTCCTCGCCGTCGCACAGCGATATCAGCTCGCGGAAGAACACCTTGTGCTCGTTTATATTCAAATCTATCGAAGGAAAGTTTAGATAAGACATTTATCTGTTTCGTTTAATTTAAAATTAAATACTGCATTTGTTAATAACAACTTTTATTGTTTCATAATATAAATAAAGTACCTATTGTAAACAATCTTGGATTCAACGTCGTGCAAAATGTAGTGCCGTCCATTAGTCCCATCTGTGCGTTCGCAGGCTGATGACGTAATAAATGTTTCTTTGGTGGAATTATATCGGCTATCGTCTCCCTGTGTGGGTCCATAACTTCCGTCACAGTCTTATTTTGCAGCTGAGCAGTAAGTTCCAATGATTTCATTGACTGCAATAAAAAATAACATTTAGCATTTCAAGTGAAATATTAAATTTTAAATAAAATGATTCGTAACAACTTTAATTAATTCAAATTACCTGTTGGCGGACTAACAAATGTGGACTTGTAATTTGTAGCACTAACTCCTGCAGCACGTCGTGCAGTGCGCGCGTCTTGGCGGCCGCCACCTCGGGCTCCAGCTCCGGCTGGCCGCTGGGGCCGCTCACGCACACCCGCACGAGACGCTCCAAGTTTATCGTCGCCATGTCTATAGCGCCAGACGACACTTCTCCCGTCAAATCCATCATAACGAACAGCACAGCTTTTAAGAATGTGAACACGTGCTTGTAAACCCATTCTGGAGCCATCTTCTCCAACATAAACTTGACGGCGATACACCCGCCCAACTTTGCGTACCACGCACGCTCGTAGCACAGGGAAGACATCCTTTCTGCTAAGTATTCCATGAGCGGCAAGCGACAGGCGCGCTCCTTACTGCCCAGCACTGTGGCGGCCGTCTCGATTATAAGAACCAAAGCTAAATGTCCAGGCTTACATAGTTCTTTTTCTTCGTGTCCCATGACGACAGCTATGGCGTCTATCAAAACCAACGCATCGAGTCCTTCCTTTGGCCCTCCGGTGCCAGCGAAAGGACCAGCTTCCTGAGCGATGGCCACCAGGGTGTAATGACGCACGAGTGATACCATCGTTGACAGCACATGTTGTCGTAATTCTTTGATGGCCGCTGCTACAAACATACCGGTGAGAGCTGTTCGGTGCGTGTTCCTCACGATTGAATTGCTACATTTGTAATATGGACCATTCTGTGGCGGTATTTTACCATCCACGAAACTGGGATGATTCAATAGCTTGTACAGGGTCGCTCTGTCGTCATCCAAGTTCAGCGTAGCCGCTAAGTAACAACGAAGAACTTCCCAACATTGTCGGCGGTAGTAAGGTTCGGTGGTACTAGACTTCAGCGCTGTGAATGCTGTCTCTATAATTTTATCAACTTCAAAATCTATCGGTTTAGATTGTTCCTGGAAATAGGCAAGGACCGCGGGCGGAGGAGCGTCGGTCTCCCGATACTCCAGCCTCTGCGGTTCTATCATCATTTTTCTGTTGCCGCCACCGAATTTACCGAGAACTCTGAACGCAATTCTTGCAACTTCATTATTCTGCAAGGTTCGCCACAGGGCCTGCATGAGGTCCGCCCTTACCGGTTGTATGTGTTCGTACAAGAAGTCAGGTTGCAGATTGTCAACGCAGAGTTCGAGAGTGCGTAGGCCCTGCGATATAAGCGTATGGGAGCCGTTGAGCGCCGACACCAGGGGATCCATGAGCATTGGTAAATAAGGCAATAGACTGCTTAATCTGACAGGTACAGTCAAACACAACTCCACAAACAGATCCTTCATGTGCTGCTTGTGAAGGCCACTTTGCAATCGATTGAGCCCTTCCAATAGATTGGGCAGCAATGGTAAAAATTCCTGATAAAGTAAATCGTGGCTTCCGCCTCCTATGGAGCGGAAAAGTGCTCGCAATAACAAGAAGTAGTTGTACGGCTCCTTGGCTGTCATTGCGTAATCCATCGCCTTGTTCACGATGCTATGTAAGTGCGGCCGAAGCATCTGTTCGTTCTCCGTAGGAAACAAGCTGACTGAACCAAACACCAGCTTGAACAGCCTAAGGTACAAATTTGAGCGCTCAACATTCGTACCCATTTCTTCCATTCTCTTCAATAAGTATTCGACTAGGACTGTCGCGAAAATCGGTGATGTCGCAGGATTCGACAGGAATGTGTTTGCTATTAATTGTAATGTCATGTTCTTATTAATTCTCTCGACCATATGAGATATGGTTGCTGTGAAAATTTCTTGAAACGTTTGAGGATTCATCATAGAAAACTAGAAGAGAGAAAATAAATCACAATTAAAGTACACACAAAAATACATTAACTTATTCAAAAAAAATGTTCATAACATGCTTTGATTAAATGCAAATACATACGAGTTGACTGTTCACTGTTTTCGGGGTAGCATGAACCTTACCGAAAATCTCACAATTTTAAGTTAAATATTACATCGACACAAAAAATTACATATCTTAATTTAAATTAAATGATAGACAAAATACTCACGATTCCACTGAAGTGCTCGAGCACCTCCTTCTCCTCCTTAGAGCGGACGTGCGGCTGCGCGGGCGGCAGCGCGGGCGCGCGCGGCGCCGCCAGCGTGTAGATGTCCAGCGACTGCAGCCCCCAGCGCACCAGCCGGATGAACACCAGCGTCTCCCGCGAGCTGAACTGCTTCTGCGCCGCGCCTGCGCCCGTAGCCGCCGCACCCGCCGAGCCCGCCGCGCCACCTGCACCCGCCGCGCCCCCCGCGCCCGCCGCACCCGTCGACCCACCCAGCGAGCTCGTGCTCGCGACCTCGCCGCCGGCGCTTCCCTGCTGCTGGGCAATTTGAGTATATTGCACACTACACATATTACTCCTTACTTAACATTTTCAGATCGAAGTATGTTTCTACTACATATGTCCAGAACGGCTAGACACGGATCACTCTGAAATTTTAAATGTGGAACATAGTCTTGAAGAACACATAGGCTACTATTTTTTTTTCGCGCGGTCACAGCTAGTTGAACCATATAGACACTAAATTCTGTTGAAAACTTAACTTAGATTAACTAGGAAAATCAAGATTGATTTGACTCACTTTGCAGGCGGCACATCCCCATGTTATAGTTTTGGCGCCACAGACTAGTGTTTTAACTAACGTTCTGTAGTCTCCGACATTGAGGTTGTTTAAATACGAGTTAGGAAATCCTATCTTGGATTTCTCTTCAGGCTTGTTAATACTATCGAAGTAGTCTGGTGTAGTTTTATCATCGTCTAGTCTCCCTTCAGTGGTTGTGGTGGAGGTGGAGGTAGATGTGGAGGTGGAGGCAACTGGCGCCGGAGTCGTCGGTGTACTCGGCGTTGTACTGCTTGCAGTTACTGTTGTTTGTTTGCTAGAGGAACAATAAGTTTACTATCAGTCTGCACTGAAGGCGGAGCGTACACCAAAATTCTCTAAGTCGTAATCAACCATACTGGCTAGTGCAGGTTGATTGGCTTCGCAGAACATCAATGAATTTCTTCACTTTAATCAAATATTACATTAGTTGTTATAAGAAACATTGACTACATAGTAAAACCTGCAGTATATGCTAATCTTAAGATTTTAAAAGTATAAAAACAATATGTCTTACCACTTAGCCATGAGTGCAGGCAGCTGCAGCTTGGAGATGGTCTTAAACTTGAGCACAAAGACCTCCAGGATGCGCATGAGGAGCTGGCGGCCCTGCGGCTGCGTGGCCGAGCCCTCCGCCTCCGACCGCTGCCGCACGCAGTCCACCATATTCAGTAGCAGTTTACACGACATTGTCTGAATACTGCAATTATACAGGATAAATATTAATTACTAGAAGATAAAATAACAAAAACTATACTAATAATATAGAGGAAAGATTAGTATTTTTGAATTTTTGTACATATTCGATTCACACAAACTACTGAGCCGATTTAAAAAATTATTTCACTATTAAAAAGGTTATTTATCTGTGAGTAACATAGGCTATAATTTGTATTATTTTTTAATTTCACGCGGGCGATGTCGCGAGCAACAGCTTATGACACACAATACAATCCTAAATAAATCCTAATTGGCTTGAATTAAACAAATCTTGCACATAGTGTAGTTTTCATGACTAGAATATCTATAGTAATATTATAAGAAGGAAAGATTTTAATTGAAATAACTCAAAGCCGCGGGGCCAATTTATAAATTATTACTGTTTTTATTATTTTTTATTTCACGCGGACAAAGTCGCAAGCAACAGCTAGATCATGATAAAGTAAACTTTGTAATGTACCTGGTAGGTAATGATTCATCATGAACATTCTTAGCAAAGAGATGAGCTGCTATAGCCAAGTCAGCTAAGGGCAGGTGCTGTCTCACATGGTGCACCAAGTCAGCCAGTGTAGAGTATGCCAGTGGTCTCAGGGACTCATGCACAGTCCATCCTCGACCCAACAGAACTTCTTCATCAAATAAACGCTCCATGTATGGAACAAATTCTATAGAAAAAAATATAGATAAAACCAATAAACTAATACCTCCCAATCCCATAGCCAAGTAACAGGTGGTTATTGTAAGTGGATGAAACCAAATTCCGGAATAAAAATAAAAATACTAGTAAAATAAACAAGTCTGTTAATACTTTATAAAAAATAATAAAAATGAAACACTTGTATTAGGAAATATAAGCCAATAATATAAAATCCAAATGGTTATATCTTATAGTCCACAACTTTCATTTAATATTCATGACTTGAATAACATCAATGAAAACAAAATCAATAACATTGCTATGGAAATATTATTAACTGATGAACAGTTTGTATTTTTACTTACTTAGTCTTAGGTCTGTGGCCATAACATGTCTAGTAGCTATCACCAACTCTTTCCTCAAATGTGCCACTTCTGGAGGACAAAGAGTTAACAATCCTATAATTCCTTTGACCATTAAAGTTGCATGATTTGCAATCGTGTCTTGATATATTCTTATGATGTATGCCAAAAATGCCAATGTCTTTATCTGGGCACCCATAAAATCCACAAATACTTCTTTATTGAAAGATGCTGATTGCCTGCAAAATGAAAAAGTTTATATTTTATATGTGTTGGAATTTAAAATTTTATATTAATTTGTTAATTTGTTACCTGTGATTGGCAGCTGGTTGCAATGTAATAGTCTCCATAATCAATGGTATAAAGTTGCTAACTTCTTGATGCACATTCTGTTTGTACAGTTGGTACATAAGAACAACAATGATAGGCAGCTCTTGAATCACTTTTAATGATAATACAGATCTAGGTATAAGATTGTACTGAAACAAAAACATAATTGATAAATGGATGATTTTCAAAAGGTTAGCGTGGTATGGACATGTTATGCGACGAAATGATGGGGACATAAACCAGAAAGTGTTAGGATTGAATGTGGATGGCTACAAAGGAAGAGGAAGACCGAAGAAAGTATGGATGGATTGTGTGACAGAGGATTTGCTTAAGAAAGGAGTGGATTCAGATATGACAGCTGATAGAGATGTATGGAAGGGCAGCACATACTGTGCCGACCCTCTGTAAGGGATAAGGGCAAGTGGATGATGAGTATAAATAGATGATTTTCACATATTTAATAAGCAATTTATTAAATTTCTTGATAAAAACAGCAGCATATCTCAGTGGTATTGGACAAGTTATCCAAGGATAAATATTTGGTACTTACTGTAACAACACTGCCATCCATTAATTTTTTTTCAGTGTGTATAGGTGTTGTTGTGTATGTTTCTTGTAAAATCTGAGTAATGTTAATCTCGGAGAGATCTTTAACTCTGATTGTTGGTTTAGGTTCAAATATTTTGGGTAAATGATTTGGCAAATCCGAATATATACCTTTCACCCATTGTAAAAATTTGTGTATCTAAAAAACATTAAAAAATATTGATTATTTGGATTTCAATATGTACAATGTATTATTGACTAAGCAGTATATTGCTAAATGTTATACAATACTAACAAAACTTTATATTAAATATACCTTTTTGAAAAATCACTTATTTCATGCTATCTAAAAATTTGCAACTTACATCTACATCAGTGCTGTACGGAGGTCTGTATTGTTTATGCAATTCCATAAATATCTTTAAACAAACCAACACATTCTCTTCATTTTCAATTTCCATCAATTTCAACATCAAGATTAAAATACTCTTGAGATATGGTCTCAATGTCTCATTCATTGGTAGACGATGTATCATTTCCAATATTAATTTCCTTACTTGTTGAATGTTATACTCAGCAATGAAATGTGGATCCCCATCTTGTAAGATTTTCAAAAAGATTTTGAGGGAATGATCAAGAAATTGTGGGTACTGCGGTGAGTTTAAAATAACCTGGAAATGTGAGGAACCAAAATTTAAGAGTTAATATTTGGTAATTGAAATGAAAACAAAACTTGAATAAGAAAATATTTCTACTCTGGTCTGATGAGTTTGAAGAAACTGAAGGAAAATCTTTGTATCAATATTTTTTAATTTTACAGAGAAATAAAATTAAATAAATAAATCACCTCAAAATTTTCACTAAGCTCTTGGGCAGCTTTGAGTTTGATTTCATCTTTGGCGCCGGGATCGGCCAACATCGTCACATAACTTCTGTATGTGTTCATTTGTGTATGGGGGTCGCTGGAACCCCCAGACGCCATAGTAGTCATCATTTTGTATATATCTATCTACTATTTATATCCGTAAATTCATTAATACTTTAATGATAGACATTACAGTATTTTAAGCACACACCGCACACAAACTTGAAGCACTTTCGTAACATTAGAATAGTTTCACTTTTAGCTATTTTAGAGTTTATGGAAATAAATTACTACCACCTAATGATAGAAGATTAAGAAAAATTAAAACTACATCTTAATTTTTACACAGTGGGTAAGATACAAAAGATTTCTCATATACACCACCCTAACACTACTGCAAAGTAACGAAGTAGTGAAAATGTAGTCAATACTTATAACTGGCGATCAACTGCTATATTGCTGTTGTTGCCTTTACCGTGTAAAGTTTAAGTTTTCTAAATTGCCGGATTGTATTATCAGGCAAATAACAAACATACAGAATAGACCAAGGCAAATAGAAATCACCTCTCACAACACACAAAACCAAAATTGACAATTGACAAACAAAATCGCAAAACCATTAAAATCAATGTGCTGTTATCACAGAATACGTAAATTCTTAAGAGGTAAATAGATAATCTAAAGTGAATTAAAGTACAAAATTCAAAATAACCATAGACCTTTAAGTTTTAAAAATCAACGCTGCTTGAATCGAGGGATGAGAATATAGTTTTCATATAATCAATGATCATCAAAGCACGATAGCGGATGGTTTTAGTAGAAGAGATTTATAGAAAAGCATTTTAATTTTTCTTGTTATTTGCTTAATCAACGTCTTTCTTGAAGGCCGAACGTGAAGTATGATCTTCGCCTGCTGTTGTAAGATCGAATCGAAAAAAACAAAATATTGTTTATTCCATGTCATCGGCATCGATATGTATGCTTTTACATTATTATTGTAAATCTAAAATGGGTTGAATAAGTGATGAAATTAAAGTTGTGTTTGTGAAAACGTGAAGAATTTTAATAATTAGGCAGCTTAAAATGTGAACATGGCTGCTTCATTGACAGTATTAGTCATAACATTTTGGCTTCGGTGCACAATAGTGTATGGATACGAGTTTATATCACAATATCCTATTCATCACAATGAGACTTTTAAATTTTATCACCTTATAGTTGATAAAATTAGTGGCCAAGTGTACGTAGGTTCAGTGAATTGGTTACATCAGTTGAGTCCAGATTTAAAACCGATACATGTTATTCGGACCGGTCCTAAACTAGATAATCCTATGTGCCATGCCAGTGGATGCCCGTCCCCTGACATTCAAACGACGTGGATTGACAATGTAAATAAAATATTGGTCATAGATCAAGAGTCCAGAATAGTGATAGCGTGCGGATCAGTAGCGCAAGGATCCTGCGTTAAATATAAACTGGGGGATATATCTGCGGAACCGGACCCTATTCCGGTGAGTGTTGCGGCAAATGACGCAGAGGCTTCGACTTATGCATTCATAGGCCCGGAAAGATACAACTCCTGGGACCGTTCCAATGTATTGTATGTGGGTACTACTTTTACTAATATTGGAGATTATCGACATGATGTCCCCGCAATTTCCAGTCGCGACCTTATGTCTCTTGAACTGGCGCAGTTCACATTTTCGAAGCAAAGTTTGGTACAAATAGATGTTAAGTACAGAGATAATTTTCTAGTGCAATATGTGTATGGTTTTAATGTAAGTGATTATGCTTATTTCCTAATTATTCAAAAACATTCTCACTTAGCTGGAAATGAAGAACTTGGTTATGTGTCACGCTTAGCCCGCACTTGTGTCAATGATGACAACTATAACAGTTATACTGAGGTTACATTAGAGTGTCATGTTAAGGAGGGAACCATAAACGATAAGATTGAAATTGTCAATTATAACTTAGTTCAGGATGCAAAAATAGCCAATGCCGGTGTTAAGTTAGCAAATCAATTAGGTATTGAAATTGGTGATCCTATTCTTGTTGCATCATTTAGCCCTTCTAAGGGCATCAGTAATGAACCTATTAACAAATCTGCTATCTGTGTGTTTTCCTTACAGGAAATAGAAGTTAAGTTTAATGAAAATGTTCATATGTGTTTTAATGGCAGCACTAAAGCTCGTAACATGGGATACATATCAGGTATGATATCTGATGGTAAATGCCCTAGTGTCGGTTCCACTGGTAATATACTAAATTTTTGTGAAGTTGGTCTTAAAATTAGTGGACTGTATCCTATTAAAACAATGTCAGTAATAAGTTGGAATGACACATTAATCTCCTCTATAACTATGTCAGTAACTGGGTTACACACTGTAGCTTTCCTTGGTAGTAATGATGGAGTTTTGAAAAAAGTACTAATTGATGCAGAGAAATCTTCAGAATACTCAAGTGACGTAATTTTACCAGGACAAAGGATACTTCCAGATACAACATTGTCACCATATCACAAAACTCTGTATGTGTTAGCCAGAAATACTATTGTACAAATACCAACAGAGAAGTGTGCAGAGCATGGTAACTGTTCATCTTGTCTTGAATCAAATGATCCACATTGTGGCTGGTGTTCATTGGAAAAGAGATGCACAGTACAAAGTATGTGTCAAAAGGGCACCCAGAGTGCTCCTAGATGGCTGTCTCAATATACAGGTCAGCAGTGTATTGATTTTGAGCAAATATTACCTGAAAGGATTTCAATTAATGAAATAACAACAGTACAGCTCGTGATTAGAACTCTACCAGAGCTCCCCTTTGGGGCCAAATATAAATGTGTTTTTGGTAATGCCCCTCCAATTGATGCTGCGGTAACTTCCAATGGTTTAGCATGTCCAACTCCTGATATAAAACATAGGCCTAAAATAACACAAGGTCAAGATCATGTTTATGTCCCACTCTCTGTGCATTCTTCAGAAACCAATAAAGATTTTGTATCTCGGAACTTTGCTTTTTATGATTGTGGCCAACATATTACTTGTCACACCTGCATACTGAGTGAATGGGCTTGCAATTGGTGCATTTACGACAATAAGTGTACTCACGATGCTTCTGTGTGTCAAAGAACAATTATAAGTGGAGAAAACAACCCCACCAAGTTGCTTAACCATGGCATTGGCCATTGTCCTAGAATAAGGCAATATAAGAAACCTATATTATTGCCTAATAATGTTCCTAAAGAACTGGAATTAGAAGTGGAAAATTTACCTCATTTGCAACCGGGTCACACAGGTTTTCAATGTTCAGTAAGCATTGAAGTTGCCAACATGATTTTACCTGCTAGAGTTGAGTCAAATCACTTTATTGTTTGTGACAAGACCACTTACTCCTATGAAGAAGATGTTGGTGAATATAATGTCAGTGTTAAAGTAGTATGGAACCACAATCATTATATAGATACAATAAATATTACTTTATACAAGTGTGAAATTCTTGGTTCTCATAGAGACCATGCTGATTGTTCTCTATGCATCACAAGAAATTCTATTTACCAGTGTACTTGGTGTGGTAACTCATGTTCCTACAGTGAATCTTGCCTTGAAAATCCCGTGACAGAATGTCCTAAGCCTAGAATAGATATGATAAAGCCACTAAGTGGACCCATTGAAGGTGGCACAATTGTTACAATTGAAGGGAGTAACCTTGGTTTAAGAGTGGAAGAAGTGACAGGCAAAGTTAGAATTGGAGATGTATTATGTGATATTGTTGACTTTGAAGTATCTGTCAGTATAACATGTCGCACAGGCCCATCTAATGGCTCTGTTGTTGCGCCTGTGATTGTCCAAAATGATGCTGGCTATACAGAGTCAAGTGTTTTGTTTAGTTATAAAAATATAAAACTGCAGGGGATTTATCCTGGACTTGGCCCTGTTTCAGGAGGGACTCAGTTAGCAATTGGAGGGCAACATCTTAATATTGGATCATCAGGTTCTGCATTTTTAGATGAATTACCATGTGCTGTCAACAAAACGCAATCTTCAAATAGCAGGTTAATATGTGTCTCACCAAAGGCAAATACACCAAGGGTTATACACACATTAACAGTTGTTATTGATAATGCTAATAGGACATTATATGGTGATTTGTTTAATTACACAGCAGACCCTACAATCATGGAAATAAAACCATTAAAGAGCTTTGTGTCGGGTGGTAGAATGATAACAGTCCATGGAACAAATTTGCATACCATTCAGAAGCCATTAATGAAATTATATTATGGAAATGAGATATCTCCAATTAATTTCACAGCCTGTGTAGTTCTTAACTCAAATCAAATGGAATGTCCTAGTCCTGCAGTTAACAAGAAATATGACGAGATTTTAATGGCAACTAAATCACAAACAAGCACTCCACAGATAGCAATGAAGGTTGGATTTGTAATGGACAATGTGGAAACTATGCATGACTTAGAGAAATATTTTAATCCACCTAGAACTTACATGGTTTTTGTTGAGGATCCACATGTTTACCAATTTCCCAGTCGCATAAAATCATATAAGGGTGATCCTTTAGTAATAGAAGGCGAAAATTTAATAAGAGCAAGTGATGAATCCGATGTTGTAGTAACAATTGGTACCCAACCATGTAATGTCACAAGTTTGACTATGCAGCAATTGTTATGTACACCACCCGAAATACAACCGTTTAACACTGACGAAAATGGAGTACAAATAAGTGATATTAACTTGCCATTAGTTGTTGTAAAAGTTGGTAAAAACTTAAGGTTCCCAATTGGCTACCTTCATTATGAATTACTACGTAATTATAATTTTCCCCCAGAAGCTATAGCTGGTATTGCTGCCGGAACATTCTTTTTAGTTCTTATATTTATGATAGTTCTAGTTATGTATAGAAGAAGGAGCACAAAAGCTGAGAGAGAATATAAGAGAATACAAATTCAAATGGACACTCTAGAAAGTAATGTGAGGCTTGAATGTAAATTGGCTTTTGCAGAACTGCAAACTGATATGTCTGATTTGGCAGCTGATTTGGAACATTCCGGAATTCCAACACTTGATCATGTCAATTACGTTATGAAAGTATTTTTTCCTGGAGTATCTGATCACCCAATATTAAATGTGCAACGTCAATTTATAAACACTCCACGAACTAATTACGATGCCGCTATGATTCAATTCGAGCAACTGCTGAATAATAAATGTTTCCTTCTGTCATTTATCGACACATTAGAGGCTCAAAAGTCATTTAACATACGAGATAAGGTTAACGTAGCTTCTCTTCTTATGATCATCCTGATGGGAAAAATGGAATATGCTACAGATATTCTTAAATCCTTGCTTCTGCGATTGATCGAAAAATCAGTTTGTAACAAACATCCTCAACTAATGTTGCGGAGAACAGAGAGTGTTGTGGAGAAAATGTTGACAAACTGGATGGCTTTGTGTATGTATTATTATCTTAAAGATTATGCAGGCTCCTCTTTGTTTTTACTGTTCAAAGCTATTAAACATCAAATAGAAAAAGGTGTTGTGGATGCCATAACGCACGAAGCCCGTTATTCGCTTTCTGAAGAAAAACTGTTAAAGGAGCAGATCGATTATCAAATGGTAACATTGCATGTGATTCAGGATGATTTTGACGATAAAATTCAATGTAAAGTTTTAGATTGTGATAGTATATCTCAGGTAAAGTCAAAAATCTTAGACTCTCTATTTAAAAACACTCCATTTTCCATGCGCCCCTCCGTCCACGAAGTTGATTTAGAATGGCGGCATGGCAGAGGTGGTCATGTTACTCTCCAAGACGAGGATGTCACGACAAAAACATTAAATGGTTGGAGAAAATTAAATACTTTGGCTCATTATGGAGTAAAAGAGTCTGCTATCATGTCCTTGATTCCGCGACAGAATGATAGCTTTAATACCCCATATAAAATACCCTGTAAAAATTGTACTGGCATATATTGCTCCAATTCTCACATAAGAGTTTACAATAGCGATATTACTGATCAAA
Source organism: Papilio polytes (assembly GCF_000836215.1). Classification (NCBI taxonomy): domain Eukaryota; kingdom Metazoa; phylum Arthropoda; class Insecta; order Lepidoptera; family Papilionidae; genus Papilio; species Papilio polytes. The sequence continues at coordinate 4,824,447 of NW_013525102.1, forward strand.
ATGTTCATTTTTTTCATTTAGTGAAACCCATTGAGTACCAACATATTATAAATAAATCATCTGAACATAGTCACAAAGCTATTCCAGAAATATTTCTTACGAGACTTCTTTCGACAAAGGGAACAGTACATAAATTTGTTGATGACTTTTTTGGTACAATACTAACGGTAAACGAAGTATTACCTCCTGCAGTGAAATGGCTGTTCGATCTGTTTGATGATGCAGCAAGAGCACATGGCATTATCAATCCGGAAGTCGTACATGCTTGGAAGTCAAACAGCCTACCGTTACGTTTCTGGGTAAATCTGATCAAAAATCCAGATTTTATTTTTGATATAAACAAAACGGCAACCGTCGATTCCTCTCTTTCTGTGATCGCTCAAACCTTTATGGACGCATGTTCACTATCTGAACATAGGCTTTGCAAAGACTCCCCGTCCAATAAACTACTTTTTGCAAAAGACCTCCCAACATACAGAGATATGGTGATTCAATTTTACCAAGCTGTGTCCCAGTTACCCCAAGTTTCGGACCAAGAGCTAAGCACGTCGATGCAACAGCTTTCAGTGGAACAACTGAATGAGTTCGATACACTGTCAGCTCTCAAAGAATTGTACATCTACGTCAGTAAATACAGAGAACAAATTATGCTAGGGTTAGAAAATAAAATGCACTTAGCTCATAAATTAGACAATATAGCTTGCACTATGGAAGGAGATCCGACCTCCATATGCTGACTATATGATGATGTTACTTACGATTTGATTGCATTTACCTAATTTATTTATACAATACATATTTTGTAAAAAGGAAAAGCTTTAATTTATTCTGAAATACTCAGATTTTAATACAGACATGTAAAAAGACTGTAAAATATGAGTTCCATAATTCTAAGTAAAGTTGGTAGCAGATATGACATTATGATTTCTGCGGTCACATCTTGAAATTTAATTTTGGTATTTAGCCTTTAAGTGATTTTGTATTTTAAGGTAATTCATGAACAAATATTGTATGATGTCATAATTTGCAAGTGCTTATAGTTGATGAATATTTTATTGCATATATTCTGTTTAGTAATTTACTAAAAACATTGATCTGATTTATGTACGAGTTATTGTTCTGATTGTAATACCTCTCCCAGTGGCCATATTTCATTACTTATGCCATTTTAAAATTGATTATAATAAGTACCTTTAATTATTTCTTTAATGCATATTATAACTCCCTAAATTATATACAAATTTGGCACTGAACTTAGTTTGTAATGTAAATTATTCACATGTATTGCATCTAACAACATACTTAATGATTTATGTGTAATTATAATAATAAATAAGTACATGTAAAGAGAACTAAGTTTTATTTTAAGGAAATTGTTGTGATATTTGTATTTGGAATATTCATAACGTTTTATGAATTCATATTTTTTACTGAAAATGTTCATAAATAGTAATAGTCCGTTCATGAAAATGTAAATTGTATAAAATATAAATAAATGTTTTTAGCACACTTTCAATGTTTATCACAATGATTTAAATTTATAAAAAAATTACTTTGATACTAAGATTCTCGAATTAATGTCACAATACTTTGATGTAATAGAATACTCACTTGAATCTCTATATTGTATTTCGTAAGTAAAAATTATTTTGATCTCATGTTTTTGTTATTGCTCAACTTTGTGTAAAAAGAGAGGAAACAATATTTAATACGAAAATTACCATATTTAATATTTATTAATGCCGACATCCAATCGTATGGTTAATGTTGTACCGCAATCCATTCTTATCGTTACCTCTCTGTTCAGAATATAGATAAAATTGTGTTTCCAAACATGATGAAGATGTCATTATAATATTCCATCTACAAAATAGTTTAAGACTAGATGTATGTCTTAGATATTAAGTCCGCGTAAATTCACCCGTCTCTTAAAATTTTATATTATTAAAATTAGAAATATACTTATTTATCAATCTTTTGTAATAATTAATTTGAATATGAATGGGTAAACAAAATGCTGTATTATTTATTGCAACATTTATTCAACATGAAATTAACATACATTTTGACAAGCAATCTTTTAACACTGTGAGAGAGACAAAGCACTGCACAGAAACATATCTCTTTATGTGACATGTTTTGTACAGTTGCTTTGACACTTGAAACTCGTGGTCACCTTAGTTCACACTGCACAGTGGCCACGCAGCTCAACCAAAACATAAAATAAGTTGTACAAATTAAATACAATAATCAGGTTAAAATAGACTAACCAAAAATACACGAAAGTTGTGTTCCTTTTATCATAGCGGCGTACCATTAGAATTTTCAAAACAACTTCTTTCATATCATAGTATGTAGTTTATACATACATTTGTAAAGAATTTACACTACCTATCACAATTATACTTAAAATGTCGTATACATACTTAAAAATGCTTCAAGTGACAAAAGAAAATGCATAAACATTAAGTAATAAATAGTACAATAGATTTACAATGCACAATTACAATAAATACAACTGAAACACAATTGTTTCCACACAATCAAAATTACCGTCAATAATCAAGTCAATGAGACAAAAAAATGTAAACGGTGATTACCACTACAGAAACACTAGTTATAAACGTGTTTTTACAAATGTTTCGGCAATGGGAACACACGGTTACAAACACGTTATTACGTCATAACATTCATGTGATCATAGCTACTGCTACTTGAGATCGAATTTGGTCTGCTAATGTAAGTACCACATTCTAAGTAACACAAAGTATACATATTGCAAAAATATGAATACAATAAATAATTCAACACAAGCATACACTTTTAACCAAAATCTATAAACTATTGGTCATAACAAAGGCGTCACCAGTCGATGAGCCAAGCTAAGGGTGGACAGCTTTTATTAATTCGAAATTTTAAATCTACTTTACATAGATTCTCTGAAGGGTGAGTAGTTGGCCCAACGTCGACGACGCCCATGGGTCATAAATAAATTTTATAATTGATATAAAAAGAACACTAGATAAATGTGTCTTCTACGTTAATTTTCCCTAAAGATATATTATTACAAATATCAACCAAAATCTTCACAAACAAGCTAACGACCGATTCAAACATACAAATATGTAATTTTACAAACTATTCAAGTACAAAAATATCGAGATTCACTGCATTATATTCCTTGGAATTCACTTTTGCTACGAATTACTTCAAATTTATTTGACGACAAGCTGGTTCACCAGTACATAAATTCGGAAAACCTTGTTTTATTAACAAAAAAACAAAAGTTCGTTAAAAACCATCTTCAAAATGAAAAGCAAATGGTAAAACAAATTGTCCAATTAGGTATCAGAATTAAAGTAAGTTTAAATTGGAATGTCTCAACTATTTAGATTGGATTTTAAAATTATCTGCCTAAATGTAAAAGGTAATTTTAAATAAATCTCTCACTGTGGCATACTAGAATTTAATAATTATCTTGAAAAAGGTGTCACTGCACTTAAAATACAGTTAGATGCTTTTAAAATCGTAGACACTAACATGTAGTGAAATTAATGTTAATGTGACTTGTGAATATTGAGTTACTAGGAATTTGTTTTCAAAACATTTAATATTGTGTTAGCCAGACCTATATCAAGGAAGTGTTATTTTATTCGTATTGAAAATATAATTAACTATTCTCTTGCGAACATGCTTTGTTTAATAAATATTCGCATTTAACAAACATTCGATAGTTAAATAAAATTACATCAATTAAATATAAAAAGAAATGGAAAGCATTACAAGTTTTACAATTATAAAAAAAAATGTGTAACAAATTAACAATAACCCAATGCAAATCAAACATTTCATTTCTAATTTTCTATAAATTTATCAATAACACGTTAATTATAATACTATATAATCTCTCAAAACTAATTGTGCTATGAATTCTTGTACTGTTTCTAATTTGTATCAATATTCAATCTACAAAAACGTTGCCAAAACAATCGATTTCGGTATCAGATATCACATATTATAAATAAAAATAATGTGCAGACAATATCATAGCAAATGTGCGTAAAACCTAGCACAATCGTTTTCTATTTGACCTTATTTAATCGCTTAATAAAATATGTCAAATAAAATGCATATTGGAATAATCTTAGTGTGGCCAAAAATCTCAAACATGTATATAATATCTTTTTGAACACAAATATTGTCCGTATTACAAATAATCGCAACATATACAAAATTCTACATATTTATATTTCAACTCGATCAACGAGGAGAGATAACAATTTCTATTCCAATGACCAATATATAATAAGTATTACAAAATAATCTTTGTAAAGGCACTTAACAATATATATTTATAATACTACATATAAATTAACGGAATTAATTGAACTTGGCGATTTATCGTATTCAATAACACGCAAATCCACTTTAATGACTAAAATTTTAGTCGAATATTAAAAAGAATTTCTTTATACATTAAAAACATAAATGAAAACTATCGGCTTCAAGCTCTAGGCATTGTAAGAAACCGCTCTATTGCACTCTCTTTAGTACATTAAATACTTTTTTAACTAACACATCTAGGAAACAAACAACTATAACCTAATAAATCGCCAAGGCTATGCCATTTTTGGCGATATAAAATCACCATTAAGTCACAGTTCATTCAAATTTAAAGCAGTGGTTTCCAACCTGTAAACCGCGATGCTTCGAAGAATTTTCGCCAACTTTAAACAAGTTATATCAAAGTCGCGTCAATAGAAGATTGAAAAACACTGTTTTACTATTGTAAATAAAAATAAACGAATAGGCCTTCAAGAATAGGAATATGAATACTTAGAGGTTCTGAGTTTTGTCGAGGGGGTCCCTGTAGATGATGGTGGCGGACTTGATGAGGTCGGGCTCGCGGGCGGCGGCGGGCGCGTCCTTGGGCGCCTTGTCGTGCGCCATGAGCAGGCCGCCCACCAGCCCCGCCAGCGCGCGGTCCAGCCACGTCACCGGGTTGGCGTACACCAGTCCGCCCTCGTAGAAGCCCAGGTGGCCGCCGTGCGACAGCTCCAAGTACATCGCTTTATCGTGTGAACCTACAATGAACGTTATGGAGTTACTATTATACTATACTAGATTTCGCCCGCGACTCCGTCCGCGTCGAATTAAAAAAAACAAAAGTGAATAGCCTATGTATTCTTCCAGACTACCATCCTCTATATCTATACTAAATTTCATCAAAATCCGTTCAGCCGTTTACAGTCTACAAACATCCATCCATCTAAACTTTGGCATTTATAACATTAGTATGGTTAACGCTTATTCTAATCCTGAATAAATATTATGTACAAGCTTTCATCCGCGTGATAAAAAAAAAGGTAAGCAACCTATGTGTTTTTCCAGATTATGCTCTACATCTGTGCCAAATTTCATCCAGAGCCATTCAGCTGTTTAAACTATATACTCTTACATCCATCTAAACGTTCGCATTTATAATATTTGCAAAATGGTAAAAACAATATAAAAAACATTTTTAAATCAGTATAAATAACATGCTTTACTAACAGTGTACAATGCACTATGTTAAATCCAATATGCCTCTACGAAATGGCGATGTACAAGATAATAGTAGAAATTCAATAAAAAAAAACTTTTATTTAAAGTAATGTTAGGTCTTTGTACATACGAGAAACATAGTATTGAGTTTTAAGTAAATAAAAGATAACCTTAGTTGCATTTGCTAAAAGGAAATTAAGCATTTAGGTTAATTGCACAAGCAATCGGTGAACGGAAATTAATAATTGTTTGCGGCTACGCTCAGAAACTGAATACAGACTAAAGGATAACATGTAAATATATTTTGCTAAAGTTAGTCTGTAAACCGGCTGTCGGGAAACGTTACATTGTTACCAAAAGTTATAAATATTTATATTGGCAATACTCACTAACAAATTCCCGTGCAACTGGCAACAGCTGTTCAGGAACTATGGGATCATCTCGTGCGTTTATAAACACCATTGGGGTTTTTATATTATCGAGGTAGAATGCTGAGGAACTCCATTTGTATAAATCCGTTACAGATTCAAACCCGTACACACGCCTGTCAAATATTATTAATTTATAATTAATTCTTATTTACATTGGCACGAATAAATTAATCAATAAAAAGACAGGCAAGTTTATTAAAATTCTTTGGTCTATAGAAAAACTGGTCTATCGTTTAGAGGGCAATAAATGTATATTCTGTGATTAAGAGCGGGCGCTCCTTTACTAAACAATCGCACAACAGTTGTGCGATTGTCGATTGTTTTGCAGCCAATTCAACTATTTAGTTGCACAGCTAAAAATCGAGTAGCGCGCGCACCATATAAACTTATAGGAGCGAGACTTAACAGTTGTGCTATGGTTTAGTAAAAGGTGTGAGCGCGCTCTAATGAAAAAAAAATCGTTAGGCTATAAACCAAAGACCAATAACTAACCTTGAATAGGCTTCATCCAAGTCTGGCAAAGTACCGGCGGAGACAATCATGTTCTCGTCTAAAGTATATCTGTTCTTCATCTCTGGACTGAGCAGGATCCGCTTGTGCCGAGTTATTATGTTACGATAGTTATCAGTCATTATGTAAAGGTAGAAACGACGGAAATTCTGCCATTGCAATAGATGTACCATGGTGCTGGAAAAAAATTATTGTTATTTAAGCAAACAGAATTTTTTTTAAATAATTACCAAAACTAGCTAATATAGTTTTTGTTGCAGTCTGGGAGAAATATAATCAAAAAGAATATTAAAGTTTTGTTAAGTAGACTTCGAACTGTGTTGCAAATTAGCGCGCTTAAAAAAATACTTTTACTCTTTCTATCCCAGTCTTTTCACACACAATATCATTTGTTACTTAAAACAGAACATTTCTTGTCGGCGATTCATTAATTTTTCCACGATGAATCCATTCGTGTTTTAATTAGCATTGTTCTTATATATAAACATTCACGAAAATGACGTAATTAAGCGTATACCATGGTACAAAAGTAGACATAGACAAACGTTATGCTAATAGAATCGATATTCATATGCTGGGAGCGTCTACATCTGTATTGTAATTACGATTCATAGTTATCGATTTCTATGAGAAAAAATACATCAAAAACAAATGTGGATATAATGAAACTTCTTCATGCGTATACATTAATAATGATTACTTTTTATAAGAGTTTATTAACATTGATCTGTAGGTTATCTTAGTACGGCATACAAAGAGTCAATTATTAAGTCCACTAGTTGTCAAGATAATTATAATAAACTATAAAATATTTCGAATATTAAAAACTTTAAATTATTAACGTTTTATACGGATTTGAATTATAAAGAATAATTATAAAGAATAATAATTATAGCCACTATAAATCCTGAGTTACAAAATATCGTACATTCTAAAAAATATTTCTATAAACGTGTCAGTCAGAAAGCATTGTTATAGTCTACTCGAGTAATAAGAGTATACCAATTGTCAATCGGAACATCGTTTAGCGTCGAAACACGTTTCTTGCCGCGTGATACCACTGGCACATGTAATTGTCCCCGCTGTCAACTACTTCATAAAACTCGTACAGCAAACAATGTTGTTAAATGTTCCTTTACATTATTTATTAAAAGAAAGCAGAAAAGTAGGAGTTTAAAATGTAAATTTATAACGTAGGCGAACACTGCTGTTTTCAGAAATTTAATAATTTAGGGATATAATGTCATATCTATAGAAGAATGTAGATCGTAGTCTAGTATTAAAGTTGGCACTACTAACATCTATAGCGAAACGACAACTTGAGACAAAATTGCGAAACGATATTGATCAAAATTTCCACATAATATTTCTCTCTTTGGAGTTCTGTAGGTTTGTCCTTAAAATATCTAAAACGCAATCATATAAATTAACATAAGGAAACTATAAAATTATGAAAGATCGACACATGTTAATAAAACTAACTTATAATAAAATAGTATTATTAAGTACTAAATTGATAATGGTATAATGCAAAATATTACTACAATTTGTGCCCAGTTTTTACGAAAGACTCGCTATCAGATCAGACGACTCGACCTTGCTAAAGTGTTAGTAATTTGATAAGAAGTGAAAACCATACGTTAATAATACTAGAACATCTATTTTTGCACCGGAAACATATAAATTAGATGTTATACGCGACTGCAGAAACATTTAAAATGTAATACATGTGTTATGATAGTGGAGATTCACCAATAGATGTACAATAAGACGAATTGTTCACACTTACTCAATAGCATTGTATCCTTGGCATATAGAGATGCCTCCCACAATATTAAGAGGTCGCTTCCTGTCCTCGCCCAAATACTTCGATATCAAATTACCTCCTAGACTGAATCCGACTAGAACTAATTTGGTGTTCGGGTATCGTTCTATTAAATTATCAACCATGTAACCAAAGTCGTCAGTGTGGCCTGAAAATAATATTTACGTTAAACATTCTTCTTGCTCTTATCCTTTTTACTCTCACATAATGTAAATCTTTTGTGAGTAACACAACTGCTTCTATTTACATTAGTTAAATATATTACTATAATAGTAAAATTGCAAATAATCTGTTGCGAAACAAATACATAATTTGAGTGAACGTAACATAGTGGAACGCCTTGACATTGATTGGACAACGACAAATTGGAGAGACGGCCTTAATGACCTTGACTATCACATAATATACTAAATTAATCTTTGATGGGATTAATAATACTTTGATGAGATTAATAAACTATGTAGATGGTCCCTTGATAGATTATCCCATAGTAAAAAGCAAACATTGTTTGAAAATAATCATTGGTTAATATCATTGGTAGAATTAAGTGGCGGAATGTACAGCTGAAATTATAACTTCAGCAAATTATCGTATACAGTAGGTTCAAAATTGCTGCTTTTAAAACTAAATTACCAGACAGATAATAACAATATATGCAAGTTACGTACGTAAATTAGACAAAGATAGCAAGATATAACGGGTGATTCAAGTGTGATTGAAATGTAGGTAACATTTTATCGGATTACATAAATCTCATTATCAGAGATCTAGAAAAGTAAGTGAAGCATAACGTTTATTAGCATTATTGTGTTGAATGAGCGATTCATCGTATTGGTATTAAAGTCAAGGTCGTAGAGGCGTGACGACAGTGCTCTACAGACATTATGACATCCAAACTATATAGCGGTTCGCAATTTTGCACGAGATTTTTAATTGTGCACACTTTCTTATGCCAAGAAACGTTTGCAGCTAACCACGAGCCTGCATAAAGTTTGAATATTGTAATACTTATGTAAACAATGAGTCACCGTAGGAGAATATGCGGGCGCCTGTGACGGGCACGCTGGCGAGGGCTCCGATGTGGTTGAGCACGGCGCAGCGGTAGCCGTGGCATTGCGAGTAGTGTACATATGTACGGATGTACACGCTCTCCGACGTGTTGCCGATGCCGGGACAGATCGCCACCGTGACGTCATCTAAACATACATTTTACAATCAGAGCCGGATCAGCTTGTAACGTTTTTAGTTGCTAACCAATATTTAACCGTCAAATACGATTATGGGTAGACAATTTTTATTACTATGTAACTCAGTAATGTAATCCTCTTTTAAATTGTCAGTAATGTAATTACCAATGCTTTTATTTTTTTTTTTGTGATCGAAAATTAAAGGGATACTAAAATTAGAAACAATACGAGAATAAGGCGGCAGTTCGAAGTTATGACATCATCAAACCAATACTGAAACATAACATTACTCATTTCATTAATCATACCTATTCTTAAATTTAAAATTGTAATTATTCCATGACCTTGCAGTGTGACAAATTATTGTTGAATATGCATTATTGTGACAATGTTTTCATGCTAATAACACTAATTAATCTTTAGAATACATTTGTTTCTAATAAAATTACCTTTCTAAACAATTTTATTTTAAATGTGAAAGTTTACATGGACATATCTCCAAAAATGAATCTGGATAAATTTAGTAACAGATGTCAACACAAAAGATTTTTTTTTAAATTCCACATTGACAGAGATATGGGAAACTTTTACTTAGCATAATTAATACAGTACCAAAAATTAAAAAAATTTAAGTATCAATAAAGATCATGGCTAAAACAAATCCTACATGGTATTTAATTGTCATTTGCTATTTTTAAATAACAGTAATAGGCAATTATTACCACAGAACAATTTTCTAGAACACAATTATTTTTAGTGTTCTTAGTGATAACTTTAAGTGCTCTTTTGATAAGATAATCACTAATTGCAATAAATATACAATATTGTGTCAAAATTCACTGTATCAAAAGATAATTACACAGCTTACCTTCCCGTTCAGATCCAACTGGTTCATACAGATCATATGTGAGTGTCGACTTGTCTGGGAGAACCAGAGATATTCTGCCACCGATGGGCCAAGGGCATCTTACTCGGCCAATCAGACTATGAAGTATAGTCTGAACATGACCACTGAAGCCCCACAGTCTTGTTGGTGTGTAACTGTAGCAGATAATATTTATTATCAAATAAATAACTTGAAAGAATATATTTGTTTGTTTATGTTGGATGGTTGATTAGAAAGTTGTAACAAAATAAATCAATCTTATATTAAAAAAAATAGTCTTATTGAAAGAAATTGCTGTTATATTACTCAAAACAATACTAGAAGAGCCTATAAGTAATGTTAAATTTTTATTATAAAAACCTTGATATGAAAGAGATTATTTGTACCATAAAACTTGTACTTGTAATATGACCGGTTTAAATTAAGATTTTGGTTTGTGTATAGAAATATGCCTATTTTTAAAGTATTTGAAATACTATTTTATTTCTTATTTTAGGTAATGGTGAGCGATTTGATACTGTATACCGATTTGTAAATAAAACTGAATAGAATGATCTCATCATACATGCATCATTGCTCATCTACTTTTTACTATATTAGGATATTTTACAAATGAAATAATAAATAAGTTATTTTAACATAATTATGATTTAAATTAATCTGCCACTTACGGTTCATTTAAGAAGGGTGCGATGAATAAAATATTTTCAATAAAATTCCTGTCCCTTCCGTAAATCACGGGTTTATAAGGCTGGCTGTTTACGTTTAATATTCGGAAAAGAATGCACAAAATAACGGCAACCACGGCTAAAAGAACTGTCGACATTTTAACTATTCTTTTATTATATAAATCTCAATAAATATATTTCATACACGCTCATAGATTTACTCCACTAATTCACCATTGTCACATTCACAACACCACTCAGCATAACCTAATCCAAGATACTGAAAAGAATAAATGAAAACAGTATCTTTTCTTTCCCCGGCCTGCAATAATCCGTCAAGTTCTAGACTTTTTGGAAATAAGAAACAATAATTTTAAACCTTGATGCAGAACATTGATTGATTCGTCAGTTTTTTTAGCTTGTTTACCAGAACTGCGATACTATTGGATAAAACTTCGATCTTCCTTCTTTATAATTGGTCAAAAATAATGTTTGACAGTAAATCGCGTGATAACCACAGACAATGTTGAAAGAGCCAAAGACACACAGGCATCTGTAAATAGACCGGCAGAAAGAAATGGAGTTTTGTGCTTGTTAGATTTACGCCATTTTGGCGCTGACCGTCACTATTGGTAGCGGTGGTTAGGAATCGAACTAATTGTAGAGATAGAATTAACTAGCATTCTAATCAACAAGCACGTTTAAATGGAAAGGTATCAAAAGCTGTAATTTCCAAGCACCAACCTACAAAATCTGTAGAGATCAGCTCAAAGACAAAAATCTTGTTTTTTCGTTTCAACTCGAAAAAAAACAGAGCCTTGAAATCGCACAGCCTAAATATTCTAGTGAGCTATATTTATTTTTTATTAATTTTTTGTTGTAAGTATATTAATTCCATGGGCGCCGTTTTAATTTTTTTTTCAGACATAAAAAGAAGATAATTTTATATGGCAAAGGTAAAGCAAAATCCTGCATAAGGCCTACTTTTTACACGTGAGAATTTTTTCAGTTATGAGGAAACGATTCGGAGAGAGAGTGCAAATATAAAAATAAAGAACTATGATTTAGAACATAATTTATTACAGAAAAAATGTTTACATGTCTAAAATAACTAATTACCAATAAATAACGTTAAAATTGTCAATTTCTCATTAAAAAAACCTAATTCCAGTTGCTCCAAATAAAAAAAGTTTAAATTTAAAACAAACAAAACATGGAGCAATCATTACACACACATTTGTATTTGTACGATATACGAATAAAAGGACTTTTCACTTATTTTCAATACCATAATCAAAGATATAATTATTATTGAATAGTTGGGGCCAAATTCAATCAATTAGTTTTGGTTAAAGTCCCAAAAATCTATTAATTTTAACATTATATTAAAACAGTTTATCTGGCCCATAATGAAAAAGAATTTTAAATGATAGTAAAAGTTATGTAAAGTATATTATATAGAGATCAAAAAAGAGATTTAACAATTCTAATATAATTATTTCTGTATAAAGTGTAATTTACGTTGAGTGATATTTAAAAAATCAGTAGCAAAATCCTATAGAAAATGATACAATATATTTTATAACTTAATGTTGTATTAGTTTACGCGACATAAAACTTAAAGTAACAAGTGATAAACTAGTTTACTTATCAAAACCACAGTTTGATCCATCCAAATCCTTCCGATGTTTATCCTTCAGCCTTTCATGTCAATAAATATTTGTACACACCTTAAAATACAAACATATCAATAAATGGGAATTCAGTGCAAGTTTAATTTGAACTACAATTATCTGATTCCCAATAGCAATATAGCATATCCAAAGAAAGCTTAAGTTTACTTACAAATTAATGTGTTGTGATGAAAATATAATGGCAATAATAGCTTACGCTAATCTATGTACTCTTAACAACACTCTAGTAGTCTTAATTTAAAACATGAATAATGGGAAATTTTACACTGAAAAACTCCCCTTATACTAAAAAAAACTATGATATACCTAAATGAAACTGTCATACAGATAACGGTTATGAAAATAGGCAACTTGTGCAATGTATTTAATGTTATTTGTATAAATTTCTGAATAAGATGTTTTTATTTAGTAAAACATTAACATTATTATTTTTATATGTATTTAAAATGCGAATTGAATAAATTGTGTACTGTAAAGACAAAAATGATTATTCTGTGTAAATATATAATCTATGCATTCATTTTATATCATTCACAACACTAGTATCCATTGTGTTGTGCTATATTATAAAAATTACTGACAGTTTTTTACATACTACTATATACATTGCAATTAAAAGCTTTAAAAAGTTATAGAATCAACGTCCAAGACCGATTTGAGCAGGTAATTAAAAAATTAAAGACAGAAGTACTTATAGAATTACATGGAAACACATAGCACCACCAATCTTACTTTGTGATAAGTTCTTCCAAAAAGTTGTGATCCATTCATACTTGCATTTGTAACACTGTTCACATTCACTTTGCACTTTACACTTAACAGCATGAAGCAGTCTCTTATAGGGAAGATGATTTAGTAGAGTGGTGTAGAGTGGTAGTCGGGGGTCAGCGTATGAGGCAGGTGAGGCAGAGCTCAGCGGAGCCAATGCAGTCGTCGTGGCAGAAGGCGCCACACTTCTTGCAGAGTATCATGGCTCGCAAGTTGCACACGCAAGCGTCGTCCGCGCCCACGCTGCGACATCTCGACACGTTCTAGAACAAATACACCCAGTTTTTTACTCAAGGAACAATCAGAGTAAAGGTTTTCGCGCGTATATAATTTGATTTTTATCTATGAGCCTAAATGACTTAACTTAATGTTTAATGGTCACTATGGGCATAAGTATAAATTCAGACTCAGAGTCTACTTATGCATAGTTAGTTGCAGTAAAAGTTAAGGCCACTTACAACATTCGTGTTTAGATTTGACGGCGGCGCACTGGACGCTCTAGGTATCACGTTAGGGGTTCTTTGTACTAGGATATATTGCCCCATGTTATTTGAGCGATTTTCATTTACCTGAAACAATGTTATTTGTTATCAATAGGCAAGTTTTTGCTTACTGATAACAGCCTATACAATGTGGAACAAGTTTTTTTTTAATATGACAATTATGAATTAAATGTTGAATAAGTTTGAATTAATGAATGAACTAGCTGTTCTCTGCAGCTTCATGGACATCAAATTTTTAAATCGTACTTCTTTGCTGCCATTGGCTTGTAGTTTTTATTTGAGTTTCGCATGTCATTTTTTCTAATTTGTTAACTCCCTGAATTTTAAAGCATGAAAATATATAGCCTATTGCATGGCTTTTTAATAAAGAAAGAATTATTCTAAATATGCTGTGATTAGTGCCATCCTTCACAACGAAGTGCGTGTTTACAATATTATCTATACTAATACTATGAAGAGGAAAGATTTATATTTTTTTACATAACTCAAAAAATACTAGACCGACTTCAAAAATTCTTTCACTGTTAAAATGTTACTTTACATCTGAGTAACATAGGCTAACATCTTTAAATTTTTATTACCACATGGACGAAGTCGCGTGCAGCAGCTAGTATTAAGTATAGATATACATAAACATAGTTATACCTCAGTGTGTGGTACGACGGGCGGCGGCAGCTGTCGCACCATGACGGGCGGGTGCGGGTGCGGCGGCGGCGGGCGCGGCGCGCGCGGCTGGCGGGTGAGCAGCGCGGGCGGCGGCCGCAGCTGGCCGCGCAGTGCGTCGCGGTTGGGGCTGTTCTGTATCACCGCCTGGCAGATCTGATAGCTGCGCTCCAAGTTTACTGCGCCCGGCGGCACCTTGTTACAACTACGGCTTCTGAAATTCACAAATAAAAAACGAATTGACTTATTGTTACAGACACTAATTTTAAAAAAAACTTTACATATCATTATCATCAACCTGCCCTTGTCCTTCCTTACATATTTATTAACTGTCTTATCTGATTTCACACCCTTCTTACATATCTCTTACATTACATACACACCTGTTTGATTCCTTTCCGGATTTAGATTTTTTCCCAGTACTTCTTACACTTTGTGTAACCGTAGTAGAATTAATTGTTGGATTACATACAGTTGAGCTCGAAACAATGCTATTAGCAGGCTCGGTTTCTTGCTTCAAATCCTTCATAGAGTGACAACTCTCCGATGAGTTTGATGATTCCATGTTAAAATTTGCATCCCTCTCTTCTTTATACATAGAATTTTCATCATTCATATTCATATCTTCCAAGCTCGCTTTAGAATCTTCACTAACGTATTTAGAATTTTCATTGTTTACACATGAAAAATTGTGCATCGTTATAATACTTTCGGTGCTAGTCCAATCATTTTCATTCTTCCATGATACAGCTGAGTTTTTTGGTTTTGCAGCATCCTGCATGTTGTCATCAGGGTATGATACCATCTGTTAAATTTTGTTTTATATTACGCAATTGGAAATTGACAGCCAAACCCAATAATCTACGAAATAAGTACAAAAAAGGGCTGATGGACCTTAAAATAATATAAAAGGTTTTTGTTGCTGTTATAAGTTAAATTTGTAGAAGAAAAATTAAATTAAAAACCTTAGGTATGTAGGGAGATTTATTGGATTCTGTTATTATACCAGTATTATAAAGAGCTAAGATGTGCATTTTTAAATTTTTGGATTTTTTATGCATGGAAATAAGTCAAAAAGTACTGAACAAAATTAAAAAAAAACTGTACCATTAAAAAGCTATGTCATAGCTGAGTAACGTAGCATATATTTTCTACTATTTTTTAATTCCATGTGTACAAAGTCGCTAGCACCAGCTAGTAAATAATTAAAGTAAACAATCTACTTACTGTAGAATTTGACACTTCCATCATTGGTATTGATGGATTTTGATTCATTGGCATTGTTACAACAGCTGTTACATCTGTAAATCACATATATATTTAACAACAATAATACTTCACAAGAACAATATTTGTAACACTAGAAATGTTTATACTGAACTACCCACACATGTCAAATTACACAAATCAATAATGTTTGCTTACTTGTTTCATTCATGTATGAAGACAGTTCCATTAGATCAGGATGAGGAGTATATTTGTTTTCCTCAGTTTCTGTAAAAAAAACAGTATTCAATAATATATATTTAGGGAAAAACATGTCTTATTATACCTTGTTCTTTATGTAGTTTGTTTTGATGTTAACATAAGATTTTCCTCTATAAGAACTAATTGGAATTTGTATTAGAATTACAACAGTTTATTAATTCAGTTTGTAATTGTTTCACAAAAAATGAGAGCTGGGGAGATAAAGGTTTGGATAATTTACATAACTAGATGTTTGAATGTGGAAGACGTAAGAGAGGTGGTGTCAGGACAGCGCCAAATGGAAGTCCTCAGTCTCTGCCTACCCCTCTGGGTTACAGGCGCAAGTTGTGTTGTCTTTTCTTGTTAATGCCCATAAAGCCTTTAATCACAAAAACAACTGTAATAATTAACAGTTTTCCTTGTAGTTTTTTTATTAAGTTGATATGAATTTTGTTACAAGATTTCTCACCATTTTTATGGTAACTACAGTTTGTAGATGCAGATATTTACTTACGAGATTTTGAACCTTGTTTTAATGAATACAGGAATCTAGTTGTAAACTGACGAAATAATTAAAATAACAGAATTTTATATTAATTAAAGTTAAACAATCCCTTTAAAACTAAAGAAAATACAGAATTAAAATTGATTATTTTGCACCATGAATAGTTGCCACTAAACACAATATTAGTATTACATATTTAACATAACTTTAACATACTTTCCAAAAGTTATCAAATTGAGTGCCACCAATATGCCTTTAAAGTTCATTTTCTTATTTAAAACCAAAGCAGTTAAATGTTGCAAGCAAATTTATGAGAATTTGAAGAGTAAAGCAAATTAATTTTCACTTACGTGGAGTTAGAATGGAAAGGCCTCCTGTCTCCATTATAAATGATTCTGCATCTTTGAAGTGGTCATCATAATAATTCGAGGTTATGTTATCTTCAGGTCTATTTTTATCTTCATTTTTAATTTCATCATTTGTTTTATTTTTTAAATGTTCATCAGTGTTAGTCTCTGCACTCTGACATTCCATATGTTTAACAGATTCAATGTTTTGTTGAGGCTCTTCAATACTATTGATAGGCAGATTGTTACATGGAGATTCCCTTTGTGTGTTAAATTCTTCTTTAACAATTTCTCTGCAAGATTCACTTGCATTTACATCTTTTTTATTATCCTTGTTTATATTTTGACTAGCAGATGTGTGTTCTACATCTTCAATTGTACTTTCACATTCAATTTCATTCTTATAAGTCTCATTTACAATTGGAACATTATTTATGCGACTTCCTATTTTCAAACTGGACATGGATGAAATACTTCTTTCATCATATTCATAAGCTGAAGTTGTAGCCTTACTATCTTCACTGTTAGTATCAGCATTATCATGTCCAGGAAAGGTGCTGACCTCGACACTTTGACATGTTGGTTCATTTCCATAAATTGTTTCATTGTCAGAGCAGTTGCTACTTGGCTGTTCCGCATCCCGTGTCAGAAAATTAGAATTATCAGTGGCATAATCATCTTCATACCTGATTCTCTTAGTGAACCTGTAATCGCTATTGTCACTACTTAGTCTTTTAGTAGGTTCAGGATAGATAGTATCTGAATCAGTTGCTTTCTCCTCTTTGCAATCTTTGGAAATGCTGGTTTCTTTTATAGTTATTACACTTATGTCCAATTCTTGCTTTATTTCACTGCGTTCAGTTTCATCAGGCAGTAATAAAGGATCCACAGGTGTTGAATCTTCTATTCTGGGTGCAGAAGATGAATCTGAGAAGGTGAAATCTAATTGACAGTCAACATAACCTTGGTTATTGTTTTTCAAATGTTTTAGAGGGAGTAAATCTGGGACTGGTACTGTAGATTTTGAACCAACACTAACTGATTCATCAATTGTATCTTCCACCCTAGCAGAGGACCTTGTCACTGCACCTACTGACCTCATTTTTTTACTGGTACTTGAAGATTTACTCTTCTTAATTTTTGGTACAGTACTGCTACTAGTTATTGAAGCTGTAGGTCGTAATTTGATGGTTGTTTTCAATGACGGTCTTTCAGAATTAATATTTATTGAAGATTTTTCTTTCCGAGATTTTTCTCCCCAAAAGGGTTCAAAATGTTTTAATTTCCATGGATCAATTTTGCTTTTCTCTTTTTCAGCTTCAGTTTTCATTTTCTGTTGATTTTCTGGTGTAAACTCGCCACCCGAAAGGCAGTCTTGCCATTCCAAGCAAGCTCTCGCAAAGAACTCATTATTTAGACTAGATGAACTTAATCTTCCAGAAGTACTTGGTCTATCAACACTTGGCAGCAATTGACCTAACTTATATTGGTATAAAGGTGGTAAAAGAGAAAATGTGTGCTTGTTTAATAATGCCCTTATATTTGTGTTTACTAATATTGAGTCAGGTGTTTCTAAGTCAATACAGCCTTCTCTTGTTTGCTGTAATTGTGCAGCAGTTGACAGCTTCTTTCCACTTCTTTTCCTTGGTTTTATGCAAAAGCCAGGTATGCTCGCTAAAACCTCTCGCATAGTTGACGGTCTGTTAGAATTAGTATTTGAATCAGTGTACGATGTAGCCGCAGTCCACTCACGACTTTCTGGTGGCGGTGGAGGAGGCAGAGGCTTAACTATTATCCTGGGAAGTGGTCGTGAATGATTTGAACTCTTTTTTCTCCTTTTTGATTGCTTTCTTGAGGAATGTTTACTGGATTTCTCACCATCTTGGGGTATTCGAATGACAGAAAATTGTTCGTTATTGTTGCAAGTCAAATATTTACTTTCAGACGAATTATCGGAATAATCCATGCTGTTCTCAGCCTGATTCAAAGGCGATACGTCTAATTCCATGTTGCTAAAGTATTGTACTTGTACTCTATCACATGTAACATAAAATACCAGTTATAAATTCAACGTAGAATTATAGCAGCCGACAACTATTATTTCAACCCATAATGAGCAAATTTACAATCCTTGTAAGTTTTTTATATTGTTTATCATATTACGACAATGTGTAGTATTTAATCATCACTTTTTTCCAACAAGTCAAGGTTGAAGAGCATTACATTCATCGTTTTTTCACAACAGAATAGCAAAAATCAAAATGTCACAACAACGCAGAAAATGGATTCCGTTACGTTCCAATTTTCTTGTATTAGAAAATTGATTTTAATGAATGTAATATTTCATTAACAAGTTACTATTTTTTAATATATAGTTATATTTTTCCTATTAAAAGAAACAACAAACGTATAAATAATAAAATAAAAACCACAAATTGAACATGTTAAATTAGATTTAGAACAAACAATTTACAAAACATTTCAATGGATATTTAAATCTTTAGAAGTTTAACGTAATGTAACAACCTTATAAATGATCAATTTAAGTTCTACTAATCTAAACAAAAGTTAATTTATTATTTCTAAACGATAAAGTGCAGCATTATTCCGCAACGGCAATTTTGGCTTGCGGAACGGAAAGAAGCATCGGCAGCCATTTTGTTTCTGCTTTGCCGTGTCTTTCATTGAAGGCATTGTGTAAATGTGTTAAATTTAGTAGCAATTGATATTATTTGCTATTAGCAAGTTAACGCTTATTGTAATTTCTACTGAAAGTATCTATTAATAAGTGTATTTAAAATGGGTCGAGGAAGGTAAGTGTACTTATGAAGCCTTATTACATGTTCGCATTTTTCAATGTTTCATATCTTTTATCGCGTTGCTTTAAATGATGCATTTCCTCAGAGACCGTAGCCGTGACAGACGTCGTAGCCGGAGCAGAAGCAGGAGTAGAAGTCGTAGTCGTAGTCCTCGTTATGGGTTAGGGTCGGGCGGTGGTGGCGGCGCTTACGGCGGTGGGCGTCGCAGTAATCCTGGTGCGAATCTGCGCAAACCCAAATGGGATTTAAGCCGATTGAAACCTTTCAAAAAAGATTTCTATGTTCCTCACAAAGACGTTGAAAATAGGTCCGATTCGGAGGTGGAATCTTGGAGAAGCGACAATGAGATCACCCTTAAAGGTCGAAATATCCCAAAACCGACGTTGACTTTTGATGAGGCTGGTTTCCCTGATTATGTTATGGATGAAATTGATAAAATGGGATTCAACAAACCTACGCCCATCCAAGCACAAGGTTGGCCCATTGCCCTTAGTGGATATGATATGGTTGGTATTGCTTCGACTGGATCTGGTAAAACACTTTCTTACATTTTGCCTGCCATTGTTCATATTAATAATCAACCAAAGTCTAGTAGAGGCGATGGACCTATTGCATTAGTTTTAGCACCAACAAGAGAATTGGCGCAACAAATACAAGAAGTGTGTGATAAATTTGCAAACACTTCAAAAATACATAACACTTGTTTATTTGGTGGTGCCCCTAAAGGACCTCAAGCAAGAGACCTAGATGCAGGTGTGGAAATTGTAATTGCAACACCTGGACGTCTTTTAGATTTTTTGGAAAGTGGTAGAACCAATTTAAAGAGGTGCACATATTTAGTCTTGGATGAAGCTGATAGGATGTTGGACATGGGTTTTGAGCCTCAGATCAGAAAGATCATTGAACAGATTAGACCCGATCGTCAAACGCTCATGTGGTCTGCTACATGGCCAAGAGAGGTTCAAAGTCTTGCATCAGAATTCCTCAAAGACTATCTACAGATTAATGTAGGCTCTCTGCAATTGGCTGCTAACCATAATATTTTGCAAATCATAGATGTCTGTATGGAATATGAAAAAGAAACTAAATTAAGTACACTTTTGAAAGAAATTATGGCTGAAAAAGAAAATAAGACTATAATATTTATAGAAACTAAACGTCGAGTTGATGATATTACTAGAAAAATGAAAAGAGATGGGTATGTTCACAAAAGATTTAAAATTTATGGTAATGTAAATTGCAGTAAAAGTTTTGCTAAAACTCTATTTTTTACAGATGGCCAGCTGTGTGTATACATGGAGACAAGTCTCAACATGAGCGTGATTGGGTATTGCAAGGTATGATGACAGTTAAAGTCTGCAGCTTTAATAATCTTATGTTGAATGTATAATTTTTATAATTGATAATACCGAAATACATAATTACATTTTTATTTTTAATAAAAGTTCAAAAAAAGAGTTTAAAATGGTAGTATTTAAAATATAAATCGAGAAGCGGTGTCGGACTGGACTAAGCAAGTTGAGAGTAGAGAAGTAAACAGTTGGTGAAGATGTGTCTGCATGTGCAGGCCGTGGAGACTGCGGCTGGGCGGCGGAGGCGGCGGCAAGCGCGCGCACGTCGCCGCTAAGCCTCGCCTGCGGCCGCTCCCGCCTCTAGTCCAAGGGGCTAAGCCCTATGCACTCTGACTTGTCACCGCGGCTAGTCTGAGCCGCTTCTCGCGCGTTCGGCGCGCTGGGGTCCGCCCCACGCCGCCCCTCGCCGCCGCGCCGTCGACGGCGACGGTGCGCAGGCGCAGCGCCCGGCTGCCGGGCTCCGGCCTCTCCAGCGCCCGGCCCGGCTCGCCCCGGCCCGGCCCGGCACGCCCCGGCACGGCGCCTCTGTTCTCTCTCGCGCCGCCCCGGTCGGCACCTCGCTCTTACTTGATTTTTTTATGAGCATTATCAGCCATTTTTATTAAGGGATCTGTATTTATTAGTAAGTTTTCGGAAATAACACATAGCATATAAATGCGATACTCTTAGGTATATATGTATATATTTGTTCCATTGAATTTTATATTATGAACATAAAGAAGTAAATAATTTTTTATCAAATAAAATTACTTATTTCTCTTTGACAGTTTATCATCTATCGAGTTCTTTAGTTAAGATATTAGCAAATATTAGTTAATATAATTTATTTACATAGACATGAAATAAAAAATACAGACCATATTAGGACACGTTTTTTTTCAGTAATTTATTCTAAAGAGCTAAGAAGCTCTTGCTTTTGAAACAATATTCTACATGTGTATCTATTTTACAGATTTTCGCAGTGGAAAAGCTCCTATTCTTGTAGCTACAGATGTTGCTGCTAGAGGTTTAGGTATGTTTTTGTATATATTTCATTCTTGTGTTTTTTTTGTGACTCTAATGTATTAGTTTTACTATAGTTTAATATTAGTTCCTCATTTAATTAAGATGAAAATTATATCTTTCAGATGTCGACGATGTAAAGTTTGTCATTAATTTTGATTATCCAAGTAATTCAGAAGATTACGTCCACCGCATTGGAAGAACAGGAAGAACCAATAAAACTGGAACTGCCTATACCTTTTTTACACCTTCAAATGCCGCCAAAGCAGGCGATCTCATGTCAGTACTAAAAGAAGCTAAACAAGTTGTAAACCCCAAATTACAAGAACTCGCAGAGCGCGGCGGCGGCGGTGGCCGGCGTAAGTGTTTGCTTGTAATGCAATTTTGACTGGATGGAGTTTATAACAAAAAAAATTGTGTATACTTCTAAACAGTTACTAGTCTTTAACCATGAAAAATTTTTTGCACTCCACGATTGCTTCAAATTCTAAAATTTCAGCTTTAAAATACTAAACAAAATTCCTTGTTTAGGTCACCGTGGGCGAGGCGGAAGATACCGGCGGGGAGGTCGTCGCTCGCGGTCGCGGTCCCGCTCCCGCCGCCGCCGCAGTCGCTCGCGCTCCCGCTCGCGGGACCGCCGCCGCCGCCGACACAGCTCGTCGCGCTCTTCACGCAGCAAATCTTCAAGATCGTCGAAAAGCCATTCGCGATCCCGTTCCCGCTCCCGGACACGTTCGCGCAGCCGCTCTCGTTCAGGCAAGTGCAGTCCGTTGAAGGACACCACTAACGCTGTACCGAAGCCTCCGACTCAAGCTCTGCTGCCCACGCCAAAGCCACTCTTACCCACTCCAATCGGTCCTCAGCTTCCTGTGTCACAAAACGATAAGTATAATGGCAAATGTTCCACAACTCCTATTCGAAATGAAAATTTAAATACTAGAGGAAATAGCAGATCTGTAAATGATAATGTCACAAATGATGTCCCACAACAGCAATCTAATCAAATTCCGCCGTTAATGGCGCTCAATCCACAAATGTGTGTGCCTCCTCCCATGACTGGTCCAGGGTTTATTATGCCGCAATACTTTCCACCTGATCAGTATGGAATGATGATTCCACCTTTCGCTACCGCTCCGATTATGACCACCGCCAACTGGGCGGCCCCACCTCCGCCGCCTCCACCCCCTCCTGCACCCAACACCTCCAACAATGTCAACAACTACAACCAAGGGCAAAGTGGCTATGGAGAAAGCAGCTTGGAGTCAGATTCCAGGAAGCGAGGTGGCCGTTCTGGCGGCCTTGGAAGCTCGAGCTCTTATGGGCCGAGCTCGGGTGGGCTCGGCTCAGGCGGCTTAGGCTCAGGCTCAGGCTCAGGCTGCGGCCTGGGCTCCGACGGGGGCCTGGGCTCCGGCGGAGGCCTGGGCTCAGGTCGTGGCGACGATCGCGGCTATGGTGGTGGCCTCGGTTCTAGCGGAGGCCTTGGCTCTGATGACGCCACGTCAGCATCGCGATCGCGAGGAGGCCGCGACAGACGTCGTCGCGGCCGAGGACATGACGACGACTCGGAAGGTCCGGGTGGTGGCCTCGGTTCCTATGGATCCGGCGGCCTTGATGGTGGCCTGGGTCAGGCTTACGGAATGCCCTCTGGCGGTGCCGATGTGCCCCATGGGAGTCAACCGCCGCGCCTCCTGCCCCAGCCCGGCGACGACTACTTTACACAGGGAGCCAATTTTACAGCATATGGCTCTTACGGTCCTAAAAATAAAAGAAACCAAGGCGACGGTATTGACAATAATGACGCATATCAAAACGAAAGTAATTATAATAATGGTATGGATTTCTATAATCAACAAAACATGGGTCCTGGAAGACCTTTTGGTTTAGGTTCGGACCAGAATGGTTCCAACGAGGCGCTGGTGAATGGCTCCATGGGGTACAATAATAACCGCCAGAGGAATCGCCAACGGCGGTGAAAACACCGAGGTTTGTTATACTGAAACCAATCCGAACTCACACTCTTACATATCACATATTTATCCAAAATTCACTGATAACATTAACTTGGGTGTATCTGAGTTTATTATTGTAGGTCGCAATTGCTATATGACCCTATTATGTCTGTTAATCTAACTTAGCATGTAAAGAAACACATAATTTAACCAAAATGTTTTATCATTACAGAGAATGGCTACAATGGTGACTCGCGCCGACGCAGAAGACGCTGAAATTACGTCGAAAAGAAAGTGGAGAACAAAAACTCTAGTAGTGTTTAAGTTTATTGGACAACATAGAATTTCATTCCATGGATGTGTTTGTAGGCATTTCATATTGATGCTTTTAAAATTGTAACCACAAATTTAACATTTCATTAGAAAGTACCTTGTCTTTATATTTTTTTTGCACATTTATGCAAACTAAGTGATTGAGTAATTTTTTTAAGTAATATACTTATTTCAATGTATTCTGATATAATAGTGATCACACATTGTATTTAAGTTAGTATCATCAATCATGTACATTGTAAGTACATACATAAAAGTGAATATGAGCAATTTGGATTCTGAAGTTTAATACATTAAAATACTTTTTTATTGCCGTTGATTTTATTATTACCTTTATCTTGGTTTCCTAAAAATAACACTAACCCTTTTACTAGGACCGTTACTCTTAACGTCCACTGAGTAAGAATTGATCAATATAATGTCTTATACTAAGATAGTGTTCAATTCTCGACTTGTTTATCCGATTTAAAATTTCATATTTTCGAACCGACATTATAGTGGAAAACATCGTGTTGCGACTTGCACATATTTGCAAAAAAAATCAAATATTTTCACAAGTCAACCAACCCACACTGGCCCAGTGTAATTTACCTAGTAAAAAATTAGGTGAATTTTATTTATAGGACAAATAACGTCACACCAATTTTTCAGCATTTTTGACAATTTCGTTTTCTATTCAAATTAAAAGGTATGAAAAAATATAGTAAACAGTAAAACAAAGTCTTTATTTGACATTTCCAACTGGGTTGCTATGGCATTTTATGTTGCTTATTTTAGACAATATTCAATTTGTTGACTATCATGAGTTTTTCTGTAGATTTAGTATCAGAAGATTCTTTTTATGAAAATATCACGCTGGGTGTTACAAGAGTCCTTGGTTAGTATATATATATAGTATATATATTATCAATATGAGTTGGCTTTATGTTTAGGTAAAAACACAAAACCATCAGGTACTGGACCTAGTAACATTTCACTAATTTTTATCCAATCACTACAATTGCTTGAAGCCATAAGAGTCTCTAAATCATCTCTGCCTATATAAGTAGGTGGCCTTTCATTTATTTTTTGTGGTGGTCTTTCTAATAAACCTACTGGTACATATCTGTACAGGAATGATAACCATTCTAATAAAAATCTGCGCGTATTTTCAACTCCTTGAGTGTCTGAGCCCCAATGTTCAAGACCATAATTAGTAAATTTCTTAATAATTTCAAATCTTTCTTTACTGCTTATATCCCACATTCTTTGTTCCTTAATTTCTGTGAATATCCAAGGTTTAATAAGTGCACCACGACCAATCATGACGCCTTGTATTGAAGGTGCTACTTCTTTTGTTTTAACATAATCATCATAGCTTAATATATCACCATTACCATACATGGGGTGTGGTGCAACAGCTTTTGCACACATTTCTATATACTCCCAGTCTGCTGATCTAGTATATCTAGCCTCTCGTGACCTACCATGCAATGTTACAAGTGATATTCCCCATTCAAACATTCTGGGTATAATTGTATGAGCAATTTTTTTATCTTGGTACACCCCAGTTCTTATTTTTGCAGTGAATGGTATATCTAACAATTTTGAAGCAGATTTGATAGATGTCTCTAATCCAGGTAATCTATGCATCATCCCGCAACCTCCACCTTTTTTATAGATTAAATCTATAGGACATCCTAAATTTAGATCAAGAAAATCAAGTTCTGTATTTTCTTGTAATAATTGTGCTACTTTGGTGATAATGAATGCATTACTTCCACATATTTGAGCACCAAATATGTCCTCACATTCATGTCTTTTTACTAATGCCCATTCCTGTTTTAAACCTTTAATCAATGGTTCACAGAGAGCCATTTCCCCACATGTAATATCAACACCAAAATCTTTACATACTCTTCTAAAAGGTAGATTTCCCACTGTTGTGAGAGGGCTTAGATACAACTTATCACTCCAATCTATTTTCTTTTTTTCACGGGAGTTCAGTTTTATTAAATCTTCATCAGTTACTGTCCCACTGTTAACATTTTTGTTGTTATCTGTAGAGTCATTTTTTTGTGTATTCTTTATAAAACTCTTCACAATATTTTCAGCTAAACTAAAATCATATTTTTTCTTTTGCAATTGTATCTGAAGTGAACTTTGCAGTGTATTTTTGGTATCGTCTTTCCACTGTTTGATTTTATTGTCGTCAGTAATATTATAGCCCTCAGGCGTGATATGACATGAGCCAAAGCGGCATCCTATACCTCTTGGACACCTGCCTCGGATATCAAACAATCGACACTTTTCACCTATATCTTGAGGTTTCGTTTTTAAATAATCTAAAGGGTTGTGTATATATTTGCAGTTAGTAAATTGACATTTTTTTTCGTCGCTCTTACTTACGTCTAATATACTAGGGCAAGGTTTATTCTGTATTTCATCTTTGAATGTTTTAGGTCTTGCTTTATTTTGACCTCTCTTTTTGTTTTTGTGGGACGGCTCTTCATGTTTAATTTTCTTCTCTTCATATTCGTTCTCTCCATCTAGCTTTCTTTTTAAAGATGTTTCAGATTCTTGAACGGTGTTACATTTATCTGACCTTTGAATGATATATTCTGCCTTAATAGCACAAACACCTGGTGCTACATTTGTCATCTTCGGACCATTATAAATAAAATAAGGAAAATAAAATGGAAAAACTTCCTTATCGATACTCGATTTTGAGATAGAGTATGTTAGGTTAAGAAAACATGTGTTGATAGTAAGAAAACAACTTTTTGACAGATTTATTTATTCATTGAAAGTTTTTACGTGTGTTGTCATTTCATTGCTTTTTGAATGTTACTTTATTCAAAAATTACATAATAAAAAATATGTTAACTCAGATTTGAATGCATGATTTATTAAAGTATTCATTAATAATGAAAAATCATTGTTATTAAATTTAATTTAACTTGTAGAGTCTGATCCCCGTATATCAAACGTGGCAGTAGAACGACGATCGCCCTGCGATCGTATAGCTATTTCTAACTGGGAGCAAAGGCATTCGACTATTTTGCCGGATGATTTACGCAATTTTTATGCTTCTAGTGATGGATTTTTATTGACATGGAATTTTAAATATTCGGGCAAGTATAAATATTATGTCAATAAGTTTTCTCAATATGCAGTATGCTAGTATATAAAAGCAAGCAAAGTTTCTCGATGATAAGCATGTCTCTTCACGAGTTGCTAAGGGAAAGAGAGAAAGATAAACCTCGCGCGACTGCAATTTTATTAGTTTTGTTTTATACCAATGATCTATTTCCACTCTCTTCCATGAATCCATGAGGAGTTTCTATAAATAAATAATACGACACGAATGGAAATCTTAGTGGATAATGATTGGGACGGAGTTCTCCCATTTAAAAATATGAGCATTCAAGTGTAAGGAATTAGCAATAGCCATGATAATACTTTGTTGTAAAATAAAATTTATTTTTAAATAACATTTTTTGAAGATACTTTTCTACAACTGATTATATTTTAAACAGCTGATGAAATTTTGCAAGTTGGGTCTATAAAAGTAAATTCGTTAAGTGAATTATGTTTGTCTGCCGGCTTAAAAGACCTTTTGGACTTCTCGGTGACACGGAATAGTTCTGGATCACGACCAGTACTTAATCCAAAAAGCAAAGTTTTTGAATTAGATACCTGTAGAAATATCGGAAAGGTTAGTAGTTTTTTATCATTGATCGTAGGTAAGCAGTACTAAATTTCTATCTCGTGTTAACGATCGTAATCCTTCCTCAATTTTTTGTTATAGCTTATAATATAATGGCTTTTTTTTCATTAATATTTGTTCCTAGTGCGTAAATGTATATTTTTAAGCATTAAAATTTTAAATCTAGATAGATTTTTTATATATAGGTTTGCCTAATTTGTACAAACGGTAGCTGGTCCATTTGGTTAGCGACCCGCGAAGGTGCCTGGGGCTGGTTGGCGGACTCCTTCACTTGTTACTTCAGGATGTCCTTAGTACACCTCGGACTGCCGGGTTGGCAAGCCGCTTTCACGAATTTGCCTCTTATTCCTTGGGCAGAGGTAAAAATTACGCCGAGACATTTTTATAGCTGAGTTTTATTAACATTCTTTTATTCAGGTTTGTTTTATTTTAGCAACTATTTTTATTGTTGGCGCCTCACCTATTGGAGAGAGAGACTGACAGTACGAATGCGAGCGGTTCTGAAACTGGCTTGAACCATATAGATCCCAATATATTCAAGAACTCCGTTCGCCATTACAAGACAAATCGTCAACCTAATAATCAATGACCATCATGTTGTAGTTATGGTGGAATTCAAGGATAAAACATGTCGAAAGATGTGGTATTACTGAATAAAATTCTTGTGCAAAAGCAAATAAACTTTTATTTATTAAAAAAAGCGAAATTTAATTAAAAAAGCCATGAAATAGTGGAAAATAAAAAAAAAAACATTGCTTTTGCTCGATGCATATATTGAAATACTCTTCGTACAAATAGACTTTATAGCTTAACAAACGAAACAAAATGGACGGAATGTGAGATACTTTACGAAATACAAGCTAAAATACGCAAATCAAACTACATAATATTTAATACACACAACACAAACATACAACTATCTCTAAACCTCCAAGATATAAAGATGATAAAAAAGAAGTCGTCGTAGATGCTGCCATACCTTTCAATTATATGTGCTATATTGAAAAACTATATTATTTTTCAAAATATAATGTAAATATTTTAATAACGTAATATAAGAAATAATTATTTTGCTATAAATATAAAAATACATGTGATTGCGTTGCTCCGTTGCGCCTTTACTATATTTTTCTTAAGACAACAGCAGTAATGTCCGTTTTCACTAAAGGTACATGACTTGTAAGAAATTAATTTTGACGGATTTTAACATGACATTAACATTATATCATAATTCTTGATATTCTCATCAGTACTAAAAAATGTTAAAAACTAGATATATGCTTGTGAATTAAATTTTAGTAAAACGGGCATTAGATACTTATTACATAGATTTCATTGTTTAAATGCATGCTGTTCTTAAATTAAGCTAGACTAAATATAAAAAAGTTCTATTCACTAATTATTTAGGCCTGTGTACCTTAATGTTTAGTAAACATAATTGTAATAATTGTAATGACACAAAAATCTTACAGCTAAGGTTTTTTTATATTTTTTTGGTGGGATGTTAAATTTTGAACATATTAATATTGAAAATGTTTTAATAGGCAATGTTATAATTTCAAGGTTATAAAATCAGCAAAGCCTGTGGTAACAGTTTTGTAAAGAACAAATATAGATCATATCAATGGAATGATTTACAATATTGCTCAGTGCTAGAATAGCTTGGTGCTAAACCATCTCCTTTTTTGATAGAGCAAACTGTCTACATATCTGCAATATCTTGCATTTAAAATTCAATGCAACCATGGTATAAAACGTACATCTATTCCTTAATACTATGTCTAAAGCTGTGATAA
Organism: Papilio polytes; assembly: GCF_000836215.1. Classification (NCBI taxonomy): domain Eukaryota; kingdom Metazoa; phylum Arthropoda; class Insecta; order Lepidoptera; family Papilionidae; genus Papilio; species Papilio polytes. The sequence continues at coordinate 4,854,405 of NW_013525102.1, forward strand.
CTTTGTGATGACCGTACATTAAATTCGATAAAAAAAAATCTTAAAAAAATATCAAAATTCCTTATAAGTAGCTATTGCTTTTATTCTATTATTATTATCCTTATACATTATTTATTGTAATTGTTTTTACTGTACAAAAACAATTTCTTGTCTCTGATTTTTGAGACGAGAGGGAGAAAATATTTCAGCACAAATTATCTTAGTAAACAAACGACATAAAAAGTAGGCAGTTGAAATGTAATACAATAAAACAAAGGCAAGTCTTCTTAAATAAACTGCTGATTTTGACAATACATGAAATTTGTAGATCGATACATAAAAATCGAGAATTCTAACTTGTGCATGGTGATGAGAATCTACATCGTACAAATTGTTTAAATATCTAAATGACGTTTAAATTTTAATTAGAGGTATATTATTTTTGTAAGCTATAAGGCTGCTATTACGAACAAATTTAGCTGGGAAGACCATGGTTGCTTAAAATAAATCCTAATGCTTATAAAGGTTAATAAATCCAGCTGACAGGCACCCACTGGTGGTCTGTGGACAGCGAGTGGAGAGCGTCCATTATTTTAGAGTAAGTGGTGTCATTATTGTTATTGATTAACACAAGATCGATGTACTTCTCATATGTTCTCTGGATGCGAGCGCTGTCCTCTAGCGTTTGCTTCATATCTTCCTCCTGTATTACAAACATACATATAAAGATTAAAACTATACTACATATCTACCAGTTTTTAGACTGGACATTTACATCAAGATATCAAAAGTGTTGATTGGATTTTTTTACTGCAATAGAATTTTTCTTCAAAACAGCTTGTCTATACTGAAATTTTCCACATTGAGACGAAGACTGTATATATAGAGATTTAGTTAGACGACATTTCTTACTAATATTATACATGTAAAATTTATACAGATGGGTATTTGTTACTACGTATCTATAGAACAGATTAATGGATCTGGCTATTTGGCATAGATGTAGAGCATAGTCTGTAAAACATATAGACTACTAATTGTTTTTTTAATTCTATGCGGACGTAGTTGCCGGTGACAGCTATGTAACCTTATTTTAAAACATAACATTATAAAATACAAATGAATTTAAGTGTGTTACCTCGTATAGCGATGCGAGAGACTCGAGCGTGCGCGCGCGCCGCGAGCTGTAGCGGATGGAGCTCTGCCTGTCGAACTACAGCGCACATGCACACAATCAACATGCATATACTATCTTTTACAAATCACAATAAACACTAAAATACTAACTCATCTATGAAAGTTACTCTATGTCATACATAACTTTAAATTTTTTCACAAACTAAACAGTGTTTGACCACAATTCCACCTAAACTGAGTGAAGACGCGGTCAAAGGATGGCATGCGCTAGCTTTTTAGCATGAGGATTGGGTATATTTGTAGTATTGCCACCTTATGAAATAAAAGAATTATGTTGGATACTGACTAAAATTTTGACCTCTAGTGTACAGATATAGTCTTAATACATTTCAAGACAAATAACACTAGAAACTTACAAATAATAACGACTAATTAAGAATAAAAACAGCTACATTCAACAACATAACAACATATGCACATATCATATGTAATTTTAACAGAATGTTGAATAATCTAAGGTAGTTGAGAAATTAAGGAGTATAAGTTTAGCAGGGTATAGGCATGTTATCAGGAAGGATGAATCGCATGTAATAAAAAGGACGTTAGTTATGAATGTGGAGGGAAAAAAGAGGTAGACATAGAAAGAGATGGATGGATTTTGTGAAAGGTGACATGATCAAGAAGGGAGTGATGACTGAGATGATGGATTATTAGTTATTTGGAAGACGAAAAGCCGGTGCTCCGACCTTACGGGGATAGGATAAGGTAGGGGAGATGAATGTTGAATCTACATGTGTACGCAGTAGTATGTCTGTCGGTGTCTGCTGACCGTGAGGTTCCTGTTGGAGGCGTATGTGAGGTTGCGCAGCTGGTCGATGCCGGGCGCGCCGACCAGCACCACGTACGGCAGGAACTCGCTGCTGTTGTGCAGCAGCTTCAGCGACGCCGGCGCGCAGTCCAGCACGCACATCTTACCTGTAAACACATCATTTACATAAATTTCTTCGGTGAATAGTAAAACGGGAATAAAATTTGTTATGCGAAAATCAAAGACATTTAAGAAATATATAGACTAGACATAATGAACATCATTTTTTCACTGGTAACATCTTTGCAATGTTAGTTGTCAAGTTTACTGCCACCTCATGTCCTTGTATTGTCAATTTTACAAAATTATAATAAGCTCCATCTTTTGTTATAAATAAATTAAATAGTGTAACAAAATAAAATTTAAACATGTAATATTATTTCACTAGTAATAGATAGCGGTAGTGAGCATTACATAAAAAATGTCTCAAGTGAAGTGTCAACTACGCTTCCTCTATATACTTTTTTAATATCTGGCGAAAATCTAAAACTATCTGGGAAATAGTAGCTGGACTTTAAATGTCGACTTAATATGAGAAATTCCCATTCTATACAAATACTAAGACTTTGAACAAGAACACTTAAATGGTGTTGATATAAATGAAATAGAATTAGTAGACTTACCCTCTTTGATGACGGCTCGTATGGAGTCCAGGTGTGTACCGTAGATGTGTCCGTTGTGCTCGCCGTACTCCAGGAAGCGGCCGGCGTGCGCGTCGCGCTCCATCTCCTCGCGCGACACGAACCAGTACGACAGACCGTTCTCCTCCAACGGACGCGGCGGACGAGACGTATCTGCATATAGACAAACAACGCTTTACATTCCAAAGTTTGAATCTAAACGAGGTTTAGGCAGAGGGCAATCTGCACTCCACCTCAAGCACGGTATAGGGTGGTAGGTCATAGGGTGACTAGGCCTATGTTATTATTTAGAGTAGGCTCCGAGCCGCTCAGCGGGGACGTATAATGAGCTAGTGATGATAAAAATAATAATAAAATCATACATATTTTACAAGTAGAGTTCTGGTGCTGGGACATTCTTGTAAGTAAGTTATTTACTTGTGACAGAATGACTCGTTTTTCCATAGCATACATTACATTTTGCTTATATCTAACAGTTATACATTTTAAAGATTTTTTTTTATAATTATTAGTGCGTTTCTTTGATGCATCTCATGCGTTTCATGATGATGAATAAATAACTGAAAACCACTCACGCGGTACAACAGCACCAAATCTGTCAGGATGTTCGTGTATCATGCGGTTCTTGAGCGTGCGGCGGCCCACGCCCTTGGTGCCGACGAGCGCCAGCACGCGGCGCAGGAAGGGCGGCGTGCGCGCCACCTCCTCGTACAGCGACAGCTCCGCGCCCTCCAGCTGCACGCTGGACCGGGACTCGTACACAAACTTCTTTTTCTTCTTCGATATCTGTTAAAATATGTGAAATGCACAAACATTTGGTATCACTAGTATCGGTTCATAATGTGCGCAAATATTTAGTAAAACATAAAAAATTGGCACTTAATTTTACTTATATTATAAATGCGAATGTCTGGATGTATGGATGTTTGTTAGAAGGCATCACCAGAATTAATGGATCTTGATAAAATTAGGCATAGATAATAGACTGGAAGAAAACATAGGCTACTTACTATGTTTTTTCTTTAATTATGTGCGGATGAAGTCACGGGTAAAAGCTAGTCAAATATATTTTTTTAGGATTCCAGTAACTTCAGTACATGTACATTATCAATAATATTTGGAAAAATTTAATACATCAAGAATGGTTTATTAATAATTAGAAAAGTATAAAATAATAATTATTACTATAATTAGTCCAAATTGAGAAGTAAGATAAACAAACATAAAAATGAATTACCCGCGCACCACAGATGCTTATTTTGTGTACAAAGTCTGCTTCAGGCGGCACATACGCCTTCCGTCTCTCTTCCAACTCAGGGGAAGGAATGAGACCCACTACCTCTGTGTTCTCAACATGACTCGCTTGCCACCAATTTGGGTCTTTTCTATCTGAAACCTTGATACATTGAAGTTTAAATAAAAGGAAGTTAGTAAAATATTAATATTAATTACCATTAACAATAAAAATCTGATATGAAAATAGTCAAATTTACCTGTAAAATATCTCCTTTGTTGAATGGCAATCCAATTTCCTTACATGGAAGTAACGTGTCGTCTTTTGGATCATAATCAAAGAGGGCTCTCATATAACACTGAAAATATAAAATTTTTGTATATAATTATCAAAGTTATGCTACCATGAAACAGACCACTAAATGTGATTATTAAAACTAAAGATACTTACGCTAAGCTTATTTGATAATTGTCCACTTTTCTCTTTTAGATTCGGTCCCACTTTTAAGGTGACTCTATCATTGGGCTTGGACACTGCTTCTTTAAGCTGGTCCTCGGAGTCAATATGTACACCATCTACTTCCAGAAGTACATCTCCTACAGAAAGTAGTGCTTGTTTAGCCGCAGCACTACCCGCTAATATTCTGGCTACTATAAGTTGCCCATGTTCATCTGTTGTAACCTGAAATAAAAAGAGCTTTTTATAAAATATAGCTCCCTTCAAAATATGTGTCTTTTTATCTCTACTAGTCAAAATATCATATTAAAATTCAAGACAGCCAAACATAAAAATATCTAGGCCTCTTCTTAAATAATACAATACACTCTTTAACATAGCATTTGTTTCTCTCAGTTAAATTGCTCATCAATTACTTAATTGTCTATTCAATTGAGGCAATAATTGTGAAGTGGCAATGGCTTTCGTAATAAATTAGTGGACCAATTTAAATACTGGCGAACCATAAAAGTTGGTTCTTTGATGTATTTTAGTTATTACAATGATTTTAGAAATCAATTTAAATTCACATAACCTATTCATTTTTGTAAATACTCATTACTCTTATTTAGCAAAAAGAAGGGATATGAAAATAAATACAGAAAAACAAAACAAAGATTTACATCAATAAATTGTTCATGACAAGTCAATGCATGTTTAATTCCTAAAAAGCAATTAAAAAATACTAACAGGCTTCACAACTTACAGTTAGTCCTAGAGGCTGACCGGGCACTTTTCTTAATCCTACTACTTTAATAGTTTCCACAGGCATGTCTCCGTTTAAGTCAAGATCAAGTCCTTTATCAGTGTTGTCCGTTGTTTCACTGTTTTTGTCCTTCTCAGTTGCTTTCTCATCTATGCCTGAGCCTCTATCCAGCCAAATTGCTCCAATTTGATCATGAGCATCTATAAGAGCCTGAAAATAGACAATAAATAAATATTTAGAATCTACGATGCAATATGTTTTTTTTGTCACCAAGCCTTTGTTACGAAAACAATGGTTGCCAACTCGATTTATTTAGGAGAAATGTTTTGGGTACTCAGTTACCGTGACATTATAGGCAGATATTTTTAAAGTAATAAACAGGGATTGAAATTTCTAAATCTTTAAGACTGTTTCTAAACACATACATACCTTAAAATGCACTCGTGATAGCAATATAGCGAGTTCTGCTTGCTCAATAGTTCGTATGTTATTGCCTCGATATTCACTCAACGAACGTATTATGTTTACGTTATCCAAGGAGACGGGTTTTATTATTAAGTCCTCCTCAGAATCTACGGACTGTAAAATAAATTCGTCGTCTTAATAATTCAATACAGAATGTTGATACCAATAACAAAAACTGGCTTTAGGCGTGGCACTTGTTTATATCATTTATTGAATTAAAAATGATATAATAAAACAAATACACAACACTTTCATACATAATTCCGCATATGGCCTTAATTACTTACGTGATACCAGTAACAATTTGATTATATTTAAATTTTTTAAACAAAAATGTTTAATAATTAAAAAGGAATGAACACACCCATCCTACTCGATTTCACATTAACGGTTTTCCTATTGGTTAAAAAGTCATAAGAATTTTTGGTTTGTCATTCAATATTAGACATTAACTTTGTAGCTTAAGATCGATTGTCCATTACCACATTGAAAACCTGTATTACGTCAGGAGTGGTTGGCAGTTGCTGTCAAAGTAGCTTTCAAAAAGGTACAGATAAAGTAACAACGTTGTAGAATATACAAGCATGGAATCAGTGTAAAAAAACAAATTAAAATCATTAATTTTCTTTTTTCTCTTTTAAGTAATAGATGAAATCAACGAGATGCGGCAAAGTATGAAGTGATACCATGCTATAGAATATATAAATGAGTGTAAAAAATTGTCGTAAACGAACAGAGACGGCATTGCCTGCCGCGGCACAGGGGCCTGTGGTAAACCACGGAACATAAAACACTTTCCAGTGTGATCTTGTCCCTTCTTTGTTTTTAGTTTTTGTCACCTCTTTTTAATTTCAATTGCATTTCATGACCTAGGAGCAGTTAGTACTATAAGTATTAAATATTCATGTCGCTTTTGTCAAAGATAGACGACGATGATAAATTATATATACTTTTGTAGATACTGAATAGCAGACCATTATGGGATTTTTTTAGTTGTCGTATGTTACAACTTGGGTTTTATATTTTAATAAGATTCCTTATCCTACTTAGGTATTACTAATGTTCTAATGCATACATATAAGGGTATAGTATTAGGTATATCACGAATGATTTATTGACATAATGTTTATACACATACAAATTTATCGCAAGTCGTTTATTCGTGGAATTACAAAGTTAGCGAATATGTCATCCTGTTCTGCGTTTAAAAGTAAAACGACTACTCACATATTTTCTCCCAAAATCAGGACTTTCGATAATGCTTTTGAGAAAAATGTCTTCGTGGTTAGATAAATCTTCTTCAGGCTTTTCTTCTTGTTTCTCTGTAAGATATACATGAATTGTTAAAATCTCAATAAAAACAGTGCAATAAGGAAATTAACAAGTCACACTGCAGTTTTATGAGATTCTTTACTTTTAGAAACATTCTTAAAATAAACATTAAGAATCAAATAAGAACTTTAATTTACTGTAACAATTTCATTTATTTAAATCATTTCAATGGCAAAATAAAAATATTAAGTAAATCGTCTGAAATATAAATTTTCCTTCTGGGAAGGTTTGAATTTATCGTACGTGCTCAATGACGCGCTATAAATATGTCTAGTGGTACTCGTTAGGTGGCGGCGGGTGTTAAGTGATGCATTACACATAAAAAAGACAAAAAATATGTGTATAAAATACCTGGGCAAGAAAAGTTAAAATGGCTTTGAAAGCAATAGGTCTGGCGACTTTCCTGTATATTTTCTGGCTTGACCACGGCGTCGCCAAGGAGAACCCTTTATAAAAAATATGCTAGCCTCCCTCGATCATTAGCTAGCGACGCTCTTGACTTTTACAATTAATCATTACATAATTAAGTAAGCAAGTTTCTACATTTAGTATATAAAATAAATTACTGTGATACATGTAACGTTATGGTCAAATATCACGAGATATTTCACGTTAGTTTCATGACAGTTAAATTAAAATAGTTACTTTTAATAATAGTAACCGACACAAAAGGTTCGCTAAATGCCATTTGACGATTCTTTATTCCTTATAGAGTTCAACGGATTGCGCAACAACAATGAATGACATGAATTTATACCTTCCGAATATTTTATACAGGCAAAAGCGTACAATTCAATCGATGTCATCGGTTAAAGGCATTTTTTATAATATTCAATTTAAAGTACCGTAAATAGTATTTACTAAATATTGTGGTGAAAATTAATATTTTTTATTTATATCTTTATTCACATATTTTTTGTTCAAATGAAATTACCTAACTTAATAGTTTATACGTACCAATATCGAAAACATCTAACATCTACCTGTATGACACCTCGTAAAAACTTTTGCTTATTAACGTGTGAAAAACAAACAGGGTACATTCTAAATTAAATAAAAGAAAATGTTTCTTCCAATAATCAATAGCGAATCATCTGTTAAAAGTCAAAAACACAGTGATTCATAACATAAACGATGTTTTCACGCACGCAATATCCTGCAGCTATAACCGTTGCGACTGCGACCGACTGCGGCATTCCGAATATCGAATTTTACGATATTTCAAATAATACGTCGAAAGCGTCCACGAACATTGTAATGCTTACCGGTCTTTACTATTTGAGGTTAGGATCGCTGTAGTTCGAATATTGTCAAAGTACTCACCGTCGTCAGGCGGCTTGTTCCCGAAGGCGAAATCCCGGAAGCCGCGGAGGCTGACGGTGTAGCGACCGTTCCTGCGGACCATCATGAGTAATGTTCTTTACACAACACGGAGTACTAGAGTATTCAGCACGGATAAGGTTTGCGTGGCATGTGTGCCGGAGCGCGGGCCGTGTGGGACGTGCGCCGTGGCTGCGCGGCGACGGCGACGACGGCGACGCGTCACGCGCACGCCGTCAGCTGAGCGCGCCGCGTCACGCCGCCCGCCGCCGCCGCCGCCCGCCCTTCGCGCCTGCGCATAGCGCAGATCCCATTCCGAAATCACGTCACTTATAGTGAAGCTACCTGGACTTTGTCACAGTAACTGTCGATATTTGTTACCATTTGTCACCAAAAGATTGGAAAAAAATAGATACTTTAACTTTGCTAACTAAATTATGCCTGATATTTGAATCCGTATAGTTAATAGAAATTTAGCAAATACAACTGCCTGTCATAGGTAAAACACATCATAATAATGATTTTGTTAATCTGGGTTTACTAAAGAATTCTACCGAAGTTTAAATGCCCAAAGTATTCATATTATATTTATTAATGATTCGTGGTATTACTAATTCAATATGTCAACCTAAAATCATTAATGTATCGATATTAATGCTAGCCATCTCTTCAATGAGCCGCCCGCCCCAGCGCCGCCGATGTTATTACGTGATTTCGCAACCAAAGCTCGTTCAACTTTCTTGTTTTCTCATTTGCCTCACTCACACTTGTGCGAAATGCGCGACGCGACGTGTGTGGTATGACGACAAACTTGGAAAATCGATTTCATTCTTACTATATTCATCTGAACTTCAGATACATTTTAAAGAAGCAATTTAGTAGAGTATGTATAATGTGAAAAAACTAAAGTTATTATTTATACCGACTTCAGATAAATTGGGATCAGTCTAAATAAAAATAAAACGCATAAAACGTTATGATGCGTCTATAAAATATGCGCAGCACTTATTGTAAATATGATGTAGAGTGTAAAATAAGAGTTAAAAATATAATCTATTTGCAAGTGTAAGAAAGAATATAGGATATATAATTTTAACACGAGTTCGTAATTTAAATAAATTATCTTAACTAAAGTAAAATAAAATTATTAACAAAGGTCTTTTAATTTCATGATGTCTGTGGAAGACAATGATGATTCCATATTATATGATTCGTTGGTTTATTCACAAAAAAAAAACAGTAAAATAAGTACCAAAATTATTGCTTGTTTCTAATTAGCCAGCGACATATGCCAAAATATTACGGTTTTCATGTCCGCAATGCAATGTTGCAAAGATTAAATTGTTGTGTATGTATTTTAGTACTGCTAAATATATTTCATCATAAATAGATTACGTGGGTTAATTTTATAATCATATTTTCCCAGAATATGTTCAATAGATTGATTAAATAGAATATGTGATCATAAGATTGTTTAAGAATGGTTAGAAATAATAAATAAACCATCATCTTGGGGTAAGTAAAAAAAATACTATGGACAAGTACCATAAACATAATGAGATTGAAACTTTAGTGTGGCTTGCAATAAGCTGCTAGCGCACTATTACGTCTTATTACGTATTAATGTAAGATATCGTGTTATGCGCAGAGTCTAGTATTAAATTGCGAACCGCCAAAAAGTTTGGACGGCACTGTATACGAAGATCTCGTGATATTATATCTATTTGTTTTCGTTATGATAAAATGTAACCTTATTTGTCTTTGTGATTTAAACGTTGGGGTCAAGGGTGATCTTCGTCATTACATGTTGTTATTCGATTGTCACGTTTGTAATTTTTTAAGTAAACTTGTCACGACTTATTTGTGCCATAACTTCGAACGCATTTTTACTGTATACTGCACTATTGATCTTATATCGATAAATTGTATCTTAGTACAATATGTACGTTATTTGACCATATGATATTTAAGATCTCACTGTGCAACACAATAAAGCTAATGTGCTTCATTATTGACAGAGTTTTGTGTTTTAGCTAGATGATATCATAAATGCTTGAAGACTTTATTGTTATGGAAGAGAACTTTATCTTGGTAGCGGCATTTGCCGTCACCTTACTACGAACCAACTGTTTATTAACCTTCTACCGCACGGGAAAGTAGCGGTCATCATCTGCACAGTGCACAGTGCGTTTGGATACACGGATTAGATAATGCAGTTGGTGTTAACATGCTGTCGGACCACTGCACAATGAAGCTCTCAGAAATAACTATTATGTAGTCAGTTTATGGTCGCATAAGCGTCTTGTTGGCATTTATTTAATGCAAAACACAAATAATTAACAAACAGCAGTGCTTTTTATATTTTTTGAATATACAGAAAGTGTTGCTATTAATTCAAAACGGCCTAACAAAGCATAAAGCTTGTAGTCAATCTGTTGTTATTCTTAAAGCGAATAAAAGTCTATAGAGAAAACGTAACGTAATTAACGATGTGTTCAACAATCAAATTCATGTACACAATTATAATTTCTCTTATACATTATGTACTTTGAATCTATACGTTGAACTCTCGATAAAGGAAGTTAATTATGTGGCACAAGTGACGCGTGCCTCAGACGATCAGCATATCACCACTACGTTATTTGCCAACGCCAGGCCTTGACTCCGCCGAAGATAAAAGCGATTATATTTGACAAATAAACAAAAGCTCACGTTTATTCTTATCTTAGACGTAGCTCAATCCAATTCCTTATTTGTTATTTATCAAACTTATATAGTAGATTAATTGTGGAGGATTAATAGTAGATTGCGGTTTCCTTAATTGCATATACTCTTGTGATTGTTTTGATTTTTTTCTCATCAATGTTTATATTAATGTATGAAGTATTTTATAGTGGTATAAACACGTTACATTCATAAACAAATCATAAAGATGGGACATTTTGACACAGACATATAAGTAATTGATTACCTATAGTTATTTTATTCTAGCCCATATTAAAATTGTTTGATTAGCGATGAAGTCATCGTAATTATTTTCGGCAGTTTAAGTCTCAAACAGCAAATCCTTTCATGATAAGTGTACAGACTTTTATCACGTACAGCAATATTCTTACAAGTGTTTACTCATAAATAAGAAAATCCGTAATTAACTGTAATCTCAATTTTTATGTAACGAGTAAAGTTGGAGCTGGTCATTAAAAATATGATCGTGCAACCTGGACGACAGTTCAACTTTCATTGCATAAATGCTAAACGGAGCTAGTAACGAAGATAAAATTCTCTTGTTTCTCTAATCATAGTAGCCACTTTCCATAGTGTTGAATATGTTCACGGCGATGTAGCGATCTGGAGTATCTCTTGCACTTACCTATATCTTGATCTTTTGCGCCTTCTTTGCGATTGTATGTGTACTTAATATTGTTGTATAACCTTAGAACGAGTCGTTGTCATTTACAGCTCTTGTCTTTTTGGATGGATCCGCTATCAGTCGTACGTCACAGTAAATATCAAATATAGACATGTTACTATTGAGTTCCCACTGGGCGCGTGCTCGTCCGTGATAACGGGGGTCACGGGTTACTCTTATATATGAGGGGCTGGCCGGCTCTTATCGCAGTCACTCCGGCCTGGCCTACATGAGCCGTCGTTGTTTCTTGCACACACTCAAAATAAAGTAAATTGTTCGAAATGCCGTGGACTAGCACCAACAGGTACAATAAATATCTAAGCTTTCATCGCAGCTTTTTAAATTATGGCGATTTTCTCCGCACAAGTCTATTTTTTATGTCTACGCTTTCGTACTAATTTTATTGTTTTTAATATAGAATCTATGCGAAACCCTCCAACACGAGTGGAGGCGAGGGAGTCGCGATCGTCGCGGCCCCTAGCAGTGCTCGCGCCGCGCCTACGGCCGCCGCAGACACCGGTGGCCGGTTCGAACTCAGCGACCACGGCTACGGAAAAAGCTGCGTTAAGCTCCTACACGTGTACCGTGACGGCGAGTACCATGCCATTCGGGAGTACGACGTGTCTACTGAGTTGAAGCTGACCAGCGAATCGCCATACGTGATCGGTGACAACAAAGACGTGGTCGCCACAGACTCGCAGAAGAACACCGTCTATTTGCTGGCGAAAAAACACGGTGTAAAGACGCCCGAAGAGTTTGGCGCAGTGGTTGTGAACCATTTCCTGTACACGTATAAGCAGGTCGGCGAAGCGAAGTGTCGTGTGGTCGAGTACCCGTGGGAGCGGCTGCAGGCGGGCGCGCCGCATAATCATGCATTTATCTTCTCACCCGCAGCCACGAGGTGGTGTGAAGTTTCTCAAGTTAGACACGGTGAGCAAATCTTAAAACAAATGGGTTTTTGAAAACATATTCATACTTTTTAGAAGCCGAACATTTTCCTTATAATAAAAAAAAATGGTAAAACAATATTCCCCATTAATTTCCAGATTGGAATTGGTGAAGTCAAGTGGCAAATATAAAAGCATTTTTCCCTAAAGTTATGTTAAGTAAATACGTTTTTACTAATACATTAAGATAGTTGTTTTTTAATATTTTTTCTTTACAGACGCAGTAGTTGTTAAATCAGGGCTGAGCGGATTAAGAGTGTTGAAAACGACACAATCCGCTTTCGTAGATTTCGTTCAAGACGAGTACACAACCCTTGCGGATGCTGCTGAAAGAATATTCAGGTATTTTATTTTAAAAGTGATGAAATTACTTTTTAAAACCCTTTTCCAAAAATAATTAGACCAGATAATTTATTTCAAAAACCTTTATTTTTTTGCTATAGAATCCTAAATCCAATAAAACCTTTTAAGTGATAGACTGAATTAACTATAAATTAATAAAATTAAATAAGGTTATCAAATACTAGAAAACTTTAAACACTAATAGACTTTTATACATCTGTTATCTAATACCCCGGAAAAATGAAAGTCACCTACGCCTTTGGCTGATAATAACAAAATAAGATAAATATTGCATATGTGATTCGTTAGAATATGTTGTATTTTATGTTTAGTACGGTGGTGGAGGCTGAATGGACGTACGACAGTATGCGGACAGCAGACTTCGATAACGCATGGCTGACGGTGAAGGACGCCATCTTGGAGAAGTTCGCCGGCCCGCCCGACACCGGCGTCTACTCCCCCTCCGTCCAGCACACCTTGTACCAAGCTGAAAAGATGGTCTTAGAAAAAGTGTCAGAGGTTAGTACTTCAAAGCTACCTTCCTTATTATCAGCAGTTACACATAATATACGTTCCCACCGAGAGATTAGCTCACTCTAGAGATATGGTTAGGCCTTAATAGATCACACTGGTCATGTGCAAATTAGATGACTTTTGAATTTCTTCTCAGATTGGTACAGTTTCCACACCATCTTTACTCATCTCTTTTTGTTATGTTGCCTTTAACTTTGCTTGTTTTATAATATTTTGGTCTTTTAGGAAATATCTATTTAAAAACAAACGCGAAGAGATAATACACGATTAGGGTTTATGAACTTCATACAAAGTGTTGAATATAATAATAGTAATTAAAACAGTTTGTCCCAACGTTTAAAAACATGTTTATCTCGTGGAGCGAGTGATATAAGCATCATGATATTTTCGGGTGTTACTTGTCCTTAATTAGCTCTGTTTGTTTACTAATCAAGTGGTCATGTGCCGGGGCTATCTCAATGAAATGTTATTGTACCTAGTGAAATAACAATACATAATATATCAGTATATAGGACGACCGCGTGCAGCGATAAGTTATTATAAGGATCGCTACTGTTTATATCACAATTATTTGTTGAACGTGTGCTTATTTCAAGCGATAATTGTCTTAACTATTAACTATTGATTGTGTTTGGAGACAAGATTCACATCACGTCAGCCAACTTATCAAATCTATAATATTCGGCCTATAACACCAAAACAATGTTAGTTTCTATAAATAACAATCTGATAGTTAGAATTGATCTGTTATCATAAATGACTGAATTATTAGTAATAACTGAATTATTTTGTTTTCAGATTTCGTGGATTAAGATGACGATGCCGAACAAACATTATTTAAATATAGACATGTCCAAATTCCCCGCCAATGTAACGAAAGGAGACCCGAGGCATCACATCTACCAACCCATAGATAAGCCAGCGGGACTAATCTACGCACAGCTACGCCGTAGACCAAAGAGCCACTTGTGATGTAGCTTAAGGTTACGTTTCGTAGCATTGTCTGCAACGTTAAAATAAGGCTATTTTAGTGAATCGTTATACAGATATTTTGCTACTAAGTTACTAAAAAATCTTGGATCTAAATTGTAAATTTTATTTTAATTGAAAATGGAAGTTTAGTAGTCGAGTATTTTGCTTACATTATTAGTACGTAGTGGAGTTTTATTAGCGACTTTTTTTGACCTAACAATATTGTTTTGTAATTTGTCGATGTTTTCAATATATTTGTAATCTCAACAATGTAACCATGATCATTAATATTAGTCTTATTCTTTAAACTTTAGTATTTTAAAAACACATTCCGTGTGATTTAGTTCAAATTAGTTTAATGTGTGTATTTTATAAGAATTTTCAATACAAATACATTTGATAGGTTATGTTATGAAATATAAGCGCTCCAATTCTCAATAAAGTAATCAAAATCTAGTCAACTTAAGAGAGTGAGGCGCCACATCTTTTTTGGTATCAAATCTGAATTATATTCTGTATTGGTTTAACGTAAATATGTCATGTTAATACTTTACTCATCATCATCTCCCCTGCCTTATCCTACTCCCGTAGGGTCGGCGCACCGGGTTTTCGTCCTCCAAAGCATTCTATCATCCGTCATCTCAGTCATCACTCCCTTCTTGATCATGTCACCTTTCACGCAATCCATCCATCTCTTTCTAGGTCTACCTCTACCGATGTACCCCTCCACATTCATAACTAATATCCTTCTTGTCACATGCGATTCATCCCTTCTCATAACATGCCCATACCACTCTAACCTTTTACTCCTTATTTTCTCAACCACTGGGGCTACTCTCAAACTTCCTGTTAATACTTTACTCATTATTGTTAATATTTAAGCTGTTAATACAAAAATCCAAATGATATTTTAATTGTATATAAGAATGGGATATAATTGAATTCTGTAAAATATTGTTGAATCTAATATAAAAAATAACTAATAAATAAGAATCGTATTAAAGTGTGTTTCATTTTATTAATAAGTACAATATTCTTTTAGAAAGTGATTTGTAAGAAACATTTGAAATTTAGTCTTATTTTGGTAGATATACTTGTAAATATCAAAAATCCAGGAATAGTTAAATAAAAAAGTTATTTAAACAAAACATTTCCTTATTTATTTCATTTCAATATATCACTTACTACAACTATTATACAATTTTTGTAATTGTATATTTCAATTTTTTTGACATAATCATATACTTAGTAAAAAAAATATTTGTTGTAATAAATATACAAAAGTAGACAAAGATAAATGACTTGTTTGTTACATTTTTTATTAAATACGTTTAGTGCCAATGATCTTATCAGCCAGTGCGTAGAGCTCTTCGACGGTCTGAAAAGAAAAAAGAATCCACCGATTAAGTTGTTACATAAGCCTATCAAGTACCAATTTGCTATAGAAGTTTTGGTGTCCGTAAAGATTTTAGTATCGGCATTGCATCGATCGGAGAAGGCATCAAACGGTAGCGTAGTAAACAAGATTTAGTTTACGAAGTGTTGGAGTTGACGGAGGAATTAAGTGTTCTACATTGTGAAATCAAGTGTAAAAATGTATTACACACTTGGAATACATACGAATTAACAGTTTTCAAAATTATAATAACTACTCGACTTTGAGAGTGCCAAATGCAATTGCATTATTATTTTTGATTTGTGACAGTAGTATCCTGTTATTTTTGTGATCACATCCTCTCGAAGCGTTCCACATTTTACTAACGTCAGCAACAATTCAAGATTAATCACGTTTACGGAACAAATATTTGAAACAAAGATTTGTTTATTCGTGCCAAGCAACAGAGAGATGTCAATGACACCGACTGACGCTCGTGTCCGCATTGCGTGGACTCTGCACAGTCGCCATCTGCCGGACGCGATTTTTACACGATAACTACAATGTATGCTGATAGTAACACTAATCAGAAATGACTAACTGTCCACAAGCCCTATTACAAAATGTATCTAGGTATAAATATTTTGACATTGATTAAGATATAAAGGAAGATCGGTTCTTAACAGAACTCTGACCGCGTACCGCCATGCTACGGCGGTATTGTACCAAATTTTTCGAAGACTGAAATCTCTATTAATTTCTCGTACGATACAACAGAGAGCAAATCAGTTATCGGGAAACTAGCATATAATATATGGAGATGGAAACAACATTTCCGATATAATAAAAACTTATAAAGCATTAAATACCGCTATTAAGTATTTAAAAGATTTTTCTTTAAGATGATAAAGACAGTTGATCTGCCACTCTTTCCTATATAGAGATGATGTGATTGAATGGTTTACAATATAGGTATAAATCGTACGCATTTATAAAACTCAATTACTGCAGTATGCATTAACCTGACTATCGGTCTGCCAGTGAGTGATACGTGGAAGGTTAATCACGTTTCATCGTGATTCATTTGAACTTGATTAAGTTTCTAGTTTAAACTAGCCAGAGTAAGTAAACGATAAGATTTACTTTGTAGGTTTGTTTCAATTTGTACGTTACAGAAAATTTCTATGCAAAAACAAATGAATAGTAAAAGTAAAAAAATGGCAAGAATCGATCATATTGTTAGCGATCAAAACTTAGACTTTATAAAATGTATTTAACATAATAAAAAGAGTTAGTGAATTTGTTTGACATTCTCGATATAGTCTAAGGAAGGGACTGAAGTTCGGAAAACAAGATTATAACTACAAATTGGTAAACAAAAAATCAATAAAACCGTCTGGCTCTGACACTTTGCGCAAGAATGGGTAAAGATTGAATGACTATATCACTCATTAAAATCGTTTATATACGAGTACATACATATAAAAACAGTACCTTCCTAAGATACTAAAACAAAAAACTATGAATTGAATATTCATTTAAATGGACCAAGAATTAAAAATATTGTCTTAACATAACTACTCAAGTTCTCAGTGGCACATCACGATTGTTTGTTTAGTATTCGGTATCAAGGAGCAAACTGAGCTAGGGGTCACTCGGAGTTATTAGATATCCGGTTGTATCCAGTTTGACACGAGCCTTGTTACTTGTATGTAAACAAAATGTCGATTACTTCGTGCACCATCTAATACAAGTCGTAAATCTTAAATGGTCCGCAGGGAGAATGAGCGCCGATAGTGCAGACCTTTTGACATTCTGGCATCATTTTGTTGGATCTAGACTATTCTAAGTTATGTAAAAATAATTATTTAAGAATTAAAGAATACTATCCAATGTGAGCTCTCTATTTGCATCCCATTATATTTAAAAAAATGTGTGTTTAAATTTTGTACGTATTACATCATTTAAAAATTTTACCGTAAGGTTTTTTAATGTCTTAACATCGTTGGTTTCATATTTAAGTACTGCAAATTGTTCCTCGGTGAAGCGGACGCCATTCTCAATGTCTGCTAGTTTGCGTTCCTCTAAATCGGCTTGACATTTAGCAAGGAGTTGCTCAGCGGTGAGCTTTGAACTTCCATCATCAAATTCTTCTGCTTCACTTTCTTCACCGATAGTCTAAAAATGTAGTTCATTAAAAACTAGTTCTTAAAAGGTTGAAAGTATAAGGAATATAAAACATAATCTTTCTGAACGAAACATCGTCACCAGCATCAATTTGGAGTTATTTGTAAAAATACAAATAATTAAACTTTTTATACCGAGTAAAAATACATGGCTTACCTGATCAGCTTTTTGTGATGATTTTAGTTTTCTGTAATATGCATCGGCTCTTTTCTTCGACGCTTTGGCAACTTCCTTGTTCACCATCCTCCAAAACACAAACACGGGGTGATTGTGGAGCTCGGGAGGGCACTCCTTGAGGGGAGTCTTACCCACCAGTATCAATCTTTTCAGTCTTTCCATCTCATCGAGCTGTGGGCATAATTACTTTTAGTAAAAAGTGTTTTAGAAATATGTTAGTACATAGTTGTACTAACATATTTCTAAAATTGTAGTTGTTAGTACATCATCAACTACGGTTTGTCTTTCTTTTTTCTTAGCATATTGTTTTGCTGTCAATACTCACGACTCTCATAGATATTCTTTTGTTGAGGTTCTCCTCGTTGACGCTGCGTATCATCTCCTCCAAGTCGGTCATGTATGTCTTGTCGGTGAGGCGCACCAGGTTGGAGCCCATGTGCTTCTCGAGGCGGGCGCGGACATGCGGGTGCAGAAAGCTAGAGCAAAACATTAACAAATTGAAACACTGTATGATTGGACACTAAACATGATGCACAATAATTAGGATAAGGAATAAGTACGCATTTTCTACGCTTATTGCAAAAACCAACACAATTTAGTTGTAGTTTTAACACACAATGTTATAAAATTAACCGAGTTTGTATAAAAATGTTAACTATTGCATCTAAAAGCAAATTTAACAGCAGACGCTACTTACGTGCCCCGCGCTGGCTGGTGCAATGTTTGTCGATTCGTTTTGGCTGCGATTTTTGATGAACTTGGAGCAGAAGACTGACTTACCGTCTAGCCGCGTTCGCCGTAAAGTTTTAGTGGTTTTGACGCGCGGTGGCTCGTGTCATAGTTGAGACCTTTATAGTAATACAGTGTAGGGCGAGCCTGGTACTGTGAGGTACGCCCGCCGACACCACATGTAAGTCGCCTCTAAGGGAACGTATACATTTACTAGATGGAATTAATTTGCAAATAAAGAAAGACTAACATGACGATGAATATAGCTAATCTATTGGAAGCTTATTTAAGACCCCGTGTAACCATGAATGTTTGTCTTTACTCGGCGGAAACGGAGATTTTGCGACGATTTGTATATATGTTTACGTAAAATATGTTTACATTATGCAATTAAATCAACCCATTTTGAAGTCATTCCAATCATATTATTCCCTGCTGTCTTGTAATTAAAGTCACTCGGTCTTCTTCACTTTTTTTAATTAGTTTTCGAGTTAATGTTTCCATATTGCATCAAATTAATATTTAATCGATACACGTTCCCCAGCAGGGAAAATGACAAGCTGATGATGATGTTTTAAGCAAAAATAATAAACAAAAGATTTATCCAGTATGTAAGCCACATTATATTGCGTGGCTAAAGTTTGTCAGACAATCATACGAGTACATGGTATAGAATTATGGTTTTGGTATAAATTTCGTTGATAGGGTGTACCTGTCAAAGTGTCATGATAAATTTACTTTAAAATACATTTTAGCTTTTTTTAGTTATCGATCAAAAATTTTATTTAAACACAACTTTAGATGTGTTAAGTTCAATTAAATTTAATTTAATAATCAGAAAAGGAAGACGCTGTTACACTTTGATATATTTAAAATTAACACGCATTTAACATTTTATGTTGTATTGCATTTATAAATTGATATGTGTGTCAAGGTATGAAGCCAGACTCATCGTAAACTCGCGGTAGCCGTCTTTATGGTTTAATAAATCTCCAAAACTCGGTAAGGCTTGACTTATTCGTCCTTATTTCGCTTTTTGCCGCTGCCTACAAAGACATTTAGTTAATAAAACTTTATTAGGGCGCTTTCAACTGTAAACTGTCACGCATCAATAAGAAAACATGCGTTGGGGAGATTGGCTCATAATTTTTTTACTATGTCTAGTCGTTTATTTTAAGAAAAACCATAATGTTATCGTTACTAAATACTGAAATATCACAATTTTTTCTTTAAATAAAATGAAATACAAAGATAAATTAAAAGCTACAGTGTTGGTCGCTTTATAAAAACCTTTTTCAATGTGTGTACGAAACCTTTATTGACATGGGGGACATATGGGGAATGTGTAAATTTATTTAGGGCGAACCAAAGACCAAAGTCTGATGTAGAGTTTTTTCCCTATATTTAGACCACTAGTTAATATAGCAGTGTAAATCAATGCTAATTATCATCATTAAAAACCCCTAGGTATATAATTGATAGTGGTTTTATTTAGTACAGGTTAATAGAAATTGTTTTGCAGCTGTTTGCTATCTTCAAAGTTTTAGATAAAATTTAAATCTTATTATATCCGAACAAAACTTAAAACTAGAAAATTTGCCAAAATAAAATGTAATCAATGTTATAAAATAGACAGAGGCTCAATATATCAATCATCTAAATCTTTGAAACGGATCGGAGCCGACAAATCGATAAAGAACAGACGTACTCTGGTGGGAATAGACCGAATAGATTGGAAATAGACCTCCAATAAATCGATGTATTGATGGACAAGATAGATCTTTCGTTGATTATAAAATAATCGAGTTCTAAAGATCGATTCGATATTTCGAAACTACGCTTGCATGTTGGAAAACATCACGAATACGATGGGAAGGGTGAGAAATTAATTGCTGCGTTGCGTTTGCGAGTAATACTGGTAAATTGTTTTTTAAATTACAATAACAGTTGCTTTGATTGTTTTGTTTTTAAGTTTATAGCTACCAATTAAAGGCGTTTGTGTCAATATATTTAAATCTTTTACAGGTGTCTTAAAATCCCTGGAAATAAAAATTGAGAAAATGTGAGGTGATTTTTAACTAGTGTGTTTTTGAAAGAGTTCAAAGAGAGATAAATCTTAAACTTTAGTATGGTCATAAAAATTCTAGGAATTACTACGAGTAATTATATATAATCAATATTTTAGTTAAGTGCTGTGGTTCACAGATAATAAAGCATATGATATCACTGGGACCTCCCCAGTTACAACGGACAGCATCACACTATCATTCCATTTCCCTTAACGATACGGTTTAATACAAAGAGGACCTTTATACCTACTCATTTAAGGAAAAGAATATTAAAATCATGTTATAATAATAATTATTATTTAGTTAAGTTTGCTAGGTTTTAATATTTCATTCAAATCTCATAAAAGTTCTAGCATAGCGGAATATTATCCACTTATTTATTAAATAAAAACTAATAGAGCATTGGAATTTAAAAGAAACATGCAATGTATTTGCAAACAATAAAAAAGAAAATAAAAATTAAAAAATGCGACGGCTGAATGTTAAATTAAATATCGGCATGTATTTAAACGGTTCAAATGTTATCTTAATAATATGATAAATGGGAAAGTTTGTATATTTGGATGGTTGTTTTATAAGGTATATTGAAGGTCTGGATGGACCTGTATGAATTTTGGCACAGATGTAGAGACAAGATGTAGTAACACACCTAATTAACTATTTTTTTTTATTTCGCGCGGACAGATTCACTGGCAACAGCTAGTATAATATCAAGATTGTCTTACGAAATAAAATCGTTGTGGCATTTTGTCGACTGAAGGTTATCTTACGTCCGTCTTGATAAACTATTACTTGGAGCAGTTGTAGAAAAGTATTTTTTTTTTATCAAATGGGGGAAACGTGCTGCAGATAGCCTCATCTATATTAATTGATCATAGGTATCGCCATGCATATCTTGATATCTACACCACCAGAGGAACCTTACGCGTTGCCTTTTTTACAACTTGGAATACTTCGCTTTGAACAATCTCAGTCAATTAGAGAAAAAATGGGGCAAGCGATGGCGAAATCTAATTTTACACGACTGTGTTGAATTTCGATATCATTAAATATAAATAATAAACAACATAATATGAAACTTAAAACTTTTTTGAATTACATAGTGTTTATCAATAGTCTTTACTTCGCAAACAATATTTCAATAGAGTGCAATACAAATATTCTTTAAAATACTCTACATCTTACAGAGCGACTTCTCAAATCCCTGATATTATATACACAGATATACATAAGAAATACGTAAGCTTGTTGCTTGCAAATAAAAACATTCGATAAGCGTGAGTTGCTAAAGCGATTCGATAGTCTGACAGAGGGGTCATCATAAATCTACGCAAGTCGTTTCCCGGAATGATTACACACTGCCCGAATTACAAGTGACGACACGACGACGTGACGTGTCACTCACGTGTATGCTGCGGTCTTCTGCTGTAAATACGCCCTAAATCTCCGGAAAGAATGCTCTCGAGATAACTCACCGATGAAATGTTCTGAGTCACTCGTAAATAAATAGTCTTGATACATACATTTTTATGGGTCGTTACACAAAAGTAGAAATCGACTGAGTTGAAAATGGCACGGCAATAAAACGTAACATCCGTGTAATAGAAATTTAAAAGATTTACGTATACTAACGTAAAATACTTTAAATAGTAATTAAATTTTACACATTCACTCATATGCAAATAATATATGTACTCGTCTTGAATCAAGTAGACTATATGATAATTTTACTTGAGAATATAGTGATAAATTAAACTACTTTAATGAATAAATATGTGTTTACGTTTAAGATGTTCGAAACGGCGTTATATCGTAAGCAGTAAAATCGAATACCGTGATATTTTTAAAGCCATAAAACTCACGTCACGGGTTTAAACAGTTTGTGAATGCTCGTTCCATTTTACGGTATTAGCATAGTTTTCATCTGCACTTACGCATAGTTTTATCTCTACATTCATTGTAGTAAGCGAGTTTTGATATAAACAACATCAGATTTTTTTTTAAAAGAATAAATGGCCGTTTCCAGAAATTTCTATTCCAAGAACACATTAATTTTACACTAGCCAGACTTAAAATTACTTACTTTATTAATTCACTGGTCTTTTCGGTTTACCTACTTTTTATTTAAATGGCGGTAAAAGCTAACAAATTTTGAAGAAAAATTCAGCAAACATCTACTTTGCACTCATTAACAATAAGTGAGTTTAAAACAACATTCAAATACAAAATGTACAATCATTTAGGATCTACCAAACGTGGAATTAATACGATAATATTTCGACTTTTCATGTTCGTACAAACAAATTGAAAATATACATAATTTGATATTGAAATAAACTGCGAATAGACGAAACCCCTTTGACGTTTTATCCCATCGAACATCCATAAAAATACATACGTAGGTCTGTTTTATAGAGCCGTTACTTTCCGAGAATAATAAAATAAAATGGGATTTCCGAGATCGATGTAACATCTGGCTAACGTATTTATATTATTATACACAACTTAAGGTTTTTCATCGCCCATAACAAGTGTAAAATATTTTAAAAAAGTAGTAAAATATTGTCAAAAGTATTTTTCTAAACACGATAATCTATCGCAAACGACGAAGAAAAAGCGATTTTTTTATGTCGGAATAAAAGCGCGTAAAGTCCAAATGACGCACAATGTTTACACATTACGTAGTCAAAACCTGCGAAGCACTTTCAACCAAAACAAAGCTTGTCTCGATAGCGTAAACCTGTCCGAGATCCGCTGACCGTAATTCATCTCTGATTTACGATCCTTTTAGATACGTTCAGAGGAAATACTTTTACACCGATTCCACCGCATGTACCGACAACAAATAAAAAATGCACCGAGATGTTACACGAAGAGCTATCGGAACAATATAATTTATTGTAGAAAAGAATGTTTCTGTAAGATTTATGGGTTAAAATTATTGGTACATTTCGTCATAACATGTGCGAGTAGTACGGTGCAGAGATAAAAAAGTTATGTGCATGTCGAGAGTAGAAAACCTCAAGGCGGACGTAGTCCTCGGCTGCAGGTCGATCGTGACTTCATCGTAATCGCCGGTGGAGCGCCGCCGGCCGCGGTCAGCTAGCAGCTCTATTGTCGTCCAGAAGGAGCTCTCCGAGGAGCTCGAGTTGGCTCGCTGCATGTTATGGATGCTTATGACGATTGCATGTTGTCCCACAAACGACTGGAGGTGCAATGACTACCGCCGCCATTACAGTCACCAAGAGCCTGCCACCCCCGATCGCGCCGCACCCCACGCGTCACCCTGCCACACGCGAACATTAATACTGTTTGACACGTCTGACGGATGATTTTCCGCACACTCGCTGAACGAATTGACACACAAGGCTTTTTCAAACAGCCATTGGAATATATTAATTTCAATATTACAATATAGTACACATTAAATTAGCACTTAACCGCCAAGTTTGTTCGTGTACTTGTACGTAATCTAAGGAGATATCTACTCTTAGAGGAGACATGTTATCTTTGACTCTACAGGTCTATAGATTTCAGGTGATAGTTGTCACATATTTTATTGGTCCTGTTAAGTATTTAAATGCTTGTTTGAGTGGTTGGTGGAGTGCCCTACATGTAAAGGTGTCCCGTTTTTGCTTGCGAGCCTAGCGCGGGTGACCCGGATGGCGCCAACGTCGCCGCGACCGGGTCAGCAGGCCGTGCGGCCTTCGCGTCCTACCAAAATAATTACGTTGTCATCCAGTTCATTGACATTAATTTATTGCATTTGTTCATTCCGTGATTCTTTCACGTAACCACGCCATGTGACGAAGCGCAACGCACAAGCTTTCGTGTGTGTATGCTTATACACGCTTGGCTTGAAGCATACTTTCCTAATGTGTATTCTTTCCTATAGTTGCGGACAATACTTTCTTCATAAATATACATAGTGTAACTGAGTGATAGGTCAATGAACTTGTTGTATAAAGTTAACTGCGAAAACTCGAAAGAACATTAACACGAACGTTAAAGTTTTCTGCGATTCTATCTTGCATAACATCGAGTCACTTTTTTGTGATGTAAGCTGAAAGTATAATAGAAAAACAGTTACATTGCAGTTAAATTTAGATTATTTGAAGAGCAAATGCACTATTCGGGAAAGTGAATATTACGATCCGATGATATATTGATATGAAAACGGCGACGTCAAGCGTTGCTAATCGATTTAAATTTTTCTGAGATGTATTTTTGTAAGTGAAAAATAAAATCTTAAAATTTATGTTGATCCATAATCGTTTTGTTCTTCTACGTACTTGTTTATAAATGTAACATATCGATTTTTAATATAAAAACAATTTTGACACAAGCTTTCAATAACAAAGGATTTTGTTGTTGAATATAATTAAAATTTATCTCGTTTTAAACCACTTGGATTCTAAAACTTTAAAGAAACAAAAACATTTTTAGAAAGTAATAGCTTTTGGCGCGTAATGTTATAGCTACCCTACCGCTCCACTCGCTCTATGGTCGTTGAGATCTTTACTTTTTTGTAAAACAAAGACCTTGTCGTAATTGATCCGAGAAGCGCAAAGTAGGCTTGACGTCAAACTAAAAACAAATGAATCTTCAGATACAGAAGTAATCATAGGATTTTTTTTAAATTTTTCTTAAGTAAAAATGTATGAATTTTTTTGTTAGTTTACTAATAAGGAGTATTTAGATTACATTTAAAACGTTAATGTAATAAACACGTGACAGCAACACTATCAGAGAGCGGGAGGTCACGTGATTACGTCTTTGTTACACACTAAATAGAACATGGTAATAATAAAAACTTATTAAAACGATACAACTAAACTAGAGATAAGAAAACTGTTATTATTGCTTAGCAACAAAACATAAGCTTAATAACGTAGTTATGTTTATCTACAAAGATTAATATAGCTAAACAGGAAAACTCAATTAAAAATACATCATCATCCCCCCTACTTTATCCTTCTTCTGTAAAGTCGGCGCACCGGGTTTTCGTCCTCCAAATAACCCTATCATCCGTCATGTCAGTCATCACTCCCTTCTTGATCATGTCACCTTTCACGCAATCTACCCATCTCTACAATAAAAATACAATTTCCAATATTATTATATCATGAAATTTCTTTAGCATTGCTCGTGGCAACATATACTGATAAAAGTATTGCACGAAAACAAACCGTCGTATGACCTATCTGTCAAAGGTGACCCCACACGGAGCAATCATTTGCAATATTATGAAAAAAATTCTACGAAATATATCATAATAAAATATTTATATTTAAGTTTTGCTGAAGATAAAATTTGGTCAACTGATAGCGTTTATAAATCAATGGATTTTTCTTATTGCTGATGCAATTTAAACAAATATATGCGCATGTTATTGCTAATATATTTTTATCAGAATACATTGTATTTTTAAGGTAACTACTACGTAATGTTAATTATTCTAATAACATTCTACATTACATCAAAAAACGTGTAACTAATTCAAATATTCTTATAAAAGCTGTATAGAATTCAAAAGTTATTTAAGCTATAGGTTATTAGTATTAAATAATGCCTAGTTATAAAACTCACCTCTAATCTCCAATATGAAGTCCTTAAAAACAAATCATAGATGTGTTTATCTATACTATCTATATCTATACTATTATAATAAAGCGTAAACACACACTTCTTCGTTGCCTAAGATGTCAGCAATTACAGCATATTTTTGAATAATTCTATTTTTAATAAAAAGCCCTACACTTACGTCACGCTTTAGGCTATATATTTTCACGCCATTAACCTTAGTGGCTAAATACTTTGGATAAAAACCATAATGTGGGAAAGAGACCATAAGTTGCTGCCAATATCAAGGAAGCAAGACTGTCAAGGTTTGTCATGTCATGTCATTTTGACATTTGCTATTAATAATTTGACAAATGTAAACAATAAAATAAAGCTTTCATAATTACATGCCGATGAAGCCGCACGGGAACAGCTAGTTAAAATATATTTCGTGGAACTAAGTTCATGTATGAACTCACGCATATTGTATGATCTTGGCCTGCCACCAGCGCGGCAGGTTGGGTAGTTGGAACCTCTTCATCCTGCGGCGTCTCTCCACCTCACCCTCGCCGAGCTCATCTTCGCCTTCCACCTGATACGTATGTTAATACGTCACAAATTAAGACAATATTACTTCCAGGGAATCTAGAAGGTGCATGCGGACAGACCGTGTGCGCCCTCCCGCGAATTAACCCGTATGACCTGAGGGTCTGTGGGGCCATGGTTGGTTGTGGGTAGGAAATTGTATATTATATTTATATATGCAGAAACTCTGCTATAAATAGTATGTTGATTAGCTTGTTATCCAAGCCTTTCGAACCTTAAAACCTCGGACAATCGATTGAACGGTTAAAATGTGGTTATATAATTATTCTTCATATTTTGTGACCGTTCCTTTGTAATGAGGAATTAAGATGCGGAATAATATAGGATAGTAGTTAAGAAAACCTAAGAATAATTAGGATAAGGCATTACTTACATGAATCTTGACCCTCTTATCTTTATCATTATCATCAGGCATTTTCGCTATTTTTATATCACTTTAAATTTTGAAAGAATTTTTAATTGATTTTATATTTTTACAATCTAACACATATTATACTGAATTTTGATCAAATTTTTAATTTTATTACACTTTTTAAAAAATTTCAAAGTCCAAAATTGACATTTTGTCAAATTATACAACCGTCAAGATTTTAGGAATTCTTTTTTTTACGTCAATTTTCATAGTTGCCAGTATCATTTTAAGTGACAAAGCCATAGAGCCAGCAGACAATACGTTGCACAGCTCCGCCCAAATTCATACCACATGATAAAAAGCATTTTCGATTTTATCTCCGTGTTTTTACTGCTCACTAGATATACATACATTGACGATGTAGAAAGTATTTGGATAATAAAAGCAGGACATGTTCTATTTAATAACATATATTTTATAGTCAAATCTGTTATGTTATTTGTGTGCATGCTTCGTTATTCAATGCATGTAGAGGAACGTGCAACTTGTTGCGGTATGTATTCCACTGCTCCCGGACTTCGATTTCCGCCGGGCCCCAGAGCGCGTTCGCTCGACAGTTCTCCTTGATACGCTGAAAGAGATCCATAGTACAGAAACCCTGTCATTTTCATAGATATGACCTTTACAGGCCTGAGAATTTGGTGAATACAAACTTAACATTTACATACAATCCAATGATTAAAAAAAAATATGCATTATTTACTCTAGAAGATTTTCTTTGAGAAGCGAGGACATGAACAAGTAAGTATTAAGATTGAATGTGGATGGCTAGAAAGGTAGGGGAAGACCGAAGAAAGTATGGGTGGAACGTGTGAATGTGGATATGCTTAAGGGAGTGAATTCAAATATGACGGCTGATAGAGATGTATGGGGGAGCAGCACATACTGTGCCCACCCTTCGGAGGGACAAGGGCAAGTTGATGATGATTCCAGAAGATTTTCGTGTTAATTGTGATTAAGATTAAAGGATATGTTAAGGTTTAAATAGTAATTACTTGCAGAATGGGTCCTCTAGACATGTAAATAACTGTCATTGCATAAATAGGAATGCATACGACTGACGCAAGTGCGACACACCAGCCAGCTACGCCTGACGCTTCACGCAGCGAGTAGCCGGCCACTACCTGAATAGAGAAATATCTGACATCAAATACCTGACTCGAAATAAAAAAAAAAAACAAACAAATTAAAAAAAAATAACTTGTAGGAATTGTATGAATTGCAAAATATAAAAACAAATACGGTGATTGTAATATTACTGCTCTAACGACAGCTTTTTATTCTAACTTTATTTAGGTTAAAATTTTTGGCTACATTTTGTAATATAAAGCATGCTACGATCCCTTAGTACCGGGGAACACTTGGCAACACCGCACAGAATTTGACAAGTTAGTAAACATCAGCTGCGAAAAACAACCGGAATATGTTTTGATCTTTGATTTAATGCGTATTCCTGGCGAGGAGCCAACATGCCATCTTCGTAAATACTTCCCTTGCTTCCATACCCATATACTGCGACCATACATTCTTCATTTACGCTTAATCCTAATGTTATATTCTTTAGTTAGTAATTTAATTCGTATTTAAATGCTCCTAAATTACAAATCTATTTTTTCTCAATGATAATCTTTAACAAAGAAACTAGTAAACGACATGACTGTAATTTCCCTTTTATACTTGTATTTCAACTGCCAAAAACACTTTTCTTAAATTATGCATTACAATGTCTACCTATAACATTTAATAAACATTTTTACCAATAAAATAACAGGCAGTATATATCTCCAGAGTATCAGCCAGAAATTCGTGAGTGGTCTGCCGGTCATGAAGAGCACGTCCATCCTGAGTTTATCCTGGCCGTAAGTGTACACAGCCGCTACCAGCTCCAGGATGCAGACAATAGGAACGCAAGCTATCGCCACGTGCGAGTCCAGCAAACCAATTATGTGTAGACCAGCCTTTACACAAACAATACTTAACTAAGATCTGACATAGAAAAGAAATTTTGTTTGATATGTAAAGGTGATTGCATTTTCGTTAATTAATTTTTGCCTAGATAATCTACTTTTAGTAAATTTTTATATTTTTATACAAATGTTTAACGACCGCCATATAGTGATGAAATAGTCCGGATAGTTGTCTTTTACTAAATCTTTACTAAGGGTCTCTGAGTTCGACATTAAGAAAGTAATTAAGAGTCAGATATAGAACATGAAATCAAGACGTTTAAACAAACACTTCCGCTTTATAATAATCATTTGATTGCATGTTATTATTTCCGCTTACATAAATGGATGAAGGACTTCGGTATTTTCTTGTATTGAATAACAACCGTATCGCAGTATTTAGAATTATTATTTACTAATAATGTAACTAATAAATCATGTAATTACTACTGTTTAGTATTTTATTACAAGTGTTTACGCGCATGTTATTATTAGCTATACTAACCTTGGTGTTACAGATAGTTGAAATGGAAAAAAGTACTAAACAAGTCATAAGAGTTATCAGTTTTCTGCGACGATGCAACTTTGGATATTCGTCTAGGAACCCTGTAATGACCGCCTCTATCGTCACAAACTAAAATAGAAAAAAAAAACATGAATACATAAAAATTATAATGTAGAAGTTTTATTCAGCAATTTCAAAGTGTATTGTTTGTATCGTTATAAATGTAAAAAAGAGAAATTTACCATAGTATCAATTCCCAGAAAAAATAGCATAACAAAGAAGGTGATGGCCCAGAAATTGGGTGCCGGCATCAAAGTGACTGCCGCTGGGTATGTGATGAAGGCCAGTCCCGGGCCCGCGGTGGCCACTTCGCTGACGGGCACTCCGGCGCGCTCCGCCGCGAACCCCAGCACAGAAAACACCACAAATCCAGCCCAAATACTTGTACCACTGTTCACTATTGGTATTATTATTGATGACCTAAAAACAAACTGAATAACACGATACAGCAAATCGGTGCAATATTTGATAAATACGCGTCAGAAGATCACAGGTCGTTTTACGTAGAGTACGAAAATGCTAAATATAAATATTTGTTGTTGCGTTAAAATAACTTTAAAAGTCATTGGTGAAATGTTACGTAATTATTTCGTAATTCTACTAGAAAATACAATAAGATAATATGTTTTAAAATACACCCACCTCAAGTTATCGTAGTGAAATTTATTGAAGCTGGCCATGCTCACTAAACCTCCCCATCCCGGACCAAGCGAGTAGAATATCTGTGTTGCAGCATCTGCCCATACCTGGAATCGATTGAAATATATTGGAATCGATATTATAATTTTAATATGGTGTAACGACAATGGCTTTAAAGGACAGTAAAATGCTGACAGAATCGAACCTTGGGATTCTTCAACTGGCTCCAATCAGGAAGTATAAAATATAATATCCCTTGACCGGCGCCGGGTAACGTCACGCCGCGTATGAACAGAGCGAAAAGCACCACATACGGAAACAGAACTGTGAAGTAAACAATCTGCAAAAATGAAAAACAATTGTATTTTAAACCTGGAATGAGGAATAAGGGCAACGTGCCAATGTGACATCGCATTACTCACCTTACCGACGCTCTTGACACCACCACAAATGCAGAGGTAGACGAACACCCAACAGATCAGGTTGCAACAGAACAGAGGCCACACGATGCCACCGATCTCGTGAATGTTTGGCGACATTTGTAGTAGACGTATACTGTAATATGAAAACATTTGGCTTACCAAATTTAATTTAAAGAGAATTGATTTCGATTAGATATGTCTCCAGGAAGGTACTAGTAAGTTTATTACATAGTTATCTCAAATATCAGTTTAGGTCACTAGAATTATTTAGAAACCAAACAGTAGTAATTTATTTTACAGTACACAAAAAATATATATTTCACTTACTGGAAGAATTCATCTTCGGGAGTCGTTACCGCTCCTGTACTTCCTATTACAGATGTGGAGTTTCCAGTTAACTAAAATTAAACAAATCAAATCAATGATAACATTTCAAAAGTTGATTGCAGAAAATAATTTGAATTACCTCAGAACAACGATCAGTGTTCCATGAGTTTCCACAGTTCTGCCAGGGCAGGGGAGAAGTGAACGAATGATAGATGTACAGCAAGGGGAATGACATTATAGCAGCGAAGTATGTTGTAGCAATTATGTTCACTAAGATCACTGCATATCCCGCTCCTGTAAACATAAAACATCTTTTAAAATTATTTATTCTTTCCTTTTAATAGACAGTTGGTAACAAGTTACATTTAGTAGTTAGTTACAAATTTAAGCAGAGGTAACTAACCTTTGAACAGTGGGTTGATGTTGAATATAGAAATACATCCCGCGCTCGCAAACTGACCCAGCGTCGTCTCCAAATACACAAGCGGGATGCCGCAGATGACAAGAGTCAGGAAATACGGTATGAGAAATGCACCTGAAAATTGTTATAAGTTCTTATATGTACTTTGCATTTTTAAATCTCATAACGTTTTAATATGATTGAAAAGCGTAAATTGCGTCGTATTGTACATTGAAACCGTAGTGTAAAAATCATACCTCCTCCATTCCTATAACACAGATATGGGAATCTCCAAATGTTTCCAATGCCGACGGCGTATCCTAAACATGATAGTAGGTACTCTAACTGGCTGCCCCAACGCTCGTGCGACCCACCAGCCATCGAAAACGTACTAAATAAACCGCCGGTCGTGACCCCCTAGCGGCGCGATTCTTTCTGATAGCAGCATTAAACTAATTGAGGATATGGATGCTTATCCACCTATTGTCCTTTGCCTTCAATCACAGCACAGGCGATACAAATGGAAAATTGTGTGCGTGTTATATTAGGATGATCTTTAATCTATTTGTTTCTACAACTAAAGGGAAGTAATTTAGATCAAATTCGTGCAAGATAGTTAGAGATAAAAGGTAATTGGTACTATGAAACCAATTGAGAATGTAACCCTTAGTTTACCCACTGAATCATCGCTGCGTCAATTTCATACAACCGCAAATCGTTTATTTTTACGAGGAAATCAGTTTTAGAGATAGAAACAATAAATTTCATTTTCTAGGAATTGCCATTTTCGTATCACTCATAGGTGTCACATGCACGACATGACGCTGAACTAGATTTTAGAAATTGTATACTCTACTTTTAGTAGAATTGTTTGCATAATTCGATTTGACGGTAAGGACTTTTTTGCATTTAACTTGTTAAATGATGAATGGAAAATCATATTATTTCAATAACAACTGCCACAATTGGGATCTAATAATAAACAAATGACGGAAGACATTTAAACAGGTCCCATATTGTGACATTTCTATGTATAGATTTGCTATTTCATACATCAGTTAGTCTCGCTTGTTAACATCGGAATGTAGAACTATGCGCCAAATAGTAATAATTATAAATCTCATAGGACAGACGAAGAATTTTATGCTTGTTAGTGTCAGAGGTTTCTCTTTGAAGTGTGAAGCATTGTTAAAGTTCCTAACTGGCTAGAATAACTCCTTGTTGAAATACTTAACGTTTAATAGCAGCGTAAAACGTTTTTTTAATTTACCATCAGAATTTTCTTTTACCATCAGAAAGGTAATTTGCATGTGAGTAACGAAAGCTACATTTTTTCAAAAAGCGGGTATAGTCGCGAGCAACAGCTAGTTTTTTTTATAAATTCCGTATAGTTTAATAACGTAGAGTATCGATGCCAAATCCAA
This sequence comes from Papilio polytes, assembly GCF_000836215.1. Taxonomy (NCBI): domain Eukaryota; kingdom Metazoa; phylum Arthropoda; class Insecta; order Lepidoptera; family Papilionidae; genus Papilio; species Papilio polytes. Next base: position 4,887,626 of record NW_013525102.1, read on the forward strand.
AATGACAAGTCATATTTTCCGGTAGTTGCTGCCTTGCGGATCCTTGATCAGTGTCCGTTTTTCCTTTCACAACTTTTGTAGCGGCTTGACTGTACTGCAAACTCTGCAAGAAAAGTAAATATTGCAACTTAAGCTATGTAATATTCTGAACATATGATAGAAACATAATTTACTAGCTTTCGCCTGCGACTCCGTAAGCGTGGAATTAAGAAAAGACAGTGAGTAACCTACGTGTTCTTCCAAGATATCTTCAACATCTATGCCAAATTTCAACGAGATTCGTTTAGCCGTTTATGCTAGAAACTCTAACAAACATCCATCCATCCATCTATCGAAACTTTTGTATTTATAATATTAGTTATAAATAAGATGTACTACCTTTGTTTCATTAAAAGACAAGTGCATGTATCGTTTTGCCTAATAGGTAAATTTGGAGAAAAGATCTAGTTTATTTTTGCAAGTCTAGATTGGCAAATTTTTAAAGTTTCTTACAGAGAGATCTCCATCGCCGTAATATATAGCGTCATCATCAAGCGTGTCGTCCCAGTGGTAGTCCTGCGAGGCTTGCGTCCAGTCGGGCCGGTTGAGGGCGCACTTTATAGTCGCTATCGTGGCTCTTTGTTCCTGCGGCCCGGCTTTCATCGTGTGAACGCTCTTCTTATCGGCTTTGCCTTGCTTTATAGGGATGCTCTGAACGGTACGATGGATATTAATTAAGTCACAAGCTTTATCAATGACTTTAACACAACAATTACTTCATTACTTTTGATTTATAATGCGCATTAATTGTTGTACATTGTGTTCATTCGTGATATATTAGCACTTATAAATATACTTTTATTAATAGCCAAGTTGTAAGCTCATTTACAGTAGAATAAGTTAAAGTCCAAGGGAAACACAAAATATTTTAAGTTAAAGAGGTTTTAAGTTATCAAGGGTCTATGTTATTATTTTTTGAAGTTATAGTTTTTAAGTTACCGAGGTTTGAGTTATCGAGATTCTACTGCATTACGCACAAGTCAAGGTCAATTTTTTTACTTATTATTTTCTATAAATACTAATCTAGGCCCAATAAATACATAAGAAGAAATCTTTTTATTCTCATGAAAACTAATTTAAATATTTTCATAGTACAAATACCTTACCACTGTATACACGAGTCGCAAAGTGACAACGGTTCGGAATGTGTCCCTCAAGCCAAATAAATTGGGACAGAATATCCGCACAGCTGGTTCTTGGAAATTCATAATCTTGTTCCACGGCACTCTATTGCTCTCGAAGACAGTGTAGTGACGGATCTCACGGGAATCCACAGCTGTCAAGTGGAAGATGTGAGACCCGCGAGATGATGCTTCACCCTCTGTGGACGAGATAATCGTAACTACCACATTCGAACTATTAGTCATACCTCACTGGATATTTCTCATTTATATTAAGGATAACTGAGGATTTCTGAGTATCAAAAATATAGGATTGATATTTGAAATAAAAAAAGAATTAGAACAACTATACGTTTCCTTTAGTCCAAACTTGGCCTCGTTTATCTAATAACGGTTGTCGTTTAGATTTTATTTATATGTCCTCTGTTCCTGTTACAAACAGTAATTCATACAGAAGTGATTGTGTGTAAGGTGAGATAGATACGGGTAGCGGAAATCTGTAACATGTACTTGCTCCTCTGGGTAATGGGCGTTAGTTATGATGTTGATTGTGTGTTCCTTGAAATGAATATGGTTTTCTTTGTAAATCTAAGGAACGTATATTTTACCTAAGACGGATTTACTTTTGACCATAGAGCCTATTTTGCTCGGCTCCCACAAGTCGTCCTCCGGCGGCGGTAACATTTCTATCAATGACTCATTGTTGCGAAACATTAAAAAGTTTCGTCTCGCCGCGTCCAACAACGGGAGCTCTAGTTCAACGTGGAAGGTCATTATGGCACCCTACAGAAATTGTAAGTAAATGATAAATAACAGTCTCTTTGCCCTATCGTCAACGTTTTTAAAAAGTAGCTATTGCTCCCGACTTCGTCCGCGTGTAATTCAGAAATTTTGCCTACTCAGCGATAAAGTAGCTTTTTAATGGTCAAAGAATTTTTTAAATCGGCCTAGTAGTTTTTAAGTTTTTTGAATACATATAAAAATCCAAAAATCCAAATTTTTCCTCTTTATAATATTAGTATAGAAGTATAGGAATATGTAGATATAGATAACCGTAAAAAGTAACCAGCTTAGTTTTGTACGTGCTTGTAACAAAGCATTTAACGTAATCTTTTACCAGAAAATTTGTACTTTTAATATTAAAAGTGTTTATTATTTGAAGGACCCACATTTGATATATAACAGACCCTAAATCTGCGTCCAAAATTTTGACAGGAATATTTTTACTCACTATAAGAACTATATTGTTAATACTAACCTTATCCCCTTTTGGTGGTTGAGGGGCTGAAATTATTCGGAATATAGTAAAGTTGAAATATGTGGAGCGTAAGTCATCCGGATGTATTTCAGAATGTTCGTCTGGCCGATCCGTGGGAAGAACTTCTCGCATATCCAACCACTGCAGTCTGGGTAACTTTGACAAAGTGAAGCGTGCATATCCTGCGCATACCTTAATGTTTTTTTAACGTTAAAAAAATTAAACATGTAACGTTGATATTGCAAAAGGATACCATACAGCGCCATCTATCAAACAGCAATAACTACAACGTACTGCGCATGGATTTCCAGCGAGCTGTAGCGAAACAAGATTCGGCAACGTTGACATAGCATTTAATGTAGCTTCCAAATCACAGATGTCGTTGTCACTTAAATCTAATACTGTGATGCTGTCGGGTAATTTACTAATGCCTTCAACACCATCTGACGAGAATTTGTATTTGAATTAAAAAATATGTAAAAACTTTAGCATTATGGTATTTTTAAAAAATAATTGGTCATTCACTTTACCTATAACATTTTTTCCCAATCCTAAATACAACAAACCGGATGGTAAACCCGCTGCAAGGACTTCTACAGACTTAATAAAATTACTTTGCATTTCGAGCGCTCTCAGTCCACGTGGCATAAACCCGGCGTCGATGTCACTCAGGAAATTTCCACATAAATTAAGACGGACCAGTCTTCGAAATCCGGTTAACCCTTTATCTAATTTGGTCATCTAAAACACAAACTATGTTAGTAAATACGTTAAGAATGTCGTACACAAATAGGTATTGTTTCTGTTCGTACTTTACAATCGTTTACTCTCAAAATATTGACGTTCTTAAAATCATGTTCCAAAATCTTTCTATCGTCGTAAGAAACAGCGTTTTTAATTAAATTTATCAAGTCATCGGTGATGCAATTGTCGTTTTGCCAACATATTTTACTTTCTTCATTAGCAAATTTTTCATTATCCCAAACCGCAGTGGGTAATATGATTTCCCATTGATTTTGAAGGCTTATGTTTGAATGTTTGTCAAGAAAACCACCTAAGACGCTTTTACTAATTTTCTGATGTAATGCTTGCGAAAATAGAACTTCCGGGACTTCTCCGTGGTAGCGATGTTTGCAATATCGAGCTGCTTCTTGTTGAATAGTCCAGTCGACGCCAGTTTCTATCCTTTCTTGATAACCTGAACAGGGCATTAAAAAGAACAAATAAAAAAATAACAAATTTAAATACTTCAATTTTAATAATAACGTATCTCTTGTATCTTAAACTTTACAATTAACCATTTAGTTTTGTTTGCCTTTCTTTTACAATATATTTGTAAGAATTACAAAATATTTGTATGTACCTTCAACAGCATCTCCTGGAACAAAATTCAAACTAGCGTCGCTTATATCTGGTCTGTTCACTGGTACTACCACTTTCCGAGCTATTTCTTTGGCTTTTGGTGGCATATTTAAATAAATGTAGATGTAAATGAAATACAAAATATATTTATTTCAATTACGAACGTCAAGTGCCTTTTTTGACAATGATGTTATGTAAAATGAGATATTAAACCTTTGGCTCGCTTGCAATAGTAGCAAGACAGTATTCATAGTAAAAAACTAAATTTAGAAACAATTATAGTGTTACACACTGGTTCAATTATATTAAAAGTAACTAAAGGAAGAATTTTATTCAGTTAATAGTTAATAACAGGTGTTAGAAATAAGTTTCGTTGCGATAGAACATACTTGAACTTTTCGGGCAACATCTTTAATTGAAAAGAGAATCATTTGATACAATATTGCGATCTCGGTCGATAAAACAGTTGCGGTTTAGTTGTGTCGTACACTTACTAGATGGCGCTGTATCGATATTTTCTTGGTCAGTGCTATGATATGAGAATGTATGGAATGTATTGCATAGTTTGGTTTGGTGTATTTCGCGATCGCGATTGACGTATGTTGTTTATGTGTGCGTTGCGTACATTATAAAACCAGACTTACTTTGCTACTTTGCTATATGAACGTCATATATTTCATTCATTTGCTTCACTCTCTACGCTGTTACATGTCCGTAATGCCGCGATTGATTTGCTGCGCGTGTGTTTATATTTAAAAACTGCATTTTTTTGGAGCAACATGTGGCGAGCGCTCTGTGTTTTCTGTGATGTGACTTTGACATTTCATGTGACGTAATGTGCGGGAAATTCGAACTTCAAATAAAGTGCAATAGAATATGCGTATAGTTTTGTTGTTCAATAAATATATGAAGGAATTTCAAGTGAAAGTAAGACCGTGCGAAACTTGTTGATTGTTAAACGACACTATGGCCTTTCTGTGAATGGCAAAGACCATATACGTGAATTTTTTTATCGTGATATTTAAAAGTTTTACACCAGGAATATTCAGTTGAAGGTATTTTTATATTTTACTAGCAATACTCGTCGCTGTATTGTCAAAAACAGTCAGACAGAAATTCACGTCTAAATATTGAAAAATAAAAATTGTCAAATAATGCCAAGGACGACAACAGGTTTTTAAGATTACTGTTCCGTAAAATGTTTTTAATCTCTGACAGCCTATTGTATGACACGACATTGTAACTTGACATTTGTACTATTTAGTGTTTGTGCGCTTTAATTTGTTTTAATATAAACAAGTTTTAGTTCTTGTCCACCTTAATCTAAAAAAAATCTGAAGCAAAAGTTGAGTAGGGTAGGGATATTGTTTGTATGCAAGCAATTATAAAATTAAAAGTTGACATATAAAAAGTGTACGTTTCCACTGTCTAAGCACTTTAAAAATGTTGTTATCCCTCTCATTCTTCTTGGGAAAATAAAGACAAACGATATGTCATGACACATTGAACTTTCAAGGTCACATTTCTTTAAATTAATAAAAAATCAACTCCAATAAGACCAAGTCCAGGAAGAAAAGTAAAAAAAGGTGCTGTTATTTTTGACTATTTGCTTTACTTTATAATGAAATGTTGTCCCGTATACCGAAATAATTTTTCAATATGCATTTATTATTTTGAATAGATCATAATTCAACATAAGTTATACAAATGAGTTCGTGATGAAAAATGAATGTTCAGAAACCGGACATTTTAAAAAAAAATTAAAAGTCTATCTTTGCATGGATTTCAGGAAATGTATCTTGACTTCCGATTTATAAGATATCGCGTACTATCGTAGTAACCTAACGAAGGTTAAGGGCTTTTTTCTGAGATTAATATTATTTATACGGAAGTACAGACATTTCAATGTAACCTTAAAAGGTAATTGATAATGAAAAAATAAACATGACCTCTATCATCATCATCTTTGTTCTTTGACCGCTTTCTTTGGAAGACATTACGGAAGGCCTATTCCAAAATGGGTTCCGCCTTTTAGACTACGGGAGGTTACTCTGCTGTCGTTGGGTAAAAGATCGCAATTATCATACTAATATTATGAATGCGAAAATTTAGATGGATGTTTGTTAGAGTTTATAGCCTAAACGGCTGAACGGATTTCAATGATATTTGTTATAGATGTAGAGGATAGTCTGGAAGAACACATAGGCTAGTTACTTTTGTTTTTTTTTTAATTCCACGCGGACTGATTCACGGGCAAAAGCAAATCTGTATTAATTAATTTTAATTAAGAAATATTTGCTATTTTATGTTCCTAAACGTAATGAGATATCAACAATCATACATGATTGACGTCTAAAAATGTCTTTCAATTTCTCTTTGATGAAGTATATACTTCATATGAACGTGTTTGAGAATTCGTCTTATTACGTGTTTAATCCTAGAATACTGTAAAATAATGTTCAATACTAAACGGTATTCAAGTATATGTAATACCAATTAAAATGATCAATGTACATGCAATAAAAAGAAATTTTCCTACGTGGAATATTCATTGTCTTTATAGGACTATTTTCTATCCTTACTGTAAATAGGTAGAGGATATACAATAACTTGTGACTCAAACGAACCAATATAGGTAGCATATTTATTATATTTGTAACTAACAAAACTTGCAATTACACTTCATATCGCAACGGAGTCTTTTAGAAATTAAAAGGAACGGACAATGCTTTGCTTATAAGTTTCAAATGCTACGATTCGTGTTTAGATATCATGATTGTGTAAATTAGATTCAAGAATAGAGGAAAGCTTGCGCTGTGTGCTCTCTGCGAAGGATTACGTCCTGTCGTTATCTCATATCTTGCGCAGCGTTCTTAGTGTAACTGAAATAAAAAAAATAGATGATTTACACAAACTTATTTATATTTCATTTTACCAGTGTAATTACAATCTAAAATAACATAAACAGGAAAGTAAAATGTATTAAAGCGAAGCTAGTTTGCTTATGAGTAACCACTTTTAGATGGCATTGTATAAAATAGTTTTTTTTTTGCCTGAATGGCCACTGTTTGCCTTGAAGAGGCATTTACAGATTCACCGGGCTTGAGGTGCAGATGGCGCTTAGCATAAACCTCGTTTAAATGTCGTTCTTTTTGTTCCAGAATACCATCATGTTTACAATGACGGAAGGAGGTTTCGAGGTGGGGGATTTCGTGGCGTTCGGGTTCCTATGCGTGGCGTCCTGTGCCGGCGGGCTCTGGTACAGCGCTGTAGGCTCCCGGACTAAAGCTGTAGTCGATATAAGAGATTACTTGCTCGGCGGACGAGCGATGTCAACATTCCCTGTTGCTATGTCGCTTATAGCTAGGTAATTTGAACTTTTTGAGTATTTGAGTAAGCATATAATGCAAATGATTACTTTATTCCAGACTAAATGTTCCTGGCTAGTTACTACTAGTTACTAGTTAGTTACGACAATAATTAAATAAAAAAAATTATCAAAGGACTCAGTTGATTTTCAATGTATTCTATGATAGTTTGACAACATTTAAGAATAAATTGTTTAATTTAGTAAATATTTACCATAAGTAATATTATGAATGTTTCTGATGTAATCTGTACATGCTTTTTATTGGCATGCATATGTAAAACGTTAATTATAATAAATGGATATTAGCTTGGATGGATGGATGGATGTTTGTTAGAATTTGTTGCCTAAACGGCTGAATAGATTTCAATGAAATTCGGCATAGATGTACAGGATGTAGAGAATAGTCTGGAAGAACACATAGGCTATTCACTTTTTTTTTTAACTTCACGCGGACGGAGTTGCGGGCGAAAGCTAGTTTGACATATATATGCTGTGGCCGGTATGTCCTAATAAATAATAAACATAATTATGAAATCTAGGGTCTAATAATATTGTTTAAATCATCAGTTACGTGTCGGGAGTGACGATATTGGGAACACCCGCGGAGATCTACAACTACGGCAGCCAGTACTGGCTGGTGATCGTGGGAGTGACGCTCAGCTGTGTGGTGGTAGCGACTGTATACCTGCCAGTGTTCTGCACGTTAAGGCTATCATCATCATACGAGGTGAGTACAGCTCTAACTAGTGCTAATTAGCTATAATAGAATGTACGAAAAGGCGATGACATGAAGTAAGATTTGTACCTTGATAAATAATTTTCAAAAATTATCTAAATTCGCTTTTTTGTGTAGAGTTTTACAATTACAGTATACTTGTAATATATTTGCAATTTGAATGTCCATTTAAAAAAGATAAGTAGAGTCTAAAACTAGGGATATGTTTGGGTTATCTAATTATAAAGAAATCAATTTTGAAATTCTCATAAATAGAAGACAAGTCTGCAGTTATATTTTAAATTAATAAATGTTCAATATATTCACAAGTTACTATAATATAAGGAAAATTATGGTTTCGATTAAAAAATGTTATTCAGACGTGAACGTAGAGCATCTTATGTAATTATTTACATTGACATTATTCATGTAGACATTGGTCTTGTTTCCTTATTATTCAAACACGTTTTTGCGCATCTGAAATATTTTAAATTGATTTGAATAAATCTCGTGATTTCTCGTAGTAAGCCTCGTGGCTTAATAACCTTAAGATTTATCATTAAAATGTATCCAAATATTCATATAGAGAAATATGTCCTTTGAATAAACTTAGCGCCAACTCGTTATCAGTATTCAAATATCGTATCCGAAATCCGAAATCAGATAACGGATAGGATCTGATTACCGTAATCGATAAAAGAATCATCTCGCATAAAAAAATGAGTCAACTAAGGTAAATTATACTATACCATTTTTCTTTAATATTCTTTTCTTACCGTTCCGATGTTTATGTTACATTTAAGCAGATTTACAGTTAAAATAAATATTTTTTATTAGTAATCAATTATGCCATATCATCTAAATGAATCCCTCCGTCTATTAGTAAGATCGTTGTGAAAAATAATGCCATACTTTTTGACGAATAGAACGCTATTTAGTCATATGTGATATTTGGAATTAAACTTGGAATTGAGAATAAACAGATAAGCGTTAAACGAGAAATTATTGAGAAAAGAATTTAAATATGACTGAAAATAAAGATGCATGGAAAAGCAGATACCTTACAGACTCTCCGTTTGGGTTAGAGCAGATTGGAATAGAACTTCAAAATAATCTAACGTAATATGAAATTATTGTTACTATGTAGGGTTTGGACAAGGCTATCGTATCGATAAAATCGGCCATGTTGGTCGACTCGTACAGTTATCTCAAGTGAAGAGATCCGTGTGTAGATATTATCAGAGCGGCAATCTATCAAGTCTCAGCTTGTCAGCGTTCTGGACTTTGTACCGAATGATATTTAAATATTACATCCCCACAAACTTATTTGTGTAGTCTCTAAAAAATTATAGATACTAATGTTACCTATAATTTAAGATGTCTCTCGAACTGTTTTTAATTTAAAGTTATTTTTTTTATTAAGATTCGATCATAAACTATAATTTCTATGGATGGTTTTAAGGTTATTTTAAATAAATTTTAATGCATTTAAGGTAATACAGAATCTCTTTAAAATGCAGTAGTATCACAAAGACCAGAAATATAAATCTTAAGTGTGGTGAAAATGGAAACAGTTTTAAAATCTTCCATTGAGGACATTAAACTTTGGGCTGTATGCAGTTGAATTATAAATCGTTATGAATTAACTACCTTGAGTTTTATGGCCCGCGACGATTGGTGCTAAGCTTGTAACAATGAAAATCTTATCAAGCGGCTCGAGCGAATAACCCACAAACAGCATCTTTATGTTTGTTTAACATAGCCTCGGTAGCACTATAACAGAGAAGCTGACTGTTACAGATTTGATTCCATAACCTCTTGTAAATGTTACGTTTAATCTCTTTGACGGTACTTTACGGGAAAGATGATAATAGAAAAGTCATTATTTTAAGCGTAATGCACTTAATAGGGTTTGTAACATACAATGTTAATATTTCGCCTCAATGAAATGGCGCCACATTTTGGCAAAGAATCTTTTTGGCAGCTGTTTGCTCTCTGTTATCGATTAACTAAATAAAAAAGTAATTATCAGTTACAATTAATAAAATCTTATTAGTTTTGTGTCCGTATCTTTTAAGTAATTGTGAATGGATTTTTATTTGCATTTTGATGTACTTAATCTATTATCTATATCTATACTATTATAATAAAGCGTAAACACACACTTCTTTATCGTACGTCATGCTTTAGGCTATAAATTTTCACGCCATTAAACTTAGGGACTAAATATTTTGGATAAAAACCCTAATGTGGGAAAGAGACCATAAGTTGCTGCCAACATCAAGAAAGCAAAATTGCCATAGTAAGGTAATTGGTATTTTGACGTTTGCAATTGAAATGTAAACGATAAAATAAAATTTTCATAATTTCATACGGATGAAGCCGTAGGGGAACAGCTAGTGAAATAATATTTAGATATGTATGTAAGTTCTATTATTTTGCCTTTATCGCGAAATGATTTTATGTTGTGCACTAAAATTTTAGTGTACATTACACGAGTAAGTGTGTACTTATAAACGAATGTTAGTTGAATAAAAATTGTTCATGCATTAAATTTGTAATTTCCAATCTCACGCGTTCTTACTCGTGACAAGAAACGTGACCTATTGTGTCTGTTAGAGAAATATGACAAGACTTTTGTCAGAATGTTAATTCAACCATAGTAAATCTGCTTAAATTAAAAATAAAACTCCACAAGGTCAAGAGAAAAGAACAATTATGTTAGAAATTGAACAAATATATAAAGAATTAAAGAAGGAATGGAATACTACTCACATGTGTATATCATCAACTTTCGGAGCCTAATATATGATGATGAATAAAATAAATCAATTAATCTATCAACTAATATCTCAGTTTTTTTTAATAGAAATAGCAAAACAACAATATGCTATCGTATATTTCTTTCGCAATGTTTGTGTAAACTTTTCTTTTTTTCCGCAGTATTTGGAGTTACGGTTCAATCGACATGTCCGCGCCGTGGCATCCATTCTGTTTTTATTGGACGAGGTGAGTTCGAATTTAATGCAAAGTTTACACTTTAAAATGTTAAATATAATTCTGTTTGTTGCATTTAATTGTGGTTTCTGCAACGTGGGAAAGATTTTTCTATAGGGCCTCTGTCTCCTGTAATTTTACAGAAATAAAGATTATCACATAGCGATAACGATTTTTATCTACTGCACCAAGTCACTTGAAAGAAAATGTTATAAATCATACTAATATTTTAAATGCAAAAATTTAGATGAATGGATGGATGTTTGTAAGAATTTGTAGCCTAAATAGCTTAGCGAATTTCGATTACATTGGGTATAGATGTAGAGGATAGTCTGGAAGAACACATTGGCTACTCACTTTTGTTTTTCTATTCCATGCAGACGGGGTCGCGGGCGATACCTAGTTTCTTATAAAATGAAATGACTGAGTGAATTTATAAAAGATGCCTCTTTATTGAACAATCAAATCAATTAAGGTCGAACTCTCAGAAGAGTGTTGCTGATGTCATTGGGTTATTTTTAAACGATAATCGCCTTTAAACTTGATGTGTTAAGATCTAAATTGAATCCAGTTTGCAAATATTTGCTGTCCGTGCACTTGACTTGTGGTTTGCAACGGTGCGGTAACCGCTTATCGATAGAGAACGATTACATTATGCAAACCCGTTAACCATTTTATCTATAAACCATTTCAGAATTAATTTGGATAAGCAAAAATGTTTCGAGATCGGTTATTGGGCTCGGCTGTAAAACAATATCAGTGTTCAACAATAGTTTTGTTTTAACACGCTATTTGATGCAATTCAACATGTATATACTAATAACCTATTAATCACCGTTTATCTTAGTCATGGAATTTTCTCATTGTTTTTTGTATTTCATGTTCTGTTTTTATTTTAATCTATGTATGGTACAAAGGTTTTTCTGAGAGTTTTTATGTGTATGTCAATACAATAAGTCTTGTTTAGCTGTGGATTAAAAAATTAATAGGTTATTAAAATGTTTTTGTAGAGGTTTTTCTTTAAACAGTAACAATATTAATTAAATTACAGTTGATTTTATTTTTAATTTTATTCTTGATGACTTTCAAACAGGTTTTAATCATGGTAATTGAGTTTAAGTGCATTTTTTGTTGATGGAAAAAACCACTTGACCTATGTCGTTATCAAATGTCATTATTTAATGCCATTTTGTAGTCTTTGTCAACTTGTACAGTAAAATATGCTATCTCTTTCATTCTTTTAGAGGAAAATAGAGACTAAATATTTTGTAATAATGAAATTCAGTTGTTTCAATAAAAACTTAACGGTAAGGTTAAAAAGTCAGTGTACCAAAAATGTATATTGACCTCAACAAAGCGTAAGATACTAGTTATTTTCGTTATTAACAATGCAAATGATGTCTTACTTCTAAATAATTTGAAAGTGCTCAATCTGCAATTCTATTAGAGGTCGTTCGCTGACTCGCGCGTGGACTTTGAACGTCGCCGGACAACTTCCTTTACAAATATCGTTTCTCTACTTACACTGCGATATATCCTTATTACATACATTTTATAGTTATTTCCAACCATCAGTCTCGAATTCAATATCTGTATCTAACCTAAGTAGAATTTAATGTTTATGTCCTAACGGAGGGAAAAAAAATTATTAATCATTTTAATCTTACGTCAATTTTTTTAATATTTATCTCTGCATGCGTTGAGAAAGTTGATAAAAGTACTTTTGTATTTTAGATTTCATTTTTTACTTTATTTTTTAATTTAATCAATCAACGGTTTTGGGACTTGGCACGCACATCGCTAGACTTGCAGAGAGAATATTTATTTTAATTCAATTTGTATGAGTCATACATGACGTGAATCGATTTGTTGTATTTGATAGTTAAATAAACATTCCAAGTAAAGCCTTTATCAATGAATTATAGCATATATTTATAGACTTCAGAGATAACTTTGTATAGAGCATTAAATTAAGTTGACAATATACGGTGTAACAGTTTCTTTCGCTACTAAAGTTGGTTGACTTTATTTACTTACAAGCTTTCGCCCGCGACTCCATCCGCGTGGAATTAAACCAAAAGTGAGTAGCCTCTGAATTCGTTCAGACTATCCTCTACATCTGTACCAAATTTCATCGAAATCAGTTCAGTCGTTTGGGCTACAAACTCTAACAAACATCATCTCAACTTTCGCATTTATAATATTAGTATGAAGTATGATATTACTCAGTGTTAATACGAAGTCCTATCTGTACAAGATAACTGTAAATTAGATTGTTTACTTTACAAAATGTCGGTATGTAATTCTATTTATACGTGTCAATTACGAGCCAAGGATGTGCGCGAATCCGGACTTTGTCTCAGGTCGACGTGGCGGGTTCACAACAATGGACAATGGTCAATTGACCATTTAAAAATGTTATGATCGTCAACACATAAATTGGATCTCAGTATCCAAGGAATCAAACAATGCGTTACGCGTTGACAAGAAGTTATAGTTTCTATAAAATTGTGACCTTAGTAGTAATACAAGCGAATAATGCTTTTATCATTTACAGAAAATGATGGCTGAAAAATGTTTTCTTTTTAATACGAAACTTTTAGGCATAGCACTGGTATTTCGGAAAGTATTGTTGTTCAAGATTCCAAGTTATCCGTCGGCCTCCGTGCCGTCGGATACTTAAATGAGCGTTTATAATAATTGGTAATAACAGGATTAGGAAGAGGCAATTTTGTACTATATTTTTTTTAAATATTTTTGTAATGAATAGCTATAGTTACTTATTTGAAAATCTAAAAAAATGAAACAACTTTATACGGAGATACGGGAGCGATTTATTAATTTGTTTTCCATTAACAGGCTTCGTAAAACATTTTTTTTACAATAAGTATTGTTTATTGCAGGTATTATTTCTGCCTATGGTCATCTATGTTCCAGCTTTAGCATTTAATCAATGTAAGTACATAAACGAATTATTAATATTTTGTTTCTCTAAATTTATGATCGGGCTACTATTTTTTTTATAAGATTGATAGATGCTGATTGACATCATTTGAGGGCACTTAAAAATAGACTTGTTTTATTATAGTAGAGCCAATTGTAGTTCGTAGTTGTACTATCAAGTTATTTTTACACACTAAATATGAAGGTGATTTTTAATTTTGTTTTTGTTACGTTTTTTCTTTTTTTTTCAGTGACAGGGTTTAATGTATACGCCGTCGGTGGCGTTATGGTAGCGATATGTGGTCTTTACACAGTATTAGTGAGTATTATTTCAATTTTTTTATTTATGTTTTTCTATCCTACGTCTTCGTCCCTTCCGCTTATCTCCCCTGCCTTATCGAGTTTATAAGTTTACTATCATCGCATTAAAGTTGCTAAATATGAATACTAGACGAATTTAGACATATTTAGGAATACCGTCATCTACTAAGTAATTTAAACATTAGATCTGCGTATTATGTTTTCTACGAACAATGTTGTTACCAGGGCGGTCTGCGCGCGGTGGTATGGACAGACTCGGTGCAGACAGGCATCATGTTTATTGGAGTGATACTGGTGGCGGCGGCGGGCACCATCGCGGTGGGCGGTGTGCGCGCCATCCTCAACACCGCGGAGGAGTCTGGTAGACTTAGCATCTCCAAGTTAGCATATTATTCTTTGTCCATATTAACTAACTAGATGGAGTGAAGCAGTGATCCGAAATGAATCTTGACCATTGACATCACAAGTCTCTACTTTTCTTGATTATGCTTGATTCTACGTTAGGTCTTTTTTATCCGTATTAAAAGTAGTCTAGTCTTACTAAGTAAAAGATTGGCGATTATTATTTCTAGTAATATATTCGCAGTTGGGACTTTTCGCCGTATGTGCGGCAGACGGGCTGGGGCTCCGTGGTGGGCGGCTTCCTCTACTGGACCTGTTTCAACTCCGTCAACCAGACGATGGTGCAGCGCTACATAGCGTTGTCCACCAAAAGAAAAGCTATCACGTGAGCATTTAATTTATTCAGTCAATCTCTATTTATTGATGTAAAATAATTACAAAGTGTTGCTAGTGAAGGAAAAGAAAAAATGCGATGCTAAGAGTACAAACTACAGGTGATTAGTATTTGCAGGAATTTTAATCGTCAGGATATTTTGCGTTGTCGAAGGTGTCAATTGGGGTCAGTCTTGTGTACTGTTTCCTGTTTCTGTTTTCAGTGCATTAGCGATCTTCTGCGTGGGCGCGATCCTGGCGATCTCGCTGTGCGTTTGGTGCGGGCTGGCGGCGTGGACCGCGTGGGTGCAGGGCAGCTGCGCGCCGGCCGGCCGCCCGCTCGTCGACGACCGCCTGCTGCCCGCCTTCGTCACCTACGTCTCCATGGCCCAGCACCTGCCGGGCCTTGCGGGAGTCTTCTTAGCTGGTGTGTTCGGAGCCGGTTTGAGGTTTGTAGAAGTTTTTTGATAGCAAGAGAATAATATTATCGTTTAACAGTACTATAAGCTTTATTGTAGTAGATATTTCTCATAATAATCAACTCTACTCTAATACTTTTCTTAGGTAACCGATCATCGGCGATGGAACGGTCTGTCCTCGGTGGTATTTCCAAACCAGTACAACTTAGGGTTCTTCAAGAAGCGGGCCTATTTTTTACTCAAAGGCAGGCAACGCATTTGTGATTCTTCTGGTGTTGCGGGTATCCATGGGCGACATTCATCACCTTAGTGTTTCCGCCGTTTGTTCGCCACCTTTTATTGTATATAAAAAAATGTATGTGCAAACTGTGATATTTATTTCAGTTCTCTGTCGGCGGTGCTGAACGCGTGCGCGCTGGTGGTGGTGGAGGACATAATGCACGGCTGGCTGCGGCTGCGGCTGCGGCCGCTGGCGGAGGGGCTGCTGGCGCGCGCCGTCACCGCCACGCTGGCACTGCTCTCGCTCCTCATGCTCGTCGTCATCACCAAGCTCGGCGGCGTCCTCGGTCAGACATTCTTATTATAACCTATAAAGTGTTTACATATATATTTTTTAAAACCTATAAAGTGTATAAAATATAGCGAAGATACTATACTTACTTTCATAGCAACTTTTGACTGTAATACAAAAATTGTCTTTGGTAAAATTAGCTTGAAAAAAGTCAATGACCTCATAAGCGTCGAGACTTGCGTTATGCTTTACGTAATACATACGTGGCTGTCACAGACAACATTCTATGTTTTCATAATTCGTCATAAAGAAATCTGAACGTTCAATGTTACGTAATGACTAGTTGAGTAAAGTAAGTTTGTTACGCTGAGAAAGTTGCAATTGAAATTGGTGTTTAGCAGGAAGAAAGGTTTATGAAAACATATATATTAAATGAAAATCATTTTATTTACAACCAAGAGTACAATAGACATACAATAATTCGAAAATAAAATAGAAGATAAAAAAGAAAGAAAAGAATAGGGCTACTAATACTTTACAGAATTGATTGAAGGTCCCGTACTATTATCAACAAATATTTCACAAGCTAGCAGGACGAGGATTGTGTAACTGTGGAAGTTGTGTGTCAGGCGTGGCGACGGCGCTGTCTGCGATCGCGGCGAGCTCGACGTGCGGCATGTTCACGCTGGGCATGGCGTGCTGGTGGGTGGGGCCGCGCGGCGCGCTGGCGGGCGCGGTGGCGGGCGCGCTGGTCGCCGCCACCGTTTCCTTCGGCACGCAGGCGGCCGCCGCGCGCGGCCTGCGCCAGCCGCCCATGAACTACACCATGCACTGCACTAATTCTACCTTCCCGCCCGCTTCCTACCTGGTGAGTGATCTAAAAACAAGTCTCAACTTCGATAAAGATATCGCTGAGAGAAAAATTGACAGTTTTTAATTCACAATATGAAAAATGTATTTAAAATGAAAAGAAACGGGCAATCGACCAAAGAAGACGAATAAGCGCCTGTCCCACCAAATTGTTAATTGTCTGATAACAATCCAACAATTTGCTCTGTCTGTAACTTACTAAACTTACAGCGTGTAAGTAACTCTATGTAAGATATAGCTACTGTGACATAGTTGTATCGCAGGACCCAGAGGAAGTGTTCCCGCTGTTCCGCATCTCGTACCACTGGATAGCGCCGCTGGGGCTGGCGACGACGCTGTGCGTGGGCAGCGCGGTGGGGTGGCTGCTGGACGCGCGGCGCACGGTGCCGCTGGACGCGGAGCTGTTCACGCCGGCAGTGTGGCGGCTGCTGCCGGCGGCGGCGCACGACAACGCCGGCATCACGCGCAGGAACCTCGCCAGCAAGGCCGCCGACACCCCGCCTGATGTGCCACTCATAGTGGGACAAGCCCCTGATAAGGTAAACGATAACTCCACGTAATGCTCTAAAATAAAAATAAAAAAACATTAAAAATCATGATTGAACCTTCATACTATCGAGTTATTCACTTATGTGACATTTTATAATAATCTAAGCAATAGATGTCTAGGATAATATTTGCTCGAATTTTAAATAAGGCGCATAAAATAAACTTTTTCTTCTGAGCTTTTTACACTTTTTTAGCAATGTTATGTAATTTTGCAAAATTAAATTGCAGATTGAAATGAACGGAGAGTCGAGCAGGTGAAGATTGTGTTATATTTGTACAAATGTACATATTGTTCATGTACTGGTAAAGTGTAAGATTATTTGTTTAACATTTATTACAACTTAATGACTAATTTGTTAGGATATGAAGACGTTATTGTCGTCTTTAAAATTTAAGTTTATCTAATAAGTTATGTTTGTAGTTTAACCTAACCTATGTTAATAAATAAGAATTTATTCAACGCATATTTCTTGAATAATGATTGTTAGTATGCACAATTGTGCATTTATTTATTACTAAATATTAGTAACATAATAAAGTTCCTGTAAAATCTTTTATTTTATAAATTACAGAAATATAACATCAATTTTGAGACATGTGAGTAAAAAAAATAATTAGAAAAAGATTTATACGAAATTAAATTTTTAAGGTTATATTAAAGTACTAACTTCATAACCTTTCGTTATATTTACAAAATAATTCGTTTTTTTAACGTATTAATTAAAATATATTTATTTAGTGTAGTATATCCAAGCATTTGTTAGAAATAAGTGCTATTGCCTGGTGTTTAACTCGAATATAAATCATTTGTTGCCCAAAGTGTTATATTTAGTGCAAAACTGGTGCTAAAACGTGGTTATGATTGAAAACCGCAATTAGTTCTTTGTGTATATTATTAAATGTAATTAAAACTATGAATAGAAAATAAAATCATGTATGTTAAATAAAATAAAGCTGAATTCAAATGTTTAGACATGTTTAGATATATAGGTCCTGTCCCACCACTGGCAGATAGAGGCTAAGATAGCTTAAATGATGCCGCGCCACGCCAAAGTCCGATATTTCTATAACATATTTTACATGTTGGATTATTTTGACAATTTACAATTTGGTGGGACAGCCCCTTAACAATGTTATTTATCGATACGTATTTGGAAATTACGAGGACCAAGTAATTTGTTTAATGTAAAGATTTTTTCCAAAAATATAAGTAAAAGCATAACTTATTCAGTTACTTCGATTATGTAAATATTACTACACTTTAAATGTTTTGGAGTACTAGTTAAATAAAGTTTATATGTATAACCTTTAATCAGTATTTGCCAGTACTTAATATTGTGAATACTTATAAAATTACTTTGTTATTTTTTTACGATTGTAAATAAGTGATTAAATAAGATATTAAGATACAGTTTTTTTATTTTCACTTGAATTGATGTGCTTAAATTGGAATTCCCTAGGGGACAACTGTCCCCTTCTCCCCTCTACCACTCGCAACGAACATGGTAATAGGAAACATAATTTTTTATTTGGAAAAGAAAAAAGAGGTAAGTTGGTACGCTTGTACTGTCTTACTGGAGTTAACGACTATAATAGAATGGTTTTATTGCTAAAAAAAACCGGTAGCCAAACATATTGCTATATCAATTATCTATACTACTTAAAGATTTGTATTTTTGTATACATTGAAATAACTCAAAAACTACTGGACCGATTTCAAAAATCACTATTAAAAAGCTAAGTTATTTTTTTTAATTACACGCGGTCGCAAGCATTACAATATCAATTTTGTAATAATATTCTGGCAGTAGAAAAAGTCAGCTAAACTCTCAAATCTTTAAATAAAATTATAGAAGGCAAAGAAATTATTAAGGCGTAGCATTAGTACAACTTGCAACAATTTCGTGGCATCCAACTTTTGCAAAGTTTTGAATTGCGAAGGCAAGCGGAATTACGTAAATAGTCAGGTGCTACCGGTGGCAACTGGCATCGTCACTGCACGATTGTAGGGGTGGCAAACGACACATTGAGTAAATGTGAATTTTATTATTAAAAAAAGCTTACTTCGGAATATGATCGCTGACCCACCACTGACTATTAATTTGTGAAAGAATTTTTATAAATAGAAGTAAAATATCAAAAACTGAATAACTAAGTGGACAGAACTTCTTTAAAACATATAAATAATAAAACGAAAATATAATCCGGAGCAGCATTATTTTTTGTACACATTCAGTATTTCTAAGCAGACCATATTTACACGTGTGTCAGTTTTGACCATCAATTGAAAAAATGTATTAATGAATCTCTAAAGTAAAGCATTGACAACCCTAGGAAAGGGTGATTTAAATTCGGCCCGCGTCGCCGCTATTAAAAGTCCCACAAAACGAGACTTTGTACGCCTCGTGATGACGCGAGGACGACTCCAGTCGGCGGCTTGCAGCCTTCGTTACAGGTGAGGAAAGAAAACGGCTTATAAGCTCTACTGATTAGGTTCTTTTCATTCCCAGATCCTAGACTTTGTAATGTATTTGATTATGATAGATTCTACCCTGTTCTGACGCTGTTTTTTCCCCAAAAAAATAAGTGATTTTTTTTTGTCAACGGAGAATGATTTCTTTCCTTGAAGGAATTACTAATATTTATTGGATAATTTTAATCGTTAAAGCGATGGGTAAAGGTAGCAGTTGCTATAAAATGAAAATTGAAAGATACTTCAAATCGAGCTCAACAATTTGATTAAAAATTGCAGTTGGATAGAACGATTTTATCTTCTTTATAAGTAGTTAACGAAGAATTCGTAGATAAATACATAAATTTCCATCTGCAGGCTTATTTTGAGGTCGTAAAATTGTAAATTTCTGCCAAAAACCGTCGTAAACCGATTGCGGCGTAGAGAAGCTTCGCGAAAGGAGAAAGGATCGTAAACTGAATTGATCTAAGACGTCTAGTTAAGTACAAAAGCCAAAAATTAAATGCGTTTTAAGGGAACGCTATTTTACGACCTGCTTTTGTTTTATTCTCAATGAAACGGAACCAGAGCTTTACATTTCTCAATTTTCAGTTTATAAAACGTTTACCGCTACCCGTAGTCATCCACAACAACTGATTAACTGCAAATAAGTTAAAATCTTTTGTGAAGAAGAGAATTATTATAATTTAAGATATGGAAAACATTGGCAGAATGTGATAAATACAAGAAAATACATTCGAAACTTCATAATTTTTTTATGTCATAAAATGAGAACAAGCAAACCGCTGCATGAATTACTCGAAATAGGTAAGCGACCGCTACCCAAAGACTTACGCAATTTCAAATGCGAGATATTCCCCTTCCCACCTATGTCTAATCCACTTCCCTTTTCCAAGAGAAATAAAAAGTGGGCCTTTTAATGTGCGTATGTTAAAACAGATAGTAAAACAGTTGTACGAATGTTTGTTTTGAAAATCTTACGAGTAACTAAACTATTTACTGTAAAACATTTTAATGCCGTCATCATTTGCCCTGAGAAATGTTATTTGTGACATAATAGTGGTTGTTGTACCACCCGCTGGTAACAGCGCGGATTTTATTGTGCTCGTAAAAAGCACTCGGCCCATCGGCATCGCCGCGACGCCCAATTAATTAATGAGCCAAGTTGAAAATGAATTACGCCATCGGGACTTGAAGGTGTTTCAAATAGCGGCACTCAAACATTTCTTAGTCGAGACTTGAGGCATAAAATTTTAAGCGCCCAGCCGTCTTGCCTTTATGCTAATACGAATAAAACTTATTTGTTTTTCATTGCAGAATGTTTTTTTTATTGTTAAGTGGTAATTTAAGAGTATTATAAATTAAATAATTAAGTTACAGTCTGGTTAAGTGTTCTTATTTATGCAAATCGTTATTCGTTTCATTCATGACATGAAAAATAAGCTCGATGTTGTTTTGTAACAATTTTATTGGCAGTTTAATTATTTTTTTTAATTCGTAAACATCAGTGGGATAGACCATTTTCTATGAACAAACATTTTAATGGATAGGGTTTTTTTAGTGTTGGAATAAAAGTCGTCTACATCCAATAGTTTTTAATTTGTTTGAAAACAATAGAATCTTTTCTGTAGCTAATATGATTAATTTTTTAAAGTAATTGGACTACGATTTTTCAGTTTTTCTTAACTGGGTTTTATTGGTTTTTCAGACATTTCCATCCATTACCATTGTAAGGAGAAATACAAAAAAACTATCCAACGATAACAATAATTTGTATTGTAATGTATAGATACATAAGTGGTAAAACTACATAGGTATATTTTTTCGTATATAAGTTGTAAATGAAAACGAAGGAAAACAAATTAAGAAAAGCCTAATAGCGCCTTCGCAGAAACATCTTAATCTCAGTCCGACAAAGCGAGTCCTCCCCGCGGCGGTCATTGGTCAGATATCGTCGCACGTCTACGCCCACAACAAAAAAAAATTGACACGAGCCAACAACGTGAAGATAAACTTTATTTTCATGATACTGATGAAAACGTTTTTCTTTAAATTATAAATGTATACTTATGTATCTGCACATAAACTTGAGTATTACTTTTAAAACTGAAAATAAGTAACAGAAACTCGATAATTGTAGTGTAAAATATACTACATAATTATTTAGATACTTGTAAATGTGGAAATTCGCTAAAGTCATTTTATGCGACCATAATGTTCTTTGTAGCGGTTTGTTTGTATATTAAGCAAGGCGCCGAGTCACTGAGCTAGCCTAATCGTGTGATGTGAGGCGAGCGCTACGACGTTGTTTTAATTGAGTTTCCCATCCCTCCAACCCCTTGCATTTTGCACCTTTGTGGCGAATGTCGTATAACGAACGTATACACAATCGCGATGCTAAGTGCCGGTTAAGAGATGCGAGGGTAGTTGAACTTTTTTCCGTTTTTTCAGTCATTTTGCTACAAGTATTAAGCTATAAATTAAAAATATTCTGTCGTTGTTTTAAAATAGTTTATGAGTAATATAAAAATTTGGCACTCCGAGTAAGCAAGCTTTAATTCAAGTCAGACTTAGCTATAATATCTAATAGCTTAATTTAAACAATTAACTAATTTGAATCTAACAACAGTGGTAAAAAGTTTCTGTATACCTGAAAATGTATGTAACTTATTAAAAACTATATTTCTTTAAGTTTGAATATCTAATTTCAATGTACAAAAGCAAAAGCGCATAATAAAACAAAGAAACCAAGATTCATTACTAATAATTCTTTCCGCACTTGTCGGTAGATGGCGCTGCAAACACTGTCGCCTCATTTAATCGCCACATTACATGCAAAATGCATCTCTTACATGTAAAACAGTCCCGGCGGGTATTTAAATTTTCGCCTTTCCCCGTAATTCGTGGAGTGCAGACAAAGGCTTTCGAGGAAACACCGTTAATGTGTTACCTGATGCGTTTTACTTTAATATATGTACCTTCGTATTTGCGACACAAAGAAAAATTTCACTGCAACAGAATGGCATTTAGCGCCTGCAATTTTTAGGAGGCAATTATGTGAATACCGGAACACGTAGGCTGGAGAATTTATGTTTTTTAATTCTGATATTCTTTTTCTATATGTAGTTAAAAGTTAATTTATTCTAGGACTGTCAATTATTACTTTCTTTTGTATTTACTATCTATTGCATAATATCTTAAAAAAAAATTAAAACATTCTCAAATAGTTACGTTAACAAAAGTTTATCTCCAATAGTAAAAAACAATGATTTAGCATTCGCATAAAAAGCCACGAGCTTTTCCCGTTAAGAGCTTAAAGCATTATTAAGTCCTTACGTGGGGTTCTAGGGAGCTGCGATAAAAAGAAAAGGCTGTGAAAAAACCAACCAAGAGTCAACAAACGAATATCCGACATGTCAAACTAAATCTCTGGCCGACAATACGAATGGCAATAAAATCCACCGCCTGCCGCCCGTCCTACGAACAGAATTGGAGACCGGTAAGCTTGCAGCCCCTACTACGATGCTGATGGAAATATACCCAAGTAAAGAATAATTAAAGAGTTTTGAAGGATTTCATCGCATTTTTAATAAATTATAACTCTATTAATATTAAATGCTCAAATTCTTGTGACGATATTTTCCGTCAAAAAATTGTGCCTATTGAAATTGAACTTTTCCTTGTTTATATGACAGCTGGGTTCTGGTTTAAAAATTATGTATAGATATTCAAAATTAAATAAATCACCAGAGTAATATATGTATGTAAATATTATTAACGACACTATTACGTTACTTCACATTTTACAGAAAATAACAGAGAAAAAAGTCAAAATAGTAGGGGTCGGCAGTTTAGATGCGATGAAAACGTCTACATGGTGCAGTTTTCGAGTGTTCAGTAAAACGGTGTAATTTGTCCGATAAGCAGCGGTCGACCGCCGCTAAACGCCGGACAATGATAGCGATCTACGCCGAGGGTGGCAATCCCACTCGCCGCACAAAAACTATAAGCTTTCGAGAGAACGACACGCAATAGGATTATGGTGATGATAATGTTAGCTCTAGAACTGCACTCGTCTTAATGTAGTTAGTATGTGAAATAATTTTTTTCGAATGTTTTAAATGCTTAAAATGTAAATGAAGTCAAGCAGCTAATTCAAATCGCTTCATTGAATTTCCCTATAAAGTTGTCAGACAAATTGACTTTGCAAGGAAATGGAATGGGTGCAAACGTTCACAGGAACGCCTTCGGGCATTAGACCAAGTCCACTTTGGCTACTTAATTTCCAACAGCGCGGAGACCGCGGCGCGCAGTCCGCCGCTCGCCAGGTGGACTCTTTGTGCGCACTGTTTGCTAAAGTCGTCGTATTTATTTTAGATTCCATTGTGTTTTGCTCCGACGCTTTGTCGAGAAATAGCCCTCCCGCGCTCCGCCGGCGCTTTGTTAATTTTATTAATACATGAAACATTTATAAAACGAGACCGCACGGCTGAATTAATGAGTTTTATTGTTGTACAGAGAGTAATGTTCGCGAAATGAGGCGCGCTTAGACTCCTAAATCCGGCGGGGACTCCGGATTTTCGCCTTTTAAATTATACAGCTTTATGATTGCCTCACGAAATACAGAGCTCGGAGCGGCGTGTGAGCACCTGCTACTTATATTTTAACTTTGCGTATTAAATTGTCGGAATAACTCCGGGATTTCGCGGAGTAAAGTTGACCGAGGAGGGGAAAAATTTTGAAATAACGTTACACAGTGATGTGTGCGCGGTTGGGTTCAAAGATAGTGTATGTAGGTCGGAGGTATTCGCGCTTATCCCGTTGCCGGACGGTATGGAAATATCCGCGCATTCCGTCTGTGCGGACAACAAAAGAATTTAATAATATTGCAAGTCTCTGCTGGGAGGTAGAGCCTTAGCTCCCGGTAAGCTTATTATCGCGGGCGATGGCGGGCGGCGGGTGACGGGCGACGAGCGGCGTTGGGTCGCACCGTAGAACATATTTGCTCGCCGGCAGACGAATGTCACCGGGCCGAGGCCCGCGCCGTGTCAATAGCGGGAGTTGCGCGCCCGCTTAAACATTAAAGAGCTCGCAATGTTTAGCAACGACGCAAATTAAAATAGGCTTTATGCGAAATCTAATTTGCGAAGTAGGGAACCGAGTGCTTAGTTTGAGGAGCGGCTGCTTGCCGGCGAGCGGCGGCGAGGTGGCTGTTTGTATTGGTAATGGAATTAATTCCGCTCTTGATTTTAGTACGCAGGTAAAGAGGTAATTCGGAGACATTTACTTTACAAATTAATTTTGTTTTTAATGGCTCAAGTCGGTGAAGCTTGCAAGGTTGGAATATTCTTTGAGATAATATGAAATTTAGAGATATAGTATAGAGTCTATTATCAAGTATTTGCGAAGAGAGTTTATACATTTATATTCAATAAATCGGTATAAACCTACTTAAATTATAAAAAGGTAGTTAGGTACATGTCTCCAAATTATAAGATAAAGAGATTGGTCATTCACATTTTATCATCCTATCCTTATCAGCTAAATAATCAATTCAAATTGGACAATATGTCTTTTCGTCTTTTTTATTTATTTTTTTGGTCGTTTGTCTAGTTACAGAGATTTTCTAAAATTTAATAATGTAACTTAGCGAATAAGATTGGTATAATTTTAATGAAAAACGGAGAGATTTTAGAATAACAAAACAAACGGCGGACGATCCATGAAGTTGGCAACTAGCTCACATTAAATGAAACTATATTAAATATTCAGAGAGGGTTCGTTAAGTTACACCTAACCGCAGCTGGAAGTGAGTCTTTGCTGCCTCCTGAATAAGTCAAAAGGTCACCGAATATCTTCACTGGATGAGACACTCTTCTGTTATAAATACCGTTTTATCTATCACTGATATTATCCCTAAAGATTCTACTCAATCATTATAATATTCTAAATGTTACATAGCATAAAATAAAAAAGTAAAAAGCGCTGTTTGATTTTTAAACAATTTTTTTGTAAACGTAAACTTAATGTCATCTATACTATTATAATAAAGCGTAAACACATACTTCTTTGTTGTCTAAGATGTTAGCAATTACATATTTTTGAATAATCCTTTTTTTTAATGAAAAGCCTTACACTTACGTCGTCACGCTTTAGGCTATATATTTTCACGCCATTAAACTTAAGGGGTAAATATTTTGGATAAAAACCCTAATTTGAAAAAGAGACCATACGATACGAGCTGCCAACATCAAGAAGCAATATTGCCATAGTAATTGGTACTTTGACATTTGCAATTGAGAATTTGATAAATGTAAACAATAAAATATTTTAGTGCAGAAGAAGCCGCACGGGAACTAGTTAAATAAAACCAGATTTGGAATGAAAATTAAAATATTAAAAATACTCATAAATTGTATCTTTACATCCGTGTTCGCGTAACTTACGTATGTAGGCTGCTGCATCGCGTATGTAAAGGGAAAGAGAAATTTTGATGGATAACGAATTTTATTTGAAAACATTTTAGTGTTAGACGGTCGTAAAGCGAACGTGCTCGAATGCTGCCGGCTAACCGGCGAGCTGGCACATCAAAACTAACACGTGATACATTTATAAGAGTCTCTGATAGTGTAAATAAATTATGATTTTCACTACTAAGCCCCTTCAATTTTGTGTTTGTTATTAGAGTAAAGAAAATGAGTTATCTAAACATGTACAGTAAGCACAAGTATTTTTTTCTTGTCTGACATGTTTAAAATTTACGAATTTTGCTTTAGAAATCAATTGATAAATCTCTTTGACGCCTTACTGCATAATGTATTAGAGGGGGCGCACACTTTTCACTGAAGAATCGTATAACAGATCAATGGTTTCGCAGCCAAATCAATTGTTTGGTTGCACAACTAAAAATCGAGTAGTGTGCACACTTCAATACAAGTTCATAGGAATCGAACCAAACAGTTGTGCGATAGTTTAGTTTCAGGTGTGCGTACGCTCTTAAAGAGTAAGAACAAATAACTGATCTAAGCTACCATCGCAAACAAAACAGGTAGCAAAGCTATAAACACCACTAAACCCTGTTTCCACTTGGTGTAGGTACGCGACCGACTACGGAACCGCCTTTTATATAGAGTCGCGTGTTCTGCAACCGCCTGCAGCGAAAGTCGCGCGACTAGTCCCTAAGTGGAAAGACACGCAGTACCTTCTATAGCAGCCGCGCCGTGGGTCTCTTGCTGTCTATTCTATCAATATTAAATGCAACGACAGACAGTTGTACAAGATAGGAAACGTCTTGATTTGATTCCGATCACTAAGCTAAGCTTGACTCTAGATTTAGTCTTGCGAAAATTTACATTAATTACTAAGTGCTGTGCTACGCTTTAAAAGCCTTTAACTAAAGGAACCACGTTTAGTTTTTAATTTCCCATATGAAAACAGGAAAAAAATCAACATTGTTTTTTAATACTATATGTGAATTTAAAAATATATTTGGATAATTATTTAAAATGTGTTAAATAAAAAAAATTGTTACGAGAATGTTTTACCAATTAGTAATAAACTTTCATTTAGTGCAATTTGTGTTATCTTGGATATTAATAAAAACAAATAGAATACTGGTAACATTTTCTGTAAATCTTTAATCATATTTACTGACCCAACAATTCAACAATCCGGCCTTACTAAAATAAAGCTCCGAAACTCTTTGAAAGGTAAGTATGCTAAAAAGGGAATGCTTTGAACCTTTGGCGAGCTTCATGCTAGGATTATTAATGTTTATACTGGGAATAATGCGCGGTTGCGGCGTTTGGCACAAATATTTGAAGACGCAGTCAAAGGGCAGGTTTTTGCCGGCGTCCGGCGGCCGGTCGCGGCCTGCGGTTTCTCTCCGTGGGTCGCCTAACCCGATTACGATGCCGGGGAACGTCACTACAGGTATTATATTTATAAATAATTTTTCATAAACATTATAAGTAAACTAAACTAAATATTGGGTAATTTATTTATTAACTAGCTTTTGCCTGCGACTATACATTCGCATGAAATTAAAAAAAAAAACCTTAGTAAGTAGTCTATTTTTATTTTTGTAAACAATTTACAGTTACATATTTAAATTTATTACCTGCTACATTTTTTCATTGCACCGCAGCTATTAAATCTCAACAATGTTCTCAAGAACGTCAAGAACTCGAAACACACTGTCTACCTATCAATCAACCGGCAAGTCCCGGAATGCCAAGTTTCATAAATATCAGAGCAGCTATCAGAGAAACAATTTGCCACGTATCCGCGGCGTTCGCACGTCGCTCTCCCCGTGCCCGCGCCGCCGCCGCTCCCGCAGGATGGCTAACACAATTTTATTCGAGCATAAAAAACGAGCTCATCATGCAAACGCCAAAGTCGTGAGACGTGGCCACCGCGCTAAAACAATTTATCTGCATCGACGGCGTTACGAGCGCGCAACGTGAATAAAATATGTCGCAGCCTGTCACTCAGATGGAAACCTACTTCTCGATGTCAGGGTTGTGCTTCTTGAACTTCATAGTAAAAGCGTATTTTTATATTTTGTTAAGGGAAACAAAACGCGGGACGGACTATTTCATAATCAACGATATCTTAATTAGTTTTAACACTGCCACTGTTTATGTGTTTGTAATTTACACAACTTCACATTTTACAGCATATTTTTTATAAATATATTTTTTTAATAATTGTATTAAGTAACAAAATAATAACATTTTATTTACTATTTTTCTATAAGCAAATATAATCAATTTAAAAAATGTACATCTTTTGGCAGCCCTGATCACAAATTTGACTGTCAGGACAGGGCGTCTTGCGGCAGCACCTCACCTCCGAATTAGTTCCCTGCGAATATATTCAAGAGTGCATTTGTTCTCTAAAGATATTCTTTGAAATGACGGGTGTCGGACATGTCACCTGACGTCACGTCTGCCACAGGAGGGATAACCCCAGGGATGATTTTTACAAATTGGATATTTGTTTATTGTAGGAAAGAGGTCGTTTTTATAATCTAAGAGTTTGTTACTCTGTTATTTAAGATATCTATTTAATTTGTGTATTTTCATTTTAAACAATGTTATAATTATTTCTTTAGGGTTGTAGAAAATAGTGTTCACGAGTCTCAGTACAATGCGCTACATTACGACGCAGGTTCGTCGTAAAATCTGAAATAATATTATTCGGAATTGAAAAACGAAAATGATTTATATAAAACCATCAATGGTGTAACGCTAAAAAATTCAAATTCAAACACAAATTGCTTTACACGTTTCCAGTTCGTCGATGGAAAACAAATAGAGCTAACTTCGCGCGGTAAATCATGAAAAAGTCGACGTTTAATGTATGACAAATGTATTTTCCGCTTGTTGGGCCCGCGCTCTGAATCTCAATCGACTTGCGACGGCTGGAGGATGAGGTTATTGGATTACGAGTTTAATCGAAGAATTTATTCCTGATGTAACGCGTCAAGACGATCAATTTATTGTCAGAATTTACGTGTTCATCAAATTAACTATTCTGGTAAGCGACATTGTCTGACGCCTTTAGTCAGTTGGTCGACTTGGCTTATAAATAAATTACAATTTCAATGGACATTACTTTTGGTGTCAAAATTTTAGACTGTACTAGCTGTTGCTCGCCACTTCGCCCGCGTGAAATTAAAAAATATAACCTATGTTACTCACAGATAAATTACGTTTCTAACGGTGAAAGAATTTTTAAAATCGGCTCAGTAGTTTTCGAGTTATTTCAATACATACAAAAATACAAAAATGCAAATGTTTCCTCTTTATAACATTAGTATAGATGAAAATATATCTGTTCACAAAGTGACATGTGGAAAATAAATTGAACTCTATAGTTAATTAATGTGAAAAGTACTATCATCAGCAAATCAAATAAGGTGATTATTATTAACATCATTAAGTTTTGAAGCCTTTTTAAATCGTGAATTTAAAAATCACAAGGTTAAATGTCGTTTAAATCAAGTTTGCTGATATTTTCTGTCGATTCAAAGTTTCAAAATTCCAACAAAGTCTAATTCAAAATTCAATTCATTGCTTTTAAATGAAGTAAAACAAAAGGTCTACCTTAGCGTCGGAATATTGGTAAAATAAATATTGTAGGACGTGACCAAAGCACCTGACAATGTCTGCTCTGACGCTGTTTGCTCTCCAGTCAACTGATCGGAATACCTTTAATATTCCCTTCTCTGAGAACATTTCACCTCACGCTTTATTTCATTTTGGAAACGAAGATTTAACGTTAAGAATGTTACAATTGTCTATACTTATAAAGAGGAAAGAGTTTATTTCTGTATTTTTGTATATATTGAAATAATTCCAAAACTACTGGCCTGATATTAAAAATTCTTTCACTATCAAAAAGTTGCCATATCGTTGAGTAACATAGGCTAACTATATTTTTCAATTTCACGTGGTGAAGTCGGGAGCAACAGCTAGTATAAAACAAAGGAAGTTTTAAAACACATTTTCTGAGTTTTAATACATATCCGTGCGTGAATTAGTTCGTATTTTTGAAAAAAATTAGAAGACCGACTTACCCTATTACAAGAAAAAACTTAACAAAATTGATAAGACCCTTTAGACTATAGAAAATCGCTATGAATAAGGCATAGGTAGTTACTAATTGTTACCCCAACATACTTTCAGAGCCCAAGGAAAGACATTGTCTACCTTTCATTTGGGAAATAACAGGTTACTCTGCGTTGATTTTCCTTGTAACAATCAATATCAGTTATATCAACGAAGTCAACGCTTATTTGTTTTGAAATCGAATATTCGAAGGTAGCATTGTTTGTTCAAGCGAGGGATCCTTCCCGCTCTGGTCAGCAAAGCAAACTGTTATTCAGTAGTTCGGATGTAAGCAGGCACTTTAGTCGAGCGGTCTGTGAGCCGTGAACGTTACCGGCGACAAATTCGTTACGACCAAAGAAGCGTTCACTCGATAACTCGCTTTTCCGCTTGCTCTAACATTGTTGTAAGAATTGGTTATTCAGTAAGAAACTTCCCGATATTTAATAAGAATCACACATTTTTATATTTGGAAATCTTTATGTATAGTTATTTATGTACTATTTGTTTAAAATGTCTACGCAGATGTGAAGAAGTAGTAACTATTTGTAAGGGGCCGGGAATCAATGCGATGAATTTTTAATCAAGAAGTTTAAATGATGAGGTTGTAGTTGTAGTTTTAAAGGAACTTCCTTTCTACACATGTTTTTTATAATATCCTGTCTAAGAATATATTACAGTGTCCTATGTCTTGTTCTCGAGAATTTGGAGACTAATTAATCATAGTTACCAAGTTGGTTTTTAAAATAATTGCAAATTTAAAATATTATTTGCAATTTTTCAATTGCAACTTTAAGCGGTTATGCTACAGATAAGTAGAGAGTAGAAAATTGTGGGAATATTCTCTAACAATGTTGGTACAATAAATAGGACGTGACTTTATTAATATTGCACGACAATGATTTGGTTAGCTGCATGGATAGTTGTTTTAAATAAACAGTGAGGACTAGGAGGCAGGTCGCGTGAGGTTTTGCTAATCGCGCATGCAACGGTCAATTCCGCCGTGAATGAATCGCCTGGCGGAGGCTTTTGTGCCTTGTCCTCGATTCTAATTGAAACTATTTTGGACACAGGACAATGCAGCATTGTCCGCGTGTCCGGCGGTGTTTGCCGCCTTTATTAATTCAGGTGGGCGTGGTCGCGGCTGGGCGGGGAGTGGGCGGGGCGGTCGCAGTATCCGCCCAGCGGCGTCGCGCATTCCATGCCGCATCGCGAGTATCCAGTCGCTCAGTCGGCCTTACGACGCGACGTTCACTGCTCATCCTAGCGTGGACTTCGGACTTTGATCGTTCTTTACGAGAGTTACAACTTCGCGAAATATCCTCGGGAAGTGACGAACTTACTTTTAGTGCTACTGCTTGTAAAGCAAAGGGGGCAGCGCTCCTTTACTCTACCACCGCACGCACGCTCTACAAGTAAGTTTAAAACAATTTATTTTTTCTGGAATCATAACCATTTGCAAAAATTGTAATCCCTACATTACACAAAATGTTTTACCCTATCTATCCGTACCATTTAGTGGGTATCATTACTCTAACAGACTTAACGAAAAAATATTAATTAAAAAAACGAGCTATGAAACGTTTATGTTTATTTTTTGTAAAATATAGAGCTAAAATAATAATAGACAGGGTAATTATAAAAGGACATGGTTGATTAAAAACACAAAAACAACTTAAGTGCCGATTTGTGAAATAATAAAACAACATTATTTCAAATTGAATAAAACTGAAATTTTCGTGTTTTTAAAAGTCAGGAAGAAAAAAAGCAAAATTTATCACATTTTCGAGAAGCAATAAAGTAAAAGTTAACTAAACACTTGAAAAGGTAACCTCTTCAAGTAGTAAGAGAAATAAAAATCGCAAATTAGAAAGGTGAATTCAAAAAAGTTCAAGTTTTAACAAACTTTTAGTACTTATTTTTCTCTAATTCTATAATCATACGAATACTACGATTGAAAGTTCGTAAATTGAGTTAATATAGAAAAGTTGAAAACATTTTATACTAATGAAATAAGTAACCATGATGTATAATGCCCAATATAATCAATTTGCTTACGTTATAAAATATTTGTATATTCACAAAGGTACTGCGTAACTGATACTACGCATAAAAAAAGTTTACTCAGACTTATTTTCCACTTTCATTCGCAACAAATCAAGTCATCAATTCGAGTATTCGATTTTGGAATGCGTTTTTCCGAATGCGGGATAAAAATGTCCTCCCGCCCAAACGGTGTTCGCGAACCCCCCGCGCCCCCCGCCCGCCGCCCGCCGCCCTTCGCCCGCCGCCCGCCTCGCCGGCTCGAATCATCGTTGACAATGTCTCGGTTTTATTGGGCCACGATCTTTTTATGGCAATTGCCGTGATCGTTTTCCCATTCCGATTGGGGTTCTTTCGTACTCGATGTCTTTCGACGTTGCCATTCTCTTACTTTCGTTGAGATAGCGAATTTTAATGTAATTGATAGGTTATGTAAGATTTTTTTTTGTTAATTTAAACTATAGATAAGTAAAACAAAATACCAATCCAATTGAGAACCTCCTCCTTTTTAAAGTCGCTTAAAAATATAAAGCTTTAGTGCCAGAATTTACAATTAGAATCATATTTTTTGCAAAAGGATTAAGCTAGGAATAAAATTTGGCAATCTTACTCCTTACTAATATTATAAATGCAAAAGTTTAGATGGATGGATGGATGGATGGATGTTTGTTAGCGTGTGTAGCCTAAACGGCTGAACGGATCTCCATGAAATTTGGCACAGGTTTAGAGCATAGTCTGGAAGAACACATAGGATACTTTTTATCCCGGGAATAGTTACGGTTCCTGTTATTATTCATTAATTTAGTTTTTTAATGTTCACTCGATCATTCTGCAACGGTTCAACATATCTTATTGAAATTTGCCACAGATATAAAACAAAGTCTGGAGTACACGTGAGATAAGCTTCTTCCCAGAGAAATGTCCGGTTCCCGAGGGATACGTAGCTTTTTGTAATTTATATAGTTCGTATGTTCTAATACCACGCGGACGAAGTCGCGGGCAACAGCTCGTAGTTAAATAAAATAAAAGAATATAACTAATCATCGAATATCTTTACCCAACTGTCAGTCGAAATATTGGCGTAACTAGTACGGTACCAAAAATTACATACCTTGGAGAGCACATTCATTTTAAAGTATCTAAAATATTTATTTTATTATTCCTATTTATCATCATTGTATTAATACGTGAAGCGAAAACGATAAACGTGACAGATACAATTAGGATGAATGTAGAGAAAAAGTACCAAGATAATGTTTAAAATTAAAAAAAAACGTTCAACCAGTAAGTTACTTTTAGTTTAGATATTAGAAAAAGATTATTTAATGATAAGTATTTTCATAATGAAGACACAAAGAGAGAGAAAAATAGAGTACAATAAAATAGAACGTGCGTAAGTAGTCGGCACGGGCGAGCATCGCAAAGATAATATCGCATAATGAGGCTGCACCGATTGAGATAACGAAGCGGCCTCGTTACCGCGCACACGGATTAGGGAACTGCCGCCAGAGGCCTCTGCAACTGTACTGTACATACCATATATATAGTTATATGTAATAATAAATAACAAGTAAATAATTAAAAAGACAAATGAGTTAGAGAATAGTACATCTATCAATACGCCAGGAAAGAATTCGAATTAAATGACTGACACATTTTGTCCTCAAAATTTAATTGTCTAAAATAATTTTATGCAAATGAAACACAAAGTTTTTACAACAATCAAAATGCATCACTCAATTTTATTATAAGTTTTCTATGCTCACTGATAGCAAGGCTATGGTTGTTCTATGGTTGCATGTTGCCACCAACTTATAGATGGATGTTGGATGTAATCGTATTTTAACTGAACATTTTCACAGTAAAATTCTAAGCAATTTAAAACGAAGTTTAAACTTTAACCGTGTTTTATATCGAATAACGATAGTTTCCGTAAATTGTTGCGCGCGAACTTTTATTTCCGAGGAACAAGAGATGGCGAAAGGCGAAAGGATTTAACGGGAGCATTAAAACAGATGAGATATAAAAAGCGGTTCCCACAAATGATGCTAAATGATCGCTTCAAACGGGCGGCGGTGGTGGCTCTAACGACGCTTTATGAATGAATAACAGATCAGTTACAGACGGCTGGCGATGTGTCGCGCCGTGGACGCCTCGTTAGCGCCGCTTTGCGTTGCCCCGACGCTGCAAAGAGGCGTTTTGCACGCTGCCTTCTCATTATTTGTTTTACACATTTGTGATACTGTAGGAGTAACTATCCAATACGTAAAGCACTACATCTTACTACTCTAAAAGTTCTTGTGGTCCTATTCAAATCAAATATAACTTATATTTAAGTTCTTGTAATTTGGACTAACACTTTGCGTGTATTTTTTATAACTATATACGTACTAGTAAAATATCATGATCTACTATGCGGATGGCTTTTTTTCTTATTGCCTACTATTCACTACTATCACATGTTGTATTACGCTTGTCACTTTGGAGCTGTGTCAGAAAAATAAATTATACGCGGTTGTGCCGCGGCGTTCGGAACGCCGGTTTGTGCTAGCGACGCGGCCGATTGGTTTAGTTAGCAGCGAGCGTCGCGCCTCATTTGCTCGCCGCGCCGCGCCGCCGCGACTTTGTCACCACTCTTTTCATTGCAACACCAGATTTCAACTATCACGTACTTTTAAATCAACGTAAATGTGTATTACACTCGCCCATGATCGTGTATTTCGAATTTAAAAAAATGTCAAAGTGTTCGGTGAACTTTGTAATAACGATACCACGATAAAAGTTTAAATTACTTTTTAATAGTAAACGTTAAAAATACAGCTGTACCTATAGAATATTTTCACAGGTATTTAATGTTTAATTTTCTGTTGTTTCAACCACTACGACTTGAGATTTCAACTTCATGCACTTAGCTATTATAATCGAAACCGAGGAATGCTGCCGATTGACCTACAAATGATCTCATTTACGCCGTTGCACGGTCCTTAAACGTGGAAGGTAAGATGCAGGCGGGGCATCGGGGTGCGGGGGTCGGAGAGGGCGACACGTCAAGGGTTAGTCGTTAGGTGAGCGACTTTAATGATTCCTTAATGATTGCGCCCGCGGCTCTCAGCACATATACATATGTACGTACTGCTCTTGCTATACGATTTCGTTTGCAAGACAATCATTACAATGATCATTATTTTTTTTATCGCATGAGTTAGGACAATAAAGCAGACAAACGACAAATTGTCTTTACTTTACCTTACAGAAGGTGGGTAAAGTTGATGTTTGAAAGCGGATTATGTCCCATAAATTGATATTTGTTGATGTTATCAACCTGCGAGATATTAGTTGTCATTACAAAATGATGTCACCAGTATGTCGACTGCTTGGAGCTGTCCGTGTACAGTATATGAGTAAAATTATGTAAAAATTCAAAACCAACCTACGCTGTCAACACATCGTCAATGTGCAATCATCGATGGAGTTGCAAAGGCTGTCGGCAAATCGCCGCCAGCGCCCATTAAAAATAATCGATCCCTGTAAAAATATCGAGTGCTTCCCACTAATGACATCGCGAGGGAAAACAAAAACAGGCCCGAACCGACCTGGTGCAGCGACTGAACGCAACCCATGTTCACGAAATTAATAATTTCGGGTCTAAAACTGCACTCGAAACGATGGTTTTAACAGTACTCAGTAGATGATAAACAAGCTCGTTTAAATAAGTTATTTTAAGATACAGATTTTCTTTTGTATTAAGTGGGTGTTAGTGGAATTACGCTGCAATGGAAGAAAAGTAAAGTGATTTGTAAAGTTACAGTTTTGGTTTCAATTTATAAACAGTATTCTCAAACAAAAACTGGATATTAACATACTATCTGTGGTTAAACACATTATTTTATAAACAACAATACTCTCTGCTCGACGGTATGAACTGTTCCGGAACAAGTGGCGAGGTTTGTAAAATGTAACACGTTTACGAGCGCTATAAATGAAGTTTATTTCCCGAATTCGACGGTTAATAGGTTAATTCACGTGGAAGATGTTTGCGGAGCACCGCACTCGCGCCCGCCCGCGCGATCTCCCGCGCGCCCGGCACGCCAGAGCCGCCGATTTGTTTTTCTAACAAATTAAATTATTACGCGAATAAAATATTTTACTGTCTGTCAATTTGGCGGGTTCACTTTGTCGAAACGTTCTGTCTGATATTAAGCAGAGTTTAAAATTTTATTAGCGCGGAGTTATTGCCTGCGTTCGTCTCTCGCGATGTCGTTAGGTCTGGGCGCAGCGCGGCCGCTCGTGCCTCGTGGCCCATTATTGCCTGATGTAAGACAATGCCTGCAAATAGAACAAAATGCCCACATTTATTTATTGCTTCACGGAACAACGCTGAGGGGATCCATGTCTATACCATAGAAATCCGATATCTTTTCTATTTTTATGTTTTGAGTATTATGTTATGAGGCTTTGGTACTTAAAAAATAAATAAAGTTTATGATATTTAGTACTATTTTATTATTTAAATGCAACAGAATAATGTACCTTTTATAAACCATGTAATGATTTAACTGAATCAGTTTCTTTATTCAAAAGGCTCTGTAATTTATATAAAAACCAAAGCGTTTTGTTTGGGAAATTTGAAAATGTTGAAGAAAAGTTCATTAAAAAGTGAAGAGCAAATATGAAATGAAGCGCGGCGCGGGTCAGAGGGCGCTGGCGTCGATTGCAGTCGAGGTGAATGGGTGCGAGTGCGATGGGGATGGTACAGGAGTAGGATTGGCGTGGCAGCTGGCGGCGGTGGCGGCTGTGGCGGCGGCTGGCAGTGATGTGGTGCAACAAAGCTGATGTAATTGGTGCATTGTAGGCGGCCGCGGGCGGGCATCGTTAGCCTTTCTTTGGCAGACGCGGTTTTGTCCGGGCTTGCTAATTAACTATGAAATTAATTGACGCAGCAAAGTTTCCGAGTGAAACTTGAATTAATTGGCACGTCCGACTTCAGTCTAATTAGGAGCCCGAGGCTTTTCAGTATCGCGGCGCTCGTTGAAGCCGTGGAAAACACACAAAAGTGTTGTGAGCGAATGGTTCGCGCGGGAAATTCTCAAATCAAACTCTGCGCTAACTATATACCGTATGCCGTGTGCTGTGTTGTGTGCCGTATGCCGTGTGCTGTGCCGTGTGCATGGCTTGCGGCTAATTGCGTGCAATGTGTGTACGCTACGCATAATGTTTTACCACTAATCAAATTACAAACACATCGACATTCCATTTCAAATAAACTTATTTTTCCGTACTAAACGATTTCAGTGGATGTTTTAAACAACATGGATTGCATTTTATACTAAAAAGCAACTTAATATTAAACTTACTAATGGCAGCTAACATTTTGATTAAAGAATTATAATGTTATACTCGTAGATCTAAACTCAATAAGATAAAGAGGAAAACTTTGTTTGTATCATTGTAATCAATAGGCTCAAAAACTACTTGGCCGACTTCAAAAATTCTTACATCATTAAAAACCTACGTTATCAGAGAGTAATATAGGCTACATTTTTTATTTGTTAATATCATGTAGACAAAGTCGCGGGCGAAAGCTTGTAGTTTATAAAAAGAACACAAGACGGAGTATTACTTAGAAATGTTTGTTCGTGTATTCTAATGAAATTCTATAGAAATGAACCAAAAAAACCTCTATTATAATGAAATGTAAAGCTAAGATCTTAATGTGTTTGAATGTTATGGTACTTAGAAGCGATAGAGAGATAAGAGTTCCAAAAAGACTTGTCCTCGGGCCCGCCACCACCATAATTAACATACATTATGAGTTATCGAAAACGCTCGAGTCCAATGGCCCTAATTACGGGTTACCATGCGTTATCGTGCCTTGCCGACCGGTAATGGGTACTTTCCTGTTTATTAATACGATCATCACAGACCGATATCTCTGCAGTGATTGATTACTATTTTATAAGCACCATTGTATTATAATTTTGGTTTACTTAAGATTATCTATTCTTGTTTATTAATAATATGTTACAATGAAAAAGCTGGCTGTAAAGTAGACCTTTATAGTGTGGATGGTTTTTTTTTATTTCATCGTCGATAGTGCCAACAGCTATATTTATTGTAATTTTTGTGGTTTTTATTAAAATATCGGTTTACAATCACAAATATGTGCGAACAGGAATATCTAAATTTTAAAACATTAAAATCCGATTTTTCTAATGAAAACAAAATTTAAGAACATATTATTTAAATGTGTACAAAAATTCTGGTATTGAATTTAAAATATTCTTCAACGCCAAATATCTGTGCAGTAAATCTTGTATCGATATTTCTGATTCCCGCGGTTGTTCGAGCGAGAGTATTTATTTTGATTCGTGCGAAGACGTATCAAAGTGGAATAAGCCTGTTGAGCGAGGCTGTCGGTAGGCACCGATACGGCGCCGAGACGGCTCCGACACAGCTCCGCGATGGCTTCGAGACGACCGCACAAACTGAATGATCGGATGTACTTCGCTCGGTACAGCGCACTTGCACCCGATGTTTATTCCTTACCTTTCCCTTTATTATCTTTTATATATTTCAAAAGGAAACATACGTTTATTTTTAATAGTTTTTTTCTTGATATGTATTTATAAAACATGTTAATACGTTTGATAGGAAATGTGTACTATATTTCAATTGTGTTTTCCTGAACTTTTTAATAAAACTCGCAATTTAACAGAAATAAAAATAAACCACACGATCGTATTATCCTAACGAGCTGCAAAGATGTGGGGAGAACTTAACAAACTTTTTGCCAACATTCATTGGGACATACGTGAGGAGCTTTACAACTGTTTTAAAACAAAAATGTATTTGATGATATACATTGGTATCACGTGATGATACTATCGAATATACATTTATGTACATTTCCATGTACTTTTTTGTTATTTGGTAATCCGATAAAGAAATATTGTATTTCACTAACATCTGAAAATCACATTTATAATCAGGATTTTTAGAAACTATTCAAGATAAAAATGCTCGTCTAACGTAGCTATTTTCAGTTTCGATACTTTATCTAGGCGCCATCGATATTTGTAACTCGTTTGGTTACGAAATTCAATAAACTAACAATACTTGATGCTAGAGCTGGTTATAACTCGTTATACTTAGAGTATTTAAAATTTACTGACATTCAGATTTATTTAAAATCCACACAGAACATAATCCGTACGGGGAAACCATAACTTGACTTTAACAAATTAAATTAGTAAAATATACCATATTTGTTACTCATTTAATTTAAGTGAAATAAAATGTTATCTTTATCAACTTATACTTGGGATTGATTTTTTTATGTCTCAAGTAATTGAGGCGTCCGCAAGTACAAGTGTAAGGAGATTCGAGTGGTCTTTAATGACCTGTAGATGACCTCGTTAGCGGCCGCGCCGGGCCATTGTCACCCGCCAAGAGGTCTCGATCCTTACCAATGTCTCGGCAGTCGCATCTCCACCTACCACTTCGACAATTTATAATTAATACAATTATAAAATATTTAACTAGCTTCGTTATATCGTTGTTCATAATTACTATGGTCAGACAAGATAGATAAGGTTATCGTTTATAAGACTAATGCATACTGTGTCTGTCATTAGATACCTCTTAAAGGTTGATGTCCTAGAGGAATGAAACGTGAAAGAATTTGATACTACATTTATAAAATAAATACGGCATTAAACATAAATTCCAAGTTGACACTTAAAATAAAGGCGACAGCGTAGAAAACATGAACACACAATTTGAACAAGCTGAACCTTCATCACGAAATAGCGCTTAAAGTTAATACGACAACACAAAGCTGTAACAACAATAATATAAACAACAATAAGCCATTAGACAAGTTGTGGAAATTTTCCGGTTATTTCCGATTCACACCGATTGCTACGATCGGCCGTCGGCCATTCCGGCGGCCATAACTCCGCGTCGGTCGGCGCGAGACCAGCGCCCGCGTCGAGTGGGGTCTACGGCCTGGCCTATGACGCTACGCTTAGCTATATTAGTAGTATATTTAACGATCTATATATCTCGAGAGATTTATTGGGTGCATCGTAATTAGCGCGTGTTCGTATTTTATAATCGGTTACTAACGAATGCGTTTTAACGACCTCGTATCTCTGATTTATCGGTGTTAATGAGGTTCAAATGTAATCTATCTTTAATTAAATAATATTACAAAAACGACGTGATGATGGGCTATATATAATTATGTCGTTTTCAGAATGGTAACACTAACTTGAATCGATGTTTATCTGTCATGAATTAGTATAAATATGGCGGCACGGCGCGAGCGTGAGGCTGTGCGCCGGCGCCGCGAGCGCGCGTAAATCACGTGTAACCGCTTATTAAGTTGTTATGTCCGCCATGTTTGTTGCCCACGCGTGCCCGTTCCTCACAATGTGTCCACGCCCTTATGTTTGCGATGCTCTACAATCCTTATTTCTCTCCGGTATTTTTTTATTCATCTTTTTCTAGTTTGTTCTCAATAGAACCTTAAATTAAAATGCAATCAAATTATTAAAATCAGTAAACTATGCCACAAGCAAAAGTTTGTTCAAGTCCATAGTCTCTTTGTCCACCAAATTAGACTTGAAGAATAGAGTCTTTGCCTCAACAGAATACAAAACAAAATTTGTATTTCATTGACTTACTAAATATGTATTGGAAATGTTTATCATTTAACTGCCTGAGTCTTAGTGTCGCGAGCATTGTGTTAGGGCAATATCTGCGAAAGTTGTGCCCCTTTGTATAGATGCAGACAACAATGAGCCATTTCGAATTAGCTATCGATTTATCAGCAAATGGTTTCCACGAGCACTTACTAGTGCACGCCCCGCGAGGTGGGCGTGCATACCACGAATACCTTTCAAGATTTCGCTAAGAAGAAATGCAAAAAGAGTTACTTTAAATTATGAAATATATACGAATACGTCATAGTTGTAGAACTGATAAAGCGTTGTTGATGTTTATTGTTGGCCTTTTACTAGTAACTAATAGTTACTGGACAGAGTAGCTAGATCTACTTTCTTGTACCGTACGTAATTTTACCTATTGTTGTAAACATTAAAAAAATTTCTTTTTCTATTTTCTTGTCTTTAATACTCTTTTTATTCGTTTTAGACACACATTTTTCTAAAGTGATTTTGACATCCTTGTATTACACTTATATGTATATTACAGCCAGTATGTATTAATTGTAGATCAAACCTCCTTATCAATCCACAACACCTATGATGACCATTGATTACAAAAAAGTAGCTTCGTAATAAAAGTTATAAGCTATACGTAATACATAAATCTTCATTGGCATTATAGTACAAAATAATAAAGCTGATCAAACAGTTAATATCTGTATTGAGTTCTGTTAACTCTATTCGTATATTGAGAGTCACCTTTCACAAATAACTAGACGCAATATAATATCACTATCATTACATGCAGGATCTATAGATGTAATCACATAGTTGTTGCTATAATATGCCTTATACGTGAGACAAATCTAAGCAGGAATGAGTGAACAAGCGGGCGATAGATTGTGATCATGAAGCTCCATAGTCGTGAGAATCGCGCCGTTCTCACTTCTCAAGCGAAAAAAATACGATTTTATTCGTCATTATCTCGAAAGGTATCGATTATTGGCAATCGCTCGAGATGTAATCGTTAACGAATGCTTTATGATGGTATAATTTATGTGAATATCAAGGTTATAGTTCGGGATCTTCATAAAACAGATACAATGTTAATGTGAAAATAAATGCAGTTTTGTCTTTTATTCGATAAACCCTGTATTGATTGAGGTAAAACATTTATTATTAGAATGAAAGGATTTAATCCAAACTTTTCATTTAAGTCGTGGTCCTGTTAAATGGGAGTTGAACAAATTCATCAGTTTCAACTCAGTCGGTCAGTTGCCAGTCGCCAATGTTCGACAGTTTCACTAATTGGCCGTTTTCTTTCTATTGTAACTGACCAGTATTACAAAAATCCCGGCTCAGTACAGTTTTCAGTCATTGGAAATTGAAAAAAATCGGTTTCCAATTAATGTTAAAAAAATGTTATGGCATATCAATAACATTTAATTCTGAAGAAGCTTTTCCTCTCGTTATAAATTCAAATAAGAATGAAGTATAAAATTTACTTTTGCATTTCACTCCTTCAGATTTTATAAATTCTTTATTTACTAAATTCTTTATCATAAGTACTAATCACACTAAATGCGAAAGTTTAGATGGATGGACAGATGAATAGATGGACGTTTCTTAGAGTTTGTTGCCTAAACGGCTGAACGGATTTCGATGAAATTTGGT
Source organism: Papilio polytes (assembly GCF_000836215.1). Lineage (NCBI taxonomy): Eukaryota > Metazoa > Arthropoda > Insecta > Lepidoptera > Papilionidae > Papilio > Papilio polytes. The sequence continues at coordinate 4,930,287 of NW_013525102.1, forward strand.
ATAGTTGTAGAGGATAGTTGTGAAGAACACACTCACTTTTGTCCACCCGGATGTAGTCGCGGGAGAAAGCTAGTAATACAATAAATTACTCCTTGCATAACGTAACACCTTCATTCACAAATAAGGTCGTTAAACGCGTCGTTATCATAATGACGTCATTTAACAAAAATCCTTCCTTACATGTCTCCGTACTCCCACAGTCATATGCTAAAAGACCTAAGCCATTTAATAAACACAACTTTAATAAGCATCGTTATCACTAAGGACATATGGACGATGTGACGTAATTACTTGGGTTTTTTCGCAATTTGTCGGCTCACATTAATTAAAACACTCCCTCGTTTGAGACACTGAAGCGACTCGCGTAAGTCTGGTAACACAATGAGAACTTAAAAACTGCATATGTAGCTTCAAGTTATTTTACAATAGTAAGTTTTATGGTAGTCATACCACGCGGTTAGTATGATGTATTTTGGAAGTAAATATTTCTAGCAATGAGTTTGAAAACCATTGAGAAGGAAACAATTAAAAATGGCCCATGTTCTTACACCTATTATTATAGTATTCATATTTACTGAACGATAAATTATTATTAAATGTTGTGAGTAGTCCATGAATTCAGTAAGTACCTATGTCATTGATAATTTTAAAGATTTATAAACTACTTAAACACTATTTTTAGACTTGTTTAAATTTATTTTTTTAAGGAATGAAGGAAGTTGCGAGTGGTTGTTACCAGTGTGTCACCAGCTTAGTACATCGTCATTTCCTCGAAAGTAATTCAAATGGAATCGTGTGCGCCGTTATTAAATATTTCATAACTTGCCCACGCCCCCCGCCCGCGCCCGCACCCCCACGCGCCCCTCGCGCCCCTCGCCCCGCCGACCGCATATTAAAGTCATAAAAAAGGGTTATTTGATCTATCCCCTAAAACAATTTACATATCTCCGCTCAGCCCGCCGCTAAATTATTTAATTAAGAGAGGCATAAGTTTTTATTATTTTAATATGGCGGACATAAAATTGTGTTAATGGAACAATGCCTTTGCTACTGCGTTACCAACTGAATCTTATCATTTCAGTGTTACGTTACAAAAAATAACTATGTTATTTGTGGTATAATAATTAAAAAGACGTAATATTAATTCGATCAAAAAACTTTATTATAATTTTCAATAACATAAACAAAAATTAAACTCAGTTTTATGGCATTCTATGGTAACACACTGGTATAAAGAATTCAAATTATTTAACTTTACAAATTATCATCGTCACGTAAAGTACGTGTCGAATGTACGCAAGGTAACATAAAAAGTAATAAGTAACACAAGATATTCGGTGTCGGCGCGCCGTAAGCGGATATTTTTTGTGTGTCACATTTAAGCTGGAAATTGTGGAATAATATTCAATTACAAGTGTTACGGGAACTGGCGGGAACAATAAACAAGGTACAATAAAAAGTGGACACGTGCGAGACGCGGGCAAGGAATGCCGGAGCCTACGCTCGGCCCCGGTGTGAGCAACGGCAATGAAAACCGCCGCCACAACACGATTACTGAATACTCACATTTTCGTGTGACGTCACATAATATGTCACATTCGCACAACAACAGTGCAACAATTTTAATGTGAAAACACGAAAAAAAAAAACATCGTCGTATTTATCTCTAGATCTTGGTCTTAGGATCGGGCTTCGAATTTTAGGTATTAGTTAAGAATAAACCATCACCTTATATATTTTATGGCATATTATAAAATTTTAAGACGATTGTATGAAAGTAAATTACTTCTAAAATAAATTGGTGACGCACTGCAGTAGAGCGTGTGGAAGCAGTAGCAGAGCGGACAGTGGCAGTGTCGGGCGGTTGTTTTGGCGCAGGTTAATGAGGGCATTTTTATGTCCTCTCGCAATGAGGAATGCAAATTTGGCGGCGGTTACCAGCGCGTTACACTCGCCATTGTTTTAATGCCTCCGCTTTAGCCTAACCCTACGACTATTATACGTTTAAATTCATTAACCTCCTCTGTAACACCAGGACTTTATCGTCGCTTTTGTATTTTTGTTTCGCAGCTCTCTACACGGGATGCCAGAATAGACGTAAAAAACATTCCTTTTTAGCGAAACAATGCGTTTAAAATGTTTACACTTAAACACTTACAGAATGCGTAAGCGTTACTAATAAAATGCGAACATTTGACTTATAGCGTAGATGATATTTTCTTAAATGTAGTTAGCTATCGTTACCAACTAATAGTGTTTGAAATATACCGAATTACAACGACACGAGATTGGGCGCGTATTAAAGTCCAGATAGCATAGATTCTGATTTCCACACGCTCCAGCCCTTACCTTCCTTTTTCAACAAAACTGTACCGTTCTTTGTTTAGATAATATTGAATTCCATAGGTATTTATACAAAGTCGTAATCATCTTGACCAGTATTAAAATGTAAGATGTCTTATAAATAAAAGAGTTCAGGATTGATAAAATTTGTGCTTTCACGCAAATTATTTTATTGTAATCAATCAGCAGATTGCGTGGGGCGGCGCGGCGCTGGCCGGCCGGAACAAACCGTACAAATTGCGAGCCCGCCGGACGAAACATGTTTTCATTGAGATTTTTTTTTGATTCAACAACGAAAAATGTAAATGGGAACGTGCAATTTATTTCATTCACTCGCGAGTGATTACTTATGATGCACTTGTTAACTGCATTTCGAGAATTATATACAAGTTTTTCAGAGAATTTTACATTTTACTGTTTGGTTACTAATTAACTTGTTACTACGTATTAAGAAGAAATAAATCTTAGCAGTGAATGCTCAGATTCACATCATAAAGACCAAGTGGACTTTGATTAAACAATTTATTCAAAACGGCGCCATATTGCTTACATTGATAGTAGAAACAAGTTCAACAAATGGTCGTACACAGCTGGATAACAAAAAACTCATCTGTGATAGAGTAATCTGAAACCAATTTGCGAATCAAAAGTTTCACATATGACGGAAACGAATGATAGAATCGTTTCCGAATTCCTCTTTTTTTCCGAATGGGGAAAGTTGCCGAATTAAGGCTTCGGCAGAGTCGGGAACTGCCTCGAGCAGGTTCAATTACGGCAGTGCGCCGCGCAGCCAATAATTGGCACCGGGCTCCGCGACAAAGCGCCCACAATGGGCTCTGATTAATTTCCGAACTACACCCGAATTCTAACTAGCAAACACGCGGCGAGTGCTCCCTGCAGCGTGCTCCGTGCAGCGTGCAGCGTGCAACGTGCAACGTGCGGCGTGCGGCGGCGACGGGACAGGGAAATTACTTCGACGCTGTTTTGCTCCATCAACTAGTCCTCTATGCACTTGTATTGTTTCGTCGGCTCGTCCTCGCTTTTTATGTCCACTACCGACTGAAATTCAAATTGACGTCTAATAGATATGCGATGCTCGAACTCTCTGTCTACCACAATCATTTTTAAATATTTCTAACAGCTATGTTTTGAACGCTTTTTAATTACTGTTATTCTCCCGACTTGTTTCATCTCCTTTATTACTGTAATAAGGAATAATTTTCTGTACATTTCGCATTTTGTATTTCATTCAAAACCTTTTGACACTGAATTATTAATTGACACGACAAGTCTATTCAATGACGTCTAATTAATTAATTGCATTAAATAACAAATGTATTTACGTAATTTAGTTAAATAATTTACATAAAATAGCTGACAACCACGCAAGAGCATTATCAGGCGATTGCTATTTCGCGGTAATTTGACGGTGAGTAACAAACGCTACTTCAGGGCGCAGCGTGTTAATTGAATCTCCCACTATCAGATGGTGGTAGTGTGCCAGCGAGAGTGGCGCCCACTCGCCCACTGCAAAGGAAATTAAACGTCATTCGGTCACTTTCTTCCACAGACACAATACAGATTAATCTGCAGAGAAGAAGTTAAATTACAACTTTAATATAATTTTATAGCTTACCTATGTATTCTGTGACCTATGCTATGGAAAGACTTGCATACAAACAACCTCTATGAGGTATCTGAAAAGATGTAACATAAAGCTCCAATAGATTGGTGTCTTAAGTAAATTTATTTCTCTATAAAATCATTAAAACAACTTAGTCAAGCTTTCTTTTAATGATTCTTTAACACAAATTATATGATTTAATAAAAATAAATAGAGTTATAACAATTTTAACAAAAAGTTTAAACTTTTTTTGTCTTTCAATTTTCAATGTGTAGTTCATGTCTGTTTTTATCTGTCAACAATATTTAGTTTCAAATTACGTTTACTAGTTAAATTTAGAAACTCGAATTTAATTTTCAATCATCTTATGTAAATCGAATGCAATTACCTTTAATGCAAATCTATGCAAATATTTCGAATCGAATATTGGAAAAGCTCGATACGTGTTAACGTAGTTAGTGCTTGTTATATCTTGGATGCAGGGAGTTGTTAAACTGTTACGCTTACTGGCCACCTCTCGTAATTGATAATGCCTGGTTCACACTTGGCCAGCACAGTTGGACGTTAATCCTCAATAACTGGACTGGAATTGAACTTACATAATATGAACACTAAATGGCGGCTGTGAATCCACACAATAATGCCTGGCCTGAGCTACTGTCCAGCTGTATTGGCTAAGTGTGTACCAAGCACAACCAATAAACAAAAAGATATCGCAGTTAGTTGCAATTTAGGATACTTATTTTTAATTCAGACAATAATAATAATATAAAAAAAGATCAAAGGAACTCTTTGAGGGAGATCAATGTCTGTACATTTTTGCTTGCTGTACCTGCTTTAATTCGATTTAGATATATCGTCATAGTTTATTTTAGTATTAACTAGCTTTCGCCCGCGACTCCCTCTGAGTCGAATTAAAAATACAACAGTGAGTAGAATATGTGTTCTTTCAGACTATCTTCTACATTCTACATCTATATGGCTGAAAAGTTTTCGATGAAATTTGTCATCGAAAACCGTTCAGCCGTTTAGTCTACAAACTCTAACATCCATCCATCCATCTAAACTTTCGCATTTATAAATTAGTATGAAGTATGATATTATGACTTTATAATATTAGTATGAAATATACTAGTATTAATGGAGTAAACGCTTTAGTAATAATTATATAACGGGCGTTAAATAAAATACAATATAGCTAACTCAGATCGGTCAGCCCTACAAACCGTGTGCACAGGAAATTGAACTGCGCCTCGGCTGCCGGTCACCGCCGTAGGTAATTACACTTACTTATGACTTGAAGATCTGCATAAACACGCAACTTAAGTGTCACCTTCGACTCAAGTTAATTAACATGAAAAACAAATATCGAAACCGCGAAGACTCAATCGTCATCAATGTTATTCGAGTCGAGCCTGCATACAAGTCCTATTAAAAATCTTTATATATACGTAAGGAAATATACAGTGAAAGAATTAAATTCGTTACCCACTTGGAACAGATTATAGTAGAGCAAAGGTGCTCAGTACTCAGTAGTAGTACTCAGTAAGGTTGCTTTAACAATTTTTTGACCTTTCAATGTAACCGTCTAAAAGGTTATAAAAATGGGTAGGAAATAAACGTACTCGAATGTAAAAAGCTAATTTAAATTTTATTGCACTGGTGTAGCTTACTTTAATCGCATGTAACTGATACTGCGCTTACGCGTCTAATTGATTCGCTTTTTCTTATCGTGTCGATGTCACATCGAATTGCTCGTAAGTAGCGTGTAGCGATCCTCATAAGGATATTCCAAATAAACGATCCACAAAGTTGTTTATTCCAAATATAAAACTAATTAAAAAAAGGTAAACAAATAACAAAATATCTTTCAATTACGTTGAAAAGCTATCATTTAAACATGATGATATCATCAGGAGGGAAGAGAATCGAAGAATAAAACATATGTAAAAAACACTTTGAATAACACTATAATAATGATAGTTGTCCCCCCCCCAAACATAGAATATCGGCTGGCAACGGCTATTCATTTAACTACAAACAGTTAAGTGATTCAACCAATACTTGTAAAACTACGTTAAAAAGACATTGTAACCAATTGAATTTAGCGTCAAAGCAAATATAGGGTAGTTAATTAAAAAAGAGAAAAGAAGACATCTGGTGCCGTAAACCTATTTCATGTCACAGAATCAAAATAGAAAACAATCCCGTGTGAATCCATTAGTTAATAGAGCGGTGGCGGCGGGGAGTTGAATGACGTGAGGAGGATTCTCGCAGGGCCGCTGTCCACGCTTTAATTTCCTGGTGACGTCGCCCGACCATTATACAGACCTACGGCCACCTCGCAGAACCACGTCACGCAAGGTTCCACTTACACTGGTCCCTTTCTCAATTCATCTGCCAGTTTGAATGTCGATTCCCGAAGAAATTTAACAAGTTGTCATCATAATGCAACAATGTTTAGTGTTAGATAGAGTTAAATAGTTTGAATTTGATATGTAATGTTCGATTTTGTATAAAAATATTATTTACGTTCTGGTACAAAAGTTACAATGATAGAATTGCCGTAACTACATTCGACAAACAAGTAAAAGAGTGTTGTTTGAGGTTAACTACATTTTATATTTTTTATTATTTAACTAATTGTTCCCGTGCGGCTTCATCTACATGAAATTTTGAAAATTCTATTTTATTGTTTACATTTGTCAAATTATTAATGGAAATTGTCAATTGTTTCTTTCTTAATGTTGGCAGCAGCTTGTGGTCTCTTTCCCACATGCGAGTTTTTATCCAATTTATTTATACCCTGAGTTTAAAACGCTACTAATAGCGAGAAAATATATAGCCTAAAGCGTGACGTAAGTGTAGGGCTTTTTATTAAAAAAAGAATTACTCAAAAATATGCTGTAATTACTGACGTCTTAGGCAACAAAGAAGTGTGTGTTTACGCTTTATTATAATAGTATAGAAGTATAGATTTATTTACTTCGCGGATTAACTTATAACACTAGAGGAAGAGTATCCATGTTTTTATAGCAACAAGAAAAATCGCCTAAATGGAAAAGCGTTATAAATTAATCGTCACATAGATTCGTTCCGATAGTATTTATTTGTGTTGGCGTGTGGGGAATCATTGAATCTAGCGCGTGCTCAGTGCTCAGTGCTCAGTGCCCAGTGCTGGGCCGGGCTTGCCAATTAGAAACCCGCCACGCCGCCCGCTAATGGCCCATTAACACTCGCTTACACCGCCGACCATCGCACCGCCATCTATTGCCCGCTTACGACAATAATCTGCCGTGTGCTTACCTTTTACCATTCTATGTATGTTCACACTACATACATCAACTGCAAAAGTTAACTTTATTTGATTGTTTATTTGTTAAAAAACATATGCGTGTGCAAAAATATTTCCTACATTTAGTACTAGTAAATGCTTCGAGAAGTTTGTCACCTAACACTTAATAAGTTTGTCTATTTTTATAAAATTGAGCAGATTTTATTGAAGTAGTTAATATTATATTTTTTAATTACTTTACAGACCTTTCTTTACAAAATGTATTGTGCGCCACTATTACTATAATAGAGAAACGCATAATGGTTGTATTTTACTACCTCATGTTTAATTGGTACATAAATCTCTCGGTTTGAACGTCGCGAAGCACCGTTATATGTCTAATCATCTCTTAGACAAGGAAACGTTCCGAAACGAATGAGCGAGAAAGGCTCGCCAGCGCCAGTCTAGGTCTTTTAAGGCACGCGAGGCGATGTCCGCGATCGGGCGAACGTTTCGCGTTAATTAATTGGGTATTTTCACACGTCAGCGGGCCGATCTCGCCAAATAGATCGGCGCTCGCGGTCCTTAATTAGGTATATCTGCGAGGCCGATCGCGGAGCTTGCGCCCCGGCCGGTGCCCACCTCGCCCGCCACGCCAATTTGGTGCCGTCGCCGCACACCTCTACCGCCACGGACCACTGCGCAGATAACGACTAGAACGCTAGCCAATAACCTCATTATGAAATAAGGCAGCAAGTAATGCTTGTTGGATTTCAGAACAAGCTCTGTGCAGCTTGTAAAAATTCCTATTAGGTCACAGACGTATTTTTAACTATTTTTTCATTAAGACCTTTGTCTATAAATAAGCTATATTTTTTAACAAAAATGAGTAAGCGAGTTACAGAACATTTGCATCAAGGATTTTAGAATCACGTTGCTAATATTATACCTGCTTTTGAGTTGCACATACATGCAATTAAAATTAATGTTAAATTTAATTAGCGATATCGGTACTCTGAGAATAATGAATTGCATTTTATGACGAACGTCAATCTTCGATTGAAAAGAAAGTTAGCTCTGAGCGGCGATCGGTCGCAGTCGCACGTGTCGATGTGTCGACGTGTCGGCGGCCGGCCGGAATTGATAGACGTCGGGAAACAATTACCTTTTTGTCGGACGATGAGATACACCGCTAATTACAATAAGTGATCATTGACTTTTTTAATTACGCCGCCCATTCAAGTGTCCATCATGTCGACTAATAGTTGCCAGTCAGTACATTTAATAAAGCCGGCGATTCTCGGTCTCGCCCGAAGCGCATCTCGCGGAATTTATATTATAATCTCGTCGGTTTACAATTTAAGTATTTTTCAATATCAACGTCCCGTCTCGCCGGTTGTCGTTTAATGAAACGTAAGCTATGTCGATTGCAGTGCGCGAGCCGCGCAACAAAAACTTAAACTATTAAGCGAATGTACGTATTTTAATCAGTCGCTGTGTATAAGTGCTCGTCGGCGACTCGTAACCTGTTTTTGCTTGTCGTATGAGCGCGTCGCATTCCTTCATAAGCGAGGGATGTGCTGAGCTCCGCGGCGGCGGAGGACGGTAAGGCACAGGCAGGGGCAGGAGGCGGGCGCGGGGCGGGGGGCACCGGCCGCCTCGTGAGAAACGTATGTTACCCGCCTCTAATTACGCTTTATGCGATATCGCCATTTAATTAGCAACGAGTTTCCCATTCCGAAGCACTAATTAATATTTTGATCGTTGTTCCTTTGCATTTAACTGTGCTTTTATTGCAGCTCGAGATTTCATTAAAGATTCCCGACCACCCCTATCGGCCTATTGTTACAGTTTACAAAAGAGTATTGCGTAGCATTAACTAATTGCCAATTACTTACTTATTCAAATGTCATTATATCTATACTTAACAGTTCAGATTGTTTATTGATTATTATGAACGAATCATTTTGATAACTGAATAAGGTTTCACCTATCCTATAAGCAAATTGTAAGAATGAATGTTTAAGTCCAAGTCAAATATAAATGCAAATAGGTTTCGATCGCATTTAGCAACACAAACATATGCGGTTAACGTCGCTTTGACGTTTAAGTTAAAAGCTTCTGTCGCGGTAACTCGATTACACATCGGCTCGATAAGGTATACGATTAATTTAATGAGCAAGTAATTGTATCGGCAGATTATAATTCGCGCCACGTACAAACTGACAAATTGCGACAGCTGATCTCCAAGTAATGACATTTAACGTTACATCTTTGTCACGTCAGCTGCACCGCGGCGCGCAAAGGGTTAACTGCTATTTTATACTCTGTTACACTAAAGATGGTAAGCATTAGTAAGTACCTATATGGTTGCAAAAGCATTCCATCACTTAAGTACTAAAAAATGTATTTGATGTGAAATGCGTATAACTTTAACACCTTACATAAAATAACTTAATGTAATGGTTACGACAACTATACAGTTATCGCATTTATAATTTCTTTTTCGTTCTAAATATAACCAGTTTTAACAAACGTCTGTTTACCAAGTCTTTTGTATCTTTGTCCTTGAATTAATTATAGGGTCAATTCTGTTTTTAAATCTTATCTTACTATTAATATAAATGTCTAAGTTTCTATAAATGGATGTTTGTTACTTACTACTATGTACGTGCAGAACAGCTTAGTACATACGCTACTAAATTTTTAATAAAGCTCTGGCGGAGTCGCAGGTAACAGCTAATTACATTTACTTAAGTATTTCACTTACAAATACATAAGGCGAAAAATATAAAATTTAACAATCTGATGTATCAAAAAGTTTTCCAAAATATTCCTACCTTAAGAAAAATAGGCCAGTATACGAAATTCGCAAATATTAAGTAAATTCCAGGGATTACTTAAAGACAACTTAGATGTAAATAAATGTTGCACATTAGGGTGTGAGTATACTTTAGTTGTGTACAATTAACATAATTTGAATCGATTAAAATTTCTTGTTCCCATTACTTGATATGTTTAAGGTCCGAAAGCGTGAGAACTGCCCTCCAAGGAAACTAATTACACAGAATGCGGCCAGGGTCTTCAGTTAATTAGAGCGGGAGAGGTTCAACCCTCTAAATTAATAGGCACTCGAGCCGTGGGCCCGCAGCGCGATGTTTTGTTTCAATTGTTAAAGTCTTGATGAAACATGAGTACGTATTGTATTAAGATTATTTAATTATGTTTTTAATTAAACTCAAACAAAATAAACTTCAACAAACTTCGTACCCTTTAGAACTTTAGAGTTAAAAGCTGTATTATTTAGTTTTTGAGTTTCGAAGGATAATATTTGATAGGTGTTTTAAGAATTAATTAACATTGGTATTGCGTTTGTCACGACTTGATTTGAATGATTTGCTTTCGTTTCATTTAAATTAAAAAAAATGAAATTTCGCGGAATTAAAATCATTTGCGAATAATGATTAGCTCTTATCGAAGTCAGAACAAGACATGGGTAATTTTCACTCATATGACCTAAAGTACAAAGTATTTTTATCAATAAAGGTAATAGTAGACTGATGCAAGATCCAAGCAGTATTTCTGTAAGGTGAGATTATTCACCTCAGTGCAAATAAGGATGCAATAGAAACTAAATAAAGTTTATTTACGGCGTGTCAGTGTAGAGTCGTAAATGTGAAATTGTTCCCGGCTTGGGGATAATGGCGTATTTAATGTATCTGCGTCCAGCCCTGCTAGGTGTCCCGTAGCCCCTCACCGTGTCCCCGGCTGGGACACGGATCTTCGATTAACATAAAATGGGACCTTTGTAGGTGCGTGGGCGCAGCGATCGCGGGCTGCGACTCTCTACCACTTTGTTTACTTAGAAGTTAACTTGTACTTGAAACGTTTGTTAAGTTTTCTTTATACCCTTGTATTTTAGAATTTTATTTAAGCAATAAAAGCTTAGAATATCTTTTAATTTAATTATAAGCAATTTTAAGATTTGACTAACTAGAGGTATTAAAAATCAATTACTGTGGTAACTTGTAGTTCAATCTCAACTTATAAAAAAACAACATTTTATAAAGCAACTAACATTTTTAAATCCCTGAAATTACGGGGAACAATTCCTTGTACATTTCGTAATGTGATATCATAAATGTAGTATCAGTTAATGAATTGAAACTCTACGGGTCAATGTCAGGGCTCATATGGTTTGCCTCAGTCAAGGCGAGGCTAATTGTTATAGAGATCTATGTTGAGACATTACAAGATATTATAAGACGACGAACTTATGATCTATACGGAAGTAATAATAATAAGTCAGTGTATATACACTGAAGAGTTTCTAACAATTATGATTTAGAGTGTTAATAACAAGAATAATATCTAAATAGTTGAATAATTATCTGAACTTCTTTATTTGAAGTTGATGCCTTATTCCAACATAATCTACGAAGTTTGTGTTCAACTCATATTTGCAATTGCTACAGTTACAAATTATTCTGATTCTGTTATCGTGTTATAACACCGAATAAAACCAAGAGCGGGTCCTGTTGGGGCTACATCTCAATTAACATATCCGATATAAATAGCGGCGAGCAAACGTAATAATGTACCCGACATGTCCGATCTCGAGCGTCGATGCATCGCACTGATAACATTCCGACTCGAGATCCGAACACGAAATTCTTGGCGTGGTCAAATCTGAGCCGTACTTGAGGCACACGGGGTCTCTCCACCGTACAACCATAACCACGAATGCGGAGAATTTACCGATAGTTGATTGAGGCGCGTCTTCCATTGCGGCGAGCATTGCGACGTAGCCTTTAGGTCTCTGTCCCGCGCGCAATGCTTCGCATTCCGTTGCTTGAGGACGTGGCATATCCGATGAGAGGTCTCGTCATTGGGAGATAGGATCGTGACAGAGAATTCGTCGGCCGACTGTCGATGGAATGCGAACGGTAATTGATTTGTCCTGCGTAATCGACGGTCTGAGCGGGATTGACAGAAATATCGAGACGTGGTCCTTGTAACTGGGAAGAGTGCCCAAATATACTTTAACTTTTACTTGCACTTTGTTTCAGTCTTACATAATTAGCTTACATTTTGTTCTTGAGTAAACAAATATTTGGTATATTGGCTTTTTAAGACCTTTAATTGGATTAGTACAAATTATAGCAATAAAAAGCTTTAAAAGGATTCTTAATTAATGAAATGTCATGATTTGACATAAAGACAGTTCTGTATAATAAAGAATTGGTAAAGTGGAAGGCAATTGGTCGCACGCGAGCGTCCCTCAGGTCCGGTTTAGTTGATACTTGGCTCGAGAAGCCAAATAAAATTAATATTCATAGCCGTTGTATTTATTGGCTTTCAATTAGTATAATCTTAATGGAGCATTAACATACGCGCGGGCGGAGGGCGACGCGGCGCGGCGAGCTGCGAGTCGCAGCACGGCTTACCTGGCCCGGGGTTACCAGCACTATTTTATACTATCCGTGATAAGGGAAATAACAACATTTTATTAAATAAAATTAACATACATATCTGTTTGTTTATTTTATTTATGTTATGCGTTTTAATCTAAAGATATAAGACTTTCATATCCATTACAAAGAGTTTAAGAAATTTTCTACATTTGGGTTATTGCATTGTAGAGTAAAAATACTTAAAGTTAAATACTTTTTGATTTTCAATTTGCAAATGTTATGGTTTAAATTACTTATAATGATTATAATGTAATTTAATGTGGAAAGTGGTGTAGAGCTGCTGACAACACTGGTCGCGGAAAGCTCGCAGCCGATGACCTCCGCCGACCGGTTCCCGCGGCTCCCCTCCCTTGCCCGCTCCTTTCCCCCGCCCCACACCCCTGGCATGAGATGTTTCATTACATTATTATTATATTAAATGCTTATAATGCATATTGTAAGCTTCAGTCGGTCATACAACCAACAAAAGATAATGTAGGGATTCAACTTTGTGAGTAAGCTTAGGTTGAGCCACGATTTCTTGTGGATGTACAGATAGTACCTAAACAAATATGCTCTAATCACATAAAAGTATTCTTAAAGTAGCTACACCGAGAGCAGTAAACAAAGTTAGTGTTACTGTTTTATAATATTTTTACGCTCTTGAAATTTGCAGAGCAATAATACAAGCAAAAGAAAAATTGATACAAAAATGTTTTTTAAACTATAACACTATCTAAACTCTGTTACAAACTACCATTCTTCTAATAGCGAACACAAAATTTTGTAACACGATTAATTTATCGCAGTTAAGTTTAATAACTTGACGTGATAACCCCGCCTAACTTGTTTGATACGATAAAAGTAAAATATCTTTCATCAAGTATAGTGTTACCATATTGTAAACCATATTCATCTATGTAATTTTAATTAAGTCTGGCTTTTAGAAATATAACCTTAATATTTTTTGTTATAAAAATGTATTGAACGAGGTCGCAAGTATCGTATCTAATTATAGATGGCCGAGGGTCCCCTTCCCGCGGCATAAAGCACATCACAAAATATCGCGTTACATCGCGCGGCGCACTTGATCATGCCGTTGTCTGAACGCCTTTTATTTGTACCCGAGGTTTTCTTCGCTTTTTATTATGACCGCTTTGAACCGCAGCGACCGCGCCGCTTAGCGCTCGCCACAACCCGCAACCCGCAATCCGACCTCCGCGAATATGCTACATTTTTTCTGTGATTATTGGAAATAACTAAAACCTAACTACTGTCTGGATTTTTGATGTTAAATCTGCAGCTTAAGCCCAGTAATATTAAACTCTTGTATCAAGAAAAGAAGTAAATTTACAATGATATTTATTGATCCATAAAATTATCCTTATGGGCCTGTCTCACCAAATTGTAAATTGACAAAAATCCAACGTGTAAAATTTGTGATGTAATGTTTTGTTACCTTATCTGACAGTGACATCATTTTAAGTTATTTGACCCTTTATCAGCCAGTGGTGGCACAGGCCCTAAGAGACAATCGTGACAGATAAGAGACGTGAATTGTTGAAACTCCAAAGTAATTGTTAATTTAGTTAATTGAATTCTGGAAATCGTAGCGCGGATAATTGTCTATTAGAAATGACGCTGTACTGATCATAGATTGCAAAATCAAGTGGGCACGTCAAAACATCAGTGGCAATTGGCAATAGGGCGAGCGGAGAGCGGGTCGGCGGCGGCGCGGCGCCCATCGACCAATTTGTTCGTCAGGACGTCAGATTTCAAGGGCCTCGTTACTACTAAGCCTCCAATTAGACTTATCCCTAATTAAGAGATGCCAATAAATTACCCTCCATCACGGCCTAACGAAGACGCGCCGCACTAATAACGCTAATTGATTTTGAGTAATGAGCCCGAGTTTTGATGGAGCTGATTGCGAGGCGCGGCCCGCTATCGATCTCGCCCCCTCACGATACACACTATATTCAATTATTTTACTATTCTATTAAGACTCTTAATGTGTTCGTCTACTTAATATTTGCTACATATAACAATAGACACAACTTTTTTAAGAAGCATCTAGATTTAAGAAAATAAAGAAATGGTGTAGAGATAACTTCCTCTCTGCCAAAAAAGGACAATTTGTCTATAATATTAATAATTCCGTTTTCACCCCACAACAAAAAAGTTAATTTGTTGTTTTTATTCTGCTATAAAAAATTTAAAGTTCTGCAAGAATTATGACCAAATAAAGAAACAAATTGGAGAGATAAGTTAGAAGCATTTTTGACTTCATTCAAATTACCTTGTCTATCTGAAATTAGCAAAGAATGTCAAATGACAAAAATTATCTCGTAGCAATTTGTATTGCATACATTTTCAATTCGTATGCATAATATCAATCTCATTTTATTAATACGAGTGTTTTAAATTTTAGATGAGGGTAGGTCGTTGATGAATGCACCTAAGATAATCTACGAAGCCAATCTTACTTAGTAAACTGCTATGAATTATTAATCTTTAATTAACTTATACTAAGACATGACGATTTATAGTTCAACTAAAATTGTATAAATTGATATGGGACTGATTTACAGATGTAATTATTATTAATAAATATACTAGTAACGGCTTTTTCTTTTATTTTATTTTTATCTTACAGTTCAATTAACAGTTGGAATTTTGCTTACTCAGATTTAACTGGACAGCACGACTGTTCAGTTAAAACTGACAGTTTTAACGTCTATAGCTGGATTGACATTCGAGTCAATGTTCGATCGTAAAGATATTCGAGTAAGGTTTTGAGTCTTACCAAATAAATTGACCAAAGTATGATCTTTTCTAATCAAAAGTAGAAGGAATATTTTATTCGAGTGCGCTCTTGGCTTTGCTGCGTAAACATAATTAAATATTTGCATGTTAAATGATATTTACCTAACAGGAAATATTTCAAGCGAGTCCGATGTTTGGCTCCAGTAATTAAAGTGAAGCTTTTACTATGGTAATGTTATTCAATTAAAGGGAAATTGCGCTTAACTTACTTGTTGATACTAACTTGCGATTGGTTTTCTTGCGTCTAGAGAATATATTTGAATAAATCACAGTTCAACTTACATGTTATTATATCTTATGTGATAATATATTTTGTAATTGACTATCATTAACCTTTTGGCTGATATCTTCCATCTTACTAATATTATAGGTTAGATGGACGGATGGATGTTTGTTAGAGTTTATAGCCTAAACGGCTGAACCGAAATTTGGCATAAATGTAGAAGATAGTCTGGAAGAACACATAGGCTACTCTGCTTTGTTTTTTTACTTCACGCGGTCGGAGTTGCGGGCGAAAGCTAGTTTGTAATAAAAATATGTAAATGTCCTATTTTCAAGCAGTTTTTGCACAAATCGAATTAACCATTTTTTTTTCATTCATGTGACTCTAAATTTAAAGATTATTATATACGAATAAAAGCCTAATTTAAATAAAAAAATACAATTACCGATATATTCGCTAAGCAATATGGCCGTTTACAAAACTATAAAGCAAGTATTGTGATACATTTTATAAATTTTGACCGTCTTTATGATATTGTAATATTTTGCATAAAGCTATCTCCATTCTATTATGTTTAAATCGATGTTCAAAGGTCAATAAAGCCGTAGCAATGCTATGCTTGCCTTAAAGTGACTTGCGCTTAACTATCTGTAGATCCTATCGGGCGACACAGATTGCCCGCTATCAAAATCTCCCACAATCCGATTAAGAATGTCTTCTCAGGTTTTAGGCGCGTAATTTCTTTTATAATGTCGATAATCTGTGTACGATGGTATACATCATCAGATTTTGTTAGTTAAGATTGTCGCCGATACAGGTCGTGTTTTTTAACTTTGTTATGTTATTAAGTTAAGATCCCCTTTTAATTTTTAAGAAAATAATCTTATAGTACTCTTGTTCAGAAAAATGTATTTAGTAATTTTTGTAATAAAATAATACCATTACAATAATACACATGATATTATCTTTTATTCTAGTTAACCTACATTGTTGTTTAATTTAATTTTAGTTTTTTTACAGAATTGTTTATGAACAATGAGGACGAAATAAAAAACAAAATAAAGAAAAACCATCTCTACAAATGAATCATTTTGATGAATCTCGTAGATTACATTACTTTTAAATGTCAGTCATCGCGTCCCCTATCCACTTATTGAGAGGCCCAGTAAGATAACAGGGAAGTGTCAACACCTTATATTGTTTCAAAATAAATTTTATTGACTTTCTCTTACATCATTGTTCTTAAGGGTCATATTGGTTTGAAGGCTTATTTTGACAGGAACAAGTTTGACATGTCGTAGTGTGATGACGGAGCGAGGCAGCAACCAATGACGGTAAGTAATGGACCTCTCTCGGACCACTTACATCACCATTACTTATTATAATGAGAGTTCTAAGATAAGCGTAATGCACTTAATTGGATAAGTTAATGTTGAGTATAATGAATGTTAAGTGGTCACTACACTATACGCTAAGCGATTAAAAATAGCTGATAAATTGGAGACCTGATTATTTTGAAGTCTGGCACACAATCCTTAGAGTGGTAATATTTACGTAAACATACTATCATGTTTAAAGGCTGAATAACAGCAAACCAAACCAAACAAAAAAAGTGGGACCCACCTGCAAGCATTACCTTTCGGATGAAAAAGGAATTATCAAAATCGGTCCACTAGCGGCGGAGTTATGCCGTGACACGCATAAAAAACATACAGACGAATTGAGTACCTCCTTCTTTTGGGAAGTCGATCAAAAAATGAATTACATAAGGAAAATAAATGATGAGTTTGAACTTTTGTCCTCAGTTAACCTTAATTTACATTAGTATACTTTCGATATTAAATAGGTGATAATGCTATTTTACTACATTAAAAATAAATGGTCAATACTAAAAATAAATAAATAACAACAAGTAATTCAAATAAAAAGGAATATAACAATACATAGCTTTGAATAGCTTCAAGCAATTGGTGTAGCATGATCCTTACATTTCTCTCCTAAACACTCAATTCTCTCCTCGAAGCGATAAGCGGGAGATAGCGTCGTTTACAAGCACAGCGTCATAACGAAATGTTCAACATGGACTAAACGGATCACTTCACTGATTATTACATTCGTAAATATCTGATATTCGCTCATAAACTGATTTATTTTTATTAATCACTAGCTGTTAGTCGCGACTTCGATCGTGTGAAATTAAAAAAATAAAGCCTATGAACTTACAGATAAATTTCCTTTCTAATGGTAAAAAAAAAATCGGAAGCTTATATTATATGTGAATCCTAATTATACAAGCACACAAATCTTTCCTCTTTATAATATTAGAACAGATAATTTGTTTGTTGTATATTTTAATGTAAAAAGAATGTAAAGAATTACTAAGATAGAGTTGTTAAATGTAGATATATCATAATAAATCGATACATAGACGGGTCCTTAGTAACCACTTAGCGACCTTGAGTATGGCAATTAGTGTTTATTAAACCCTATCAACTTAATGAGATTGCACTTGTTAGAACTAATCGTTTTATCTTATCTTAAAAGATAATTAGTAATAAGTATTATCTCCTTTAGATTATGTTATCTTTATCAAATATTTAACGCGATTGCGATGCAATGACAAAAACGGTAATAACAAATGCAACACATTTGCTCAACGCGACTCAGAAAAGGGTATTTGATTAATTTTCTTCTGATACAGACAAATAATAAACATTGTAGCTGGTTCTAGAAGTCTCTAGCTACTTAAATACAGTTAAGGAGCCATGGCAACACTGAAATAATGTATACTTGTTATGCAATAGGTTCTTGATTTTTATAGGTTGATTTTTTTTTAATAATTGTATGTGGTCAACAATTCAATATTCTTCAAGTCGCTATCATGTAACACAATAGCTTTACTATTCATAATACACATTTATCTTTAACTAACTGTTCTCGTGCGGCTTCATCCTCATGAAATTATGAAAATTTTATTTTTGCTTACATTTGTCAAATTGTCAATAGCAAATGTCAAAATGACATGACGTGACAAACCTTAGCAATCTTTCTTTCTTGATGTTGGCAGCAACTTATGGTCTCTTTCCCACATTAGAGTTTTTATCTAAAATATTTACCCCTTAAGTTTAATGGCGTGAAAATATATAGCCTAACGCGTGACGTAAGTGTATGGCTTTTTTATTAAAAAAGGAATTATTCAAAAATATGCTGTAATTGCTGACATCTTAGGCAACAAAGAAGTGTGTGTTTACGCTTTATTATAATAGTATAGATAAACAAAATCCGATCGAATCTTCTTTATCTAAATAATTCAAGCAAAATAACGCAACGTATTTAAACAGTTGAAAAGGGAATGTAAACAAGAAATTGTTATTAGTGGAAGTTCGCGTTACAAGGCGAATCCGTCCCGATTAATTAGCGAGGTGGCTAATTAGCGGGCTGGAGTCGGGTCATTAGTAAACGTAATTGAAACTGCCGAGCCATGGACTTTTCCAAGAAAAATCTCCGATTAATTTACCTACGTTAGCGTAGTAGGTCTCGCTTCCCGCGCTACGCAACAAGTGGGACACGATTTGTGTACTGTTGGTTAATTAGTGTCGAGGTCGACTATTACTTCTGAGCGCGACTAATTATTCAAAAAATTTATATGTGTAGAAAATTCATGGACAAATCTGTAGTTGAACGATAAGAGAGAACTTAAATTGTTGACTTTTGATTCGAGTCCTAAACAAGACTACACTATATACAGGATGTTGTTAACGGGCGGATCAACGCTTACAATCTTAGTGTAGATAGAAATCATAAAAATCATGCATTTTAGAGGTTTACTTCAAAAACAGAACACAACTTTCTTAAAAACTTTTACCGCTGTCGAAGTTTGAAACCTTCAATTTGCGCCAGAACAGGATATTGCGCTCTATTCCAAAACGGTTCGACGATCAAATTGAAGTGGTATAGGGAGAACGCATAAAGGCGAAAGATTGCATACCTGTAGTTCATCCCGAGTCAGTCGAGTGTTGTCGAATACGAAATATCGATATTTTAATAATGTTTAAACAAGTTTTTTTCCTTTTGTAACAGTAAATTAAATGTATTTGCTTTTCTTTAATTGCAATAAATGTTAAATGAAATTATTTTATGAAAACTCAAGGAATTAAATATTGACAAAACACTATAAATAATGTTAGTTTATTTAATGAGCGGTATTGTATGTATGAAATGGACTTATCCTCGTCGACTAATTAGCGCGTTTAATGAATTCCTCGGTTAATTACTAAAGCGTAAAATACTGCTGCGATAACGTGAAGTCCGCTCGACGACTTGCATAATTACTTCAAATAAAGGATATTTCTTATTTCCATAGGCAGTTGCCTTTTAAATGACTTTTTGCACGTTACTTGAAAAAGATTTAGAGTTTAATTACAGAAAATTGCTTTTAAAAGAATATATTATTTTACAACTCTTTTTCATTTGATGAATAGTGATGTGCCGCAATATTATCGTTAATTTACTTTATTCATATTTATATTATACAGTTACATAAACTTTGAATTTTATTTAACAGAATCATAGTACAATTTACAGTAATAATACCAGAAGAAGCGACTTGATTATGCTAACATAATCAAATTTCTAAAAATTAAAAATATTAATATCGAAAACAAAAAAATTAGACTAACAAGAAAGACATAGCGAATTAATACAGCCAAACAACATTCGAATTCGGTACGGTTCGGAATCAATTTAGCGTGGCGTTTGGCCACTTATCGAGCATTGTACGACTGAGATACTGTATTTGTGATTCCCATCCCTACGACCGACCGGCGGGGGGTGCCCGATGATTGATGGCCGGCGGGGCGAGCAGCACGCGAGAGTGAGATAGCAGCAGATGTGCGCTAGCGGCGTCCCGCTCGCACGTACAGCGCCCGGCCAAGTAATTGAATGGCAATTACCTGCGCTGTAAATATGACACAAGCGCGTAATTGTAGGAGTGGAGCGCGTGAGGCCCACGATCTCAGTCAATGCATACTTTGACGTTCAATATAAATCATATGCACACGTGTTTATATTTTCTAAGGAAGCGGGATATTTATTGCCCAGTTAGACTTAACTCATTACAATATTAAGAGTTATTAGCAGGACTCAATTGACGTTTTAAATTCATTTTACAAACAGAATCTTCCTAGAATCAAAGTGTTCTATTAAAAATTAAAACATGAAGCTTGAAATAGTTAAACAATAATGTTCTTAGTCTTTTTGAGTGAATGTGCATTACGTTTATTGCTACATTTCTACCAAAAGACCATAAACTGCAAAATAAAACATTATGAAGTATTTACGCCGTTACTGTTTAACACAAAAATAACAACGCTACACTGTTTATTTACGCATACAGTACGTAGGCAGTTAACCTTGCTACTAAACACAAATATTTAATTTTTTTACGAGTGAGACCAAATGTCATGTCTCCAGTGAGAAACGCAACACTTGACACCGCTTCGAGTTCACTGCTACACAAGTTATTGCGTCAACTTGACTAAGTTAAACAATTTTAACCTTATGACCTTGTGTTATGTTGGTCATTGTGTATTCATGCGGTGTATGTAGGCGTATTTTTTGTTTTTAAAACGTTAAGTTGCTGGTTTCTTACCTAAGATTTTAGACTTTAGACTGGACGTAAATATTTACACAGCAGATGTATTCTTAGGGACATATATAATATTATAATTAAATTAAACATACCATAAGGGTTTAATTAAAAACAGGAATTAACAGTAAATCGTTAATTGTGTTTAAAAGTTGTAGTGCCATGTGCAGTGGTCACAACGGACGGTGACCGTTGCGCCGCGGGCCCCAGCCCCACCTGTCGGCATGTTTCACCATCCGCGTTACAAACCTGTAAAAACGCTATTATTATAAAACTTATTAACATAATAATTTTTTAATGCCAACCCTACATTTCTTGATAATAAAAAGCTTTTTTAAAAAGACCATGTGATAATTGACAACAGTTTTATTGACACAATTCATATTTTAACATGTTTACGGAAACTTGAAGTACCACATAATTGTTAACGGTTCAAATCACCTTTGCTTTTTCAAGAGATCTTAAATATATGATATTAGAAATGTGCAAATAAGCAAGACTACTACGACCCAGATCTTTTGCACCTGCATAATAAAACGCCAGCAGTCAAGTTTTAATTGGCATGGTGTTAGTTTGGACTGCGGGGAGGAAGGTGAGGGGTCACCGCTCCCCGACCACCCAACCTCCCGCCAGTTTTTCTCTCGCCCTCCACAGCAACAGGTGGTGCGATGAACTGACGAAATTTTCAAAACTCAATTTTGGCCAACGATACAAATGAACGTCAGGGATGCGTCAAAATTTTATATTGTTACATTTTTTGTTTACAAGCAGTTCGTGCTTTTCTAAAATTGATGAAATTGATGCGCTAACTGGTTAAAACTAAATGACAGGACAAAATGTTAGAACAAAATAATTGCCCCCTACTAACTACGTATATATGACATTAGTAGTAATAACTTAATATGCTTATCAAATCTCTATCTCTCTCATATTATTTGTTAGAAATCCAAGAGCAGTTCTACTCTTGCTTGACAATAATTCAAGTGCTGAAGTTATTTTGTTCCTCTAGTGACGGTAGTTTACTGATCTGACACCATATAAATGATCATTAATCGTCGGTTCCGTAGGCCACTTAAACGTCAATCGTTCATTAATCCGAGCGGTGCACAATCGTTCATTTGAAGCGTTCTCACGCCTCATTAAAGTCTTTTTCGTGATTCGACGACCGCGTCTACCGTTTCCCCGAGCACAATGAACGAGTGATTCGGCGGCGAATAACGAGGGCATTTTGTCGGCCGCCTCTCACGTCCGACGCCTTCCGACGCTCAATGAAAGTTTACCTGCAGCCGTAACGAGCGATTTGTCCCCCGTCCCGTCCTCTCCCGTCCCGCGCCCGCGCCCGGCCCAAATCAAAGCCCATTCACATCTGCATGCGGACACAATGCTGGCAATTAGGACGCGTTCGCCCTACAATCGAACGTAATGCGCGCTCGTTCGATGACGTCGCCGGTTCAGAACTGTCTCACAAATATCGTCGTCTTCACCGATCTTTTACTTTGTACTGCTTATAAGACCACCAAAAGATAGACCGTTTTCTATAACATCATTTTTAAAACAACTTAGTTGGTTGTAACTGTTAGCGGTTATAAGTCTGATATCGTTGCTTCATATTTATTTTTAAGCTGCATATACCAATTTATTAGTGTTCTTCCATAAATTGATGAGTAATAAATAGTCATTCTGTCACTCTAATGGACTGACGCAAGTTAAGAAAAAATATAAATTAATTAATATATTTAAATCGTTATCTATTCAACGTTTAAGTTATGGTGGGTAAATGGAAGAATCTAATACTGCCTACCAATCCATATTCCACTTTTAAATAAACTGATAACACCGATAGCAATATCTACTAACACACGATGTCCATTAATTTACCATAAAGTTAAATAATGAGCGTTATTAACGAACCTTAATGTATAACTTTTAACTAACTTTAAATATAAATTAACTTAAGTTATTCGAATCGCACGACTTCATTGCCGACGAACCGAGAACTTGAATAAATATTTTTAAATAACTTATTAGCTTATATCTTGGAATAAACTAAAAATAAGATATAAGTGTTTTTAATAAATACATCTTCATTAATATACAATGACAGATATAAACATATGTACTAGTTATTTATATATATTCATATAAAAATATACGAATAAATAAAACATTTTTGTATATAAGGCATAATACTGAAACAATTGAATGGATTTTAACGATTCTTACGCTGTTAAGGACAAAAACCGTTTTTGTTTAACTTTTAAGGAACTTATGCCAAAAAAATTACAAAAATAATACCCAGTTAAATTTGATCGTTTTTTATTACTTTACTAGCTTTCGCTCGCGACTATTCACGCGTAGAATTTAAAAAAAAGTAAATATCCTATCTGTTCTTCCAGACTATCCTCTACATCTATGCCAAATTTAATGGAGATTCGTTCAGTCGTTTATGCCACAACCTTTAACGAACATCCATCCATCCATCTAAACTTTCGCATTTATAATACAAGATGAACTTTGATATTTTCCTAGAACAAAAATTGTTTGTTTAAAATCTGTATAACTGCTATAAAAGCAATAAGTATCCCTTGAACACCATTATAAATTATTAATATTATTGTATCACTTAAATAGTATAGAAATATTTGACAAAACAGCGGGCAGATGTTGAGACGTACAGCCGCGGGGTCGGGGGCATTATGCGTTGCGTCGTCGCCCCTTTGTGAAAGCAAAACGCAGCCAAAACGCCAGAGGTCTGGGTCAAACGTACATCATAAATCTTTACACCTGCTTGACTCACACACTAATACCAGTTTCACATGAAGACAGAACAGTGAGAGCAGTACTGCTATGCTGTTTGAACTCACACTGTCGAAACAAACAACTGTAGTACCGCTATGGCTCTGCTCTACTGTGCTGCTCGTGTAAAACATTATGCGTGACTTGAACTTGTTACTCTTGACATTCTACAAACTCATGATTTAACTAATTTGTTAGTAACTTATGGATACATTGTTAATTATCAACCATGTTGCAATGTAATTACAATGTAGTTAACATTTCAATGGTTACGAGATGGATTGATTTTTAATGTTAGAGGTAGTTACGGGTTCTGTTCTTAGCTATCTTGGGTAATTAGGTATACGAAATCTGCAATATTAGTTAGCAATGTCATGGAACTTTCATAGAAATCGCTATATTTCTAACACCATGACCTATAAATACAAAATATTCAGACGAATACGATCATCACAAATTACAGATCTAAGACTGATAATTTTATTTATAAATACTTAAACTTCAGTGGAATACAGGGAATGCCACGTAATTTATTCATTCAAAGGTCGTAAAACTTCAAAATAGATGAAAATTGTCAATTAACATATGAAACATGGCATAAGATTGAAAATTATGTCGTTTATTCACGTTTGAATGTTGGCTTGAAGCCATATTGTTAGTTTTGCAACATATACCACTGTTTGCTTCTTTTGATTTAAAAAAAAAACTCTTATAACTTACGATTACATGCCTGCGCGCCAATTAGCCTTATCATAATTAAATATCTTGTTTTAATTGTGTTCAATCGCTGTACAAGGTCACTTGAATAATAATAAACCGCTAATTAATAAATCAAAGCGGTAAAAACAACTTGTTTAATTAAAACTCCCAAAGAAACAGATACAAATAGAGTTTTTTGACGTCATTGCGTACTAAAAGTTAAGCAATCATAAAAAGCGTAGAATAAAGATTTATGTGCCTTAAAATATTCGTCTCTTTTCATACCAACAAACCTCATCCTTCTGAGATTAACATTAACGTTTGTAGTATATTTCAGTTTACCAATCAATTTATATGATTTGGCAAAGACGAGTGCTGTGTACTAGCACGTCGAGCGACTTGGCAACGCATTGTACGCACATCACAATGGCCGTTCGTCTCGCGCTGATTTTACAACTGGCTGAAGCGCTGCTGACCTGTATTTATGCTAAACGAAACATGGCATTCGAGTTCCACACTGTACCAGGAATTCTTCTATTTTAAGAACGTTTATAGGTGACGAGACGAACGTAACGAGGCGAAAAATTAAAACTAAACTAAAGCGGATATTTCAATGTGCGTTTTAAACATTTTAAATGTTTCTTTTAAATATTCACATATATTCCATAAAATTTAAATTCAAAGCTTTTAGAAATATGTGTAACATTTCTTTTTTAATTTCAGATACGTGTTCTGTTGATTATTAAACGTTAAAAACAAAGTGCGCTACCGTTTTTACGTAAAATACATGAACTCCTACCTTTCCTACATGTATAAATTTATGCATTGCTTTCTATAGATACTTGAGATGAAATATGAAATGGATCATTACGACAGCAGCATAAAATGAAATAATCCAGCCGTTTGCTTGCAATAGAGTCATCGTTAACAACAAACACGATCATAAAATCGCCTTAGAACCTACGCAGCACAGTTTCCCCATAGAGTCCCATTAGCTTACAGTCAAAGTATCGGCAAAGGGTGTACAATGATTCAAATTAACAAGTCGACAATCGTGCAAATGGCGTGTGGGTGATGTCCCAGGCAAGTCTCGCACTGGTGCAGGACGTCTGGTGCGTCATTAAGGAGGTATTCAGGGAGTACCGACCACCGACAATATTCTTCATTTGCGTACCGGGCGCTCGTCATTTGGCGCATTGTGATGGACGGGCTGGAGGCCGCCCTTACTGCAGCTATGCACCACCGCCTTAATTGTACCCTTGTTCGCTGCTCTAGACTCTAGGCGTTACAATTTACACTTCATTTGCGTATGTTCCCCAGTGCTTTGGACTTGAGCGTCTTAATTTTAATCTCTATATTTCACACACGTTCATCTGACTGGTTGTATAATCAAATAAATGTATATGTAATGTGCTTGCAACCTTATTAACAAGGACTTTTAAGATACCGTGACGGCAACTAGTAGGTACTGTGTTAGTTATTGAACCACCTGGCCAAAAAGTTGAATAGAATTTTAAATTTAAGACGGAGCATGTCAATTCTGTGTAAAGCTTGAAACCATTAACAAATTTTAACAACCCGGTCCTTGAAAGCTCAGGTACATGCGAAATGTTTGTTCGACGTTTTATACGAAAAAAAAAACAACGCCACAAGGACGCTGTTGTTCGAAGAGGTCGCCCGAACAAATAGCGCACTACAATTTATAAAATAAAAATTAAATTCCACTTCTTTAATATATAGTCTACATACCCAATTAAATGGTATGTTATTAATAATACTGGCATTCACCTGTCATTTTAATCTAATCTAAATCTAACACATCATCCAAAAAACACTCGTATTCCTTTCGTATATGATTGAGATTCGTACGTGTTTGTAATACAGACTAATGTAAACGGAGAATACCGGACAGGTTGAATAACGGTGCATTTGTTTTCGTAATAAAAGCCTCAATATCTTTGGCTTGTGAGTCACCGATTACTACATTATATTCATTTGGACGTAATACCCGTGATAAATGATACGCATTAAATTCTAACAAAGATTAATAACGAACACAAAGTCCACTTCGGTAAGTCGTAACAGATATTAATTCCATATGAGAACTTGTAATTATGAAAACATTTAAATTAAATAAATTACCGACAAAATAACAAGCAGATACAAAATTAATTAATAAGTGTAGTGACGTCAAAAACAATATTTAAAAACGTACATTACTCTTTGTCTCTGAATACAATTGATATAGCAAGGATGTTTTTGGAGTGTAAACCTACCGTTAGATTTTACCTGACAAGTCTGCAGAAGGTAGGAACAACATATTGACTTATAATTAATTTAATAATTTCTTACATTATTGAATTAATCCCAACCTGTGGGGACCTCTTTCTTGTAAGCCGACACCTCTACGAGGTTATACCTGCGCCTTTCTGGCCAGTCCTTTTCCAATTTAATTTGTTTTTTTTTTGCACTTTTAAATAGGTATTTTAAGAATCACTGGGTAAGCAAATTAAATTAAAAATACAACAAAAACTGCAATACATTATTTGTTTTTCAATTTTGATATGGATTATAAGCATTGTTTTTTATTATAAAGGTAAATGATTGTTAATTTCTTAGTTTACGTGTAACCGTTAAGTTTATTATAATAAAATTGAATATAATTATCATATTTTGAATATAAAATGTTTTTGCATTTACAAATAAGCGGTAAACATTAATTTACAATTAAAATACAATAAACGACACAGACCACTTAAAAATTTAATTATGGTGATGCTAACTTTAACGGTAGTATACATATTGTCAACTTAACCCAAATATATACATACTACGATTGTGTATGTAGGTACAGGCACTATGGGACTGTGACTATGTCTGGGACTATGGATAGTAGCCCAATCAGCAATGTCAATTAGTTATTACATTATGTCAATGAAAACTCAGTTTACAGTTGGACGGTTAACATAAAAAATATAGCTACGTAAGGAAGCACGCTGGCTGCTGGTGCTGCTAGAATTGGGTCTTAGTGAATGTCTTGCTCAGGCATTTACTTTAATATCCTTATTAGCCAGTTTGCCGACATTACATCGTCAAAATAACTCACTACCACTTTATTTTACTTCAGTATGCAAATGCACTCCAATTAGCGGAGCTTACATTTCTTGGTAGGTATAACTCATTATTTCAACCGGGATTTTTTTGCGACCGTACCGCAAACGCAGTAATTAACCATGAACGGGACGGATCCTTTAGCGTCCGCTTATTAACTTCTAATCTTTGTTAGAGACCGTAGATCTTAATGAATTCTGTTAAAGTATTAAGTATTAGGTTAAGGCTGCGGCCCTCACTAAAATTTTAAAACTTAACGTTCATCGTCGTAATGACGACTCGGCGAGTATACAAGGGGGAGGCGAATTAATCAAATAATACGGCGCGGCGGTGAGATGTAGTGCGGGGCGCCCCCCGCACGCCGGCACCCTCCCCCCGCGCCGACCGCGTGGCCGCCTCAGTCGCGACCGAAACGCCGTAAGGGGAAGTGTCGTCAGTCCCCGTAAACCTAACTACTTTTTTCGCAGTTCCAAACAGTTTTGTTTTAAAAGTTTCAAAGGAAGTTTTGTGCATGAGTCTTTCGTCCTAATAGACTCTTGAAGGATACGTGACTGGTCTTCGCTGTGTAGTTTATTCAGTTTACACGTTTAATTGTGTTTATTTTTTGTTATTGTTAAGTTTTTTGTTTGGTGCATCTCGCCGGTCCGGAGACCGGCGGTCCCACGGAGGCACCAAGCCTGGACGCACAATTAAAGGACCACAAAGGACAAAGCCTTTAGGTAACTATTTGTGTAAATCTTTCAAATTTCAAATTAAATAATTTGTCTTTTATGTCAAGGATATCTTATAGAATAGTACTTTGCCCCAAAAAATGTCACCATTCACTATAAATTCCTTAATGTATTGATGAAATTCCATTTAATTAAGGTATAAAAGAAGCTCGCAAGAACGAACAAAGTTGTGTTTGTTTTCAAAGGCAAGGATTGTGATATAAAATGAATACTAAAAACTGATTTTACGTAAAAACAAAACGATGAAAAAAAATTTACGAAATATTACCTGTACTCTGACGTCGACATTGTAAATATTCGTTTTAACATAACCACAATGATTATAACTTCAAAAAACCGACGTTTACTATATCTGGAAACACGTGTCTTTTTACTTGTATTCGGGTAAATTTTTATATGAGAAAATGCGTTACGAACATTCAGGGTATTTTGTAAAATAAACAAAAATACTGTTATAAAAGATTATACATCAAATCAGTATGAATTTATAACCGAGACCAAAGTAAAGCTTTGTGTAAGTGAATGTATGTAAACAGCTAATACAAAAGACTGTTTGTCTAATAATAATTTTAGCATAACTTCGTGCTAGCCTGCGTAACTTTCTCTAATATTATGCGGGAGACCATTGGCCGAGATTAAATTAATTTCGAAAATATGGCTAAGCAATATTATGTGGACCACTTCATTTCATCGCCGGTTTAATTAAAAACGAGTGGCCGCACCCCTCCCTCCTTTTCGGGTTGAAGTGAGTGCCCCCTCCCCCGCCCGCGCGGGTGTCTCGCCCCGCTTATATTTAGATAATTGTACAATCATCTAAATTAATGAGTCTCTCATCCGGTGCTAGATTCTATTGTTTTTTATCTGTGTCACCCGAGGAGGTCACACGGTGACGATTTCATTTTAAACATGGTTTTCTTTTAAAAACAAACTTTCGGGCGTTTTTCAAATTTCGAAATTTTTGACGGGCGCTACGTTGCAGATTTTTATGAACGTCCGTTATTGGAGAGGTGTTCATAACTCGCACTGTTGACTACAGTGATAGACCTAAATGCAATTAAAAGTTTTACTACGTGCGTGAACGAGGCCCGCGCCAGCACCCGCGCGAATATCCACCTTATGTTGGCGATAAGTTCAAACTTTTAAAGAGTCAATTAATAACTTATTCTATCAGTGTTTACTTATAGCTAAACATTTCAAACTTTCAAATTAGTACACTTGTTTATATTCAATTACTTGTAGTGCAATGGCACTTGAATTTGGATTAATAATTTATTAGATGTTTGTATCATGTATTGGTTTAGACAAATTAAATACATGGTGCGGTGCGGTGTAAGGACGGCGAATGGAGTGGGCCCGTCTCCCCGGAAGGCCCCGGGCGATCCGTCTAATGAACCCGCACCCTCCCCGCAGCCTGATTTATTAACGAATTAAATGCATTCTGCTGCACCCCATACTGACCGATACACGAACATGTTACATTTATACACTTAGTGATAATTATTTTATTACAACTTCTAATGTATTAAAAATGCCTAGTTCGTTTTAAACCAAACAATAAATATGCTCAGTTCTAACTGAACAATTGAAGTGCTATATGTCGTTACATGTAATTTTTAACGGAACAATTATATTAAATCTAAAACAAATACTGCTGCTATAGTGGCACTAATTCTGTTTTACAATGTAGTAAAACAATAGTAAACAACTTAGTACTAAGAATATTGAATTGATTCAATTTTTAGAGTAGTTCATAGCTCCTATGGCCCCCGGGTCACGAGAGCGACCACCAAATATTAATGAATTGATGTCATAACTATGACATGTAAAATACTTTATGAATTACTGAAGTATCTGGGCATAAAAGATTAATGGACAAAAAATACAAGTAACTAAAGGCTTTCCTTTTTATGTAAAAACAAAATTTCGTAGAAGATATGTCCTATGTTTCATAACCATACCTTCTTCCTGTTATGAACATTGTGAATACTATATACAAGTCTTAATAAATCTCATTATTGCAACAAGTAAACAGATAACACGAAGATCATTAAAATATGCAGACTAATTTAAATTAAACTTAATTAAAAATTAACAAGGAAACATTTTACACCGTTAATCTAAATGCATCTCGTTGACCCAAGGAAACTTACGCAATGCACCGGGAATTAAAAAAATTAAACAAAGATATAACCAGTCTCATAAGTTAAGAACTCGCAGAGTAACCCCTCTCTCGCACTCGGTTCCTTATATTTAAATTGCAAC
The DNA here is from genome assembly GCF_000836215.1 of Papilio polytes. Lineage (NCBI taxonomy): Eukaryota > Metazoa > Arthropoda > Insecta > Lepidoptera > Papilionidae > Papilio > Papilio polytes. The sequence continues at coordinate 4,961,276 of NW_013525102.1, forward strand.
AAAACAACTCGCTTGCTATGCTAATGAAGCTTGCTTAGAACCACTTGGCGCTCGCTGCGGAGGTTTCGAAAGTTGAGTAATCTCGAATTAGATTGCTTAGTAATAACAATAATATGCACTCCACTCCAAATGCCGTTCACCACAAACGCCTTTAATCGTGTCTAGAAACAGTTCAATCGTTCATGTTTCCGAATTTTTGAACTGTATTGAAGAAACAAATGCAGGTTCTATAACTAAAATAAAAGTAACCTTTCCGTCGGCTAACACTGCACTAATCTAAGATGCCTGGGATAAATCAATCACAAACAGTTAGCTTAATAAAGTTCCATATATTTGCTAGAACCTAAAATTATAATATACAGGTATTTTTAACAAAAGTGTTAAGAAATTTTGATAAGACCCGCGTACTAAGGCAAAATATCGATCACTAGATCATTCATTCATTTTATAAATTGTGTTGCGTATTTGTCGGCGTCACTTTCAATAATATATTAAAACCTCTTTGTTCGTTAGTAGAAGCTGCTCTAAAATGCAGAGTAATTTCGACAGGTGCGAGTTCCCACAGTTGCCTTTTATATCATCTATTTATTTAAAAGATTTGTATCAACAATACCTATTGATATTATATTTAATAAGCAAATTTTAATGACGTAATGACTTTGTTATTTTTTGTGATAATTAAGGGTTTTATTGTCATTTTGTTTAAATCATACTAATATTATGAATACGAAAGTTTAGATAGATGGATGGATGGATGTTTGTTAGAGTTTGTAGCCTAAACGGCGGAACGGATTTCAATGAAATTTGGTATGGTTGAAGAGCATAGGCTACTTACTTTTTTTAATTTCACGCGAACTTAGTTGCGGGCGAAAGCTAGTTTTAAATGTCTTAAAGACCCATAGGTTACTTAATATTTTCGGCCTTTTTCGGTCATAAGAAACATATTTAACTTTAGACAAAGTTAAACAGAAATATTCTCTCATATCAATTTTAGGTTATATGAAATTTATGTTTGAAAAGTTCCAAACTGTGTTCAAAATAACAAAAAGGATGAATTTATTTGGTATCACTAACACATTATCAAGTTTTATCGAAAGCTAAAAACTATGAGGAAAGTATCAAGGATTCCAATGTTTCAGCCATCACACATTGTATGTGTTTAAGTGGAGTTTGGGGTGGCATGTTTATAACGCGTGTTTAATAATTTAGCGCCGCCGCTGCGAGGTCCCTCGCCGGCCCGTCTGCTAAATAATGGATGCAACAATAATATGGCTACCGACTCTAAGTATATTAAAATAACCCAACTTTGAAAACGAATTGATAACAACGAAACACTTACACTTTACATAACATTTTATTACTTTCTAAAATCAGGATAAGGAGATTTCTGACAAATATCTTCTAAGATTTAAAATTGGGTTACATACTTATGCAGTCCTTTATTATAATTCTCGATATTACCAGAAATCAAATTAGTATCAAGATTTTTTTATCTATAGACTAATCTAAATCACACAGAGTATAAAGTTCTAAATGGAATTTTCATTGAGTGAGGCTGTGGTACACCTGCTTTGATATGGCTTGCCCTCTCGCCGGCCGTAAGTCCACGTCGACTAAACCGGTTACAATTACAGGTTATGACCACTACAGAGTTAGCTACATATCCGTTTGGCGGAAACGAATCTCTCGACCTCTGCATATCACTTATTGTTCATTAAATTTTTATACAAACTTTAACCTTGTATGATTCCTTGCAATGTAAATTATATGTGAGACATTCAAAATTTTTTAAACATTGTAAAGTGATATATTACTTTAAACTGTCATGGGTTTTACAATTATAATGTTCGAATCGGGAGCTAAAACAGCCCAATCGTGGTAAGAAACCTGTATCTTGCGAACGTTATAATTGTAAAGAGCCTTAAATTGTACACTACTTGATATTATTTTATTTATTATATTTAAACAAATATAGTAGCTAAAACATCAATCATCTGTACTAAGTGTTCATTAATATATTCTCCTTAGTGATGTGTTGTTTATCTTACGCCACACGAATACTTCAGCTTTTATAATAGCTTTCCAGGAAGTTATAAATATCATCTTGACATCGATAGACTTCGCGCTGTTACGTTCATTAGAATGAGCTCCATCGAAAAGTAAATTTAGTTTCCTTTTTTTACGTCTGAATCTATTCCTGGTAATTATCGTGACAGTTCTCTAATTAACGCTATTACAAAGTATATGATCGCGTGTTAAAAAGTTGAATTTTAATATTAATATACTAAGTATTTGCGTCATTACATTCAATTTGAAACCTGTTACTAAGCGGAAAAAGTGCGCTGTATCTTGCTCATTTGGCTATTCTTTTATTAAAGTATTATTGAGACTAATATTTTCATTAAAAATTGTTATTTTTCATATTACGTTAGTGGTAAATATTGTAATCTTCTATTGACAAATAACTAGATTATATTATGCAATTTCAGAGTTCATTCACGCAAATACACAAAACAAGATACTAGATAAAGCAAAAGTCATCAACTCTCAACGGTTTCTTAAATGAAGATAATTTTTAAGAATAATTTAAAATGGCAACGAACTCACCATAAACAATTTATTACCTTACATAACGACCACTTATAATTTGACGTTTTACAGTCCATAAACGTTACAAACAATGATAATAAAGATGATGTGCGCAGACGCACGCTTCGACGACGTTTTAAGATTTTCGTTTTTGAATCGATGAACAGCAAATAAACTTAGATCCTTAATCTGCGTGACTCATTTAAACATTTATTTTAATGCCTGATGTCATTGGTGCTAGATACTTTTTCATTTTACGATAAATAGGCATGAAATTGCTTTTATTGCAACAAAACTATACAAATAGACTTGCGGCTAAACTTGTTTTGATTAAATTTAGATTTTAGATAGTTTTTTACGATAGACTAGTAGATAAAGTTGGACTAGAAGAGGCCTACACTGGGTTGTAAGGTGAAGCTAAGTGCCCTTAACCTGTACTTATGTGAGTTAATACTTGACTGAGACCGTTACTTAAGTTCTTTAACCTGATAAGATGTTCGCTTGTCCAGCTAAGATTCTACATGGACTTCAATAATTAACTGTTTCAATTTTATTACAAATTCAGTATTCTTTTATTCTCGTTGTTATCACCAATCGCTTCACCGCAATCCGCACTTTTTCTTCTGATATCCAGAAATACTGAACCTTTTGGTAACATTATCTTAAATTACTATTGCCTTGCGTATCCTAACTGTTGTACCAAGAGGGATAAATTCTGTTTCAATATATGTTTGGAAATTGGTCTCATAATAGCAAGCATCAAATGCAACACTGTTGAAGCGATGAGATAGAGCGAAGGCGGGAAAGAGAAGGGAAGGGTATTCTTAAATTCTCTCTCCGCGTGCGGCCACTCAGCTTGTGCCAGTCATCCAATTTGATTGTAAAGGGATTTTTGTGTTGTAATTGCTACTAATTATTGTTTGGAGAGCCATCCCTATAATGGACTGTTATAAAATACACATCGCGCTGTCGGCTGCCATCGAAGTTATTATGATAAATGATTGTCGAGAATGTACGAATGTTAGTAATAAATGTGATAATTTTCGCTTAAATATCTACTAATTATATTTAAACTGCAATAATAGATATTGCAATTTCATTATTTATTAAAGCTTATAAATGGAAGCCTACTTTAATTTAAAAATGTATAATGGCATATTTTCTCTTAGTCAAATTATTGATACTTCTTTTGTATTTCATTTATGAAAAAAACTAATGTAAAGTGTGGTTATAAATTATTGTCTAAGATATAAATCTAAAAATAAAAATATAAATAGCTATTCTAAATGGAATAAATCGCCATCGTTAACTAATAACAGTAATAAACGAAGTAAAGACAGTGGCCATATTTCACGCGTCGTCATGGCAACCGGCGCGCCAAACAACCGACACAACGCGCCGGCCGGTTTATAAATTGTATAGGTAAGCGCAGAGAGAGTGCAGAAAGCCGAGTACTGTTCTATATCGAGGTTTTCACTCGTTATTGTCACAAAAACTTGCAAGTGCCGTTTAAAGTACACGAAATAATTCATACGCAACAGGCCGTCAGTCGAACAAGCGCTGCCGGTATCGGACCAAATTGATATATCAATGTAAATATTATTATTTAAACAGTTGCTGCATTACATTTCAATCGGAATACAAGTTATAGCATAATTCGGTTTGACATTTTCATCAATATCGCTTGTTAAATTTAGACTGAGACGGTTGGTGTTTGACACTTAAATTTTGTAAAAAAAATGCAGCATCTCTAACTTCTAGCCAGATTAAAAGTAAGGTCTATCAATAACGCCTAGCCTAATTATGGTTACTAAAACGTGCCTAAACATGAAAAATGTAGGGCCTGTCCCACGAAATTGTAAATTGTCTTATAACAATCGAATCAAATATCGAATCAAATCGACGAAAATATCGGATTTTAATCCCTTATCTGACAGTGACGTCATTTTTAAGCTTTCTATGCCTCTATCAGCCGTGGTGGGACAGGCTCTTAGGCTAGCAGATTAGCAATCATATTGACGGGAGCATTTAACTAATAAACACGGTACTCGACTAAATTACTAGTCTAATGCAAACTAGGCATAAGAATCTACTTTTTCTACGTATAATTCATCAGTCTGTAAATATGCAACACATTTTAATTAAATGTTACGTGAACGTCGGATGTAATTTTTGAATGTCGTAATAATTATAGTTTAGAACAATATGTTGCTTCATTATCGGGGCGTCCGGAGCGCTAACAGCAACTAAGTAGATAACAATCAGCTGGAAGGCTTGTTCGAGACACGAAATTAATTAAAACAAGTTTGTTCGCGGATCCTATGCAGGGTGAACAAAGCCGTGCTGAGTCACTAGGTAATTACGCCACGGCAGACGACTGGGAGGCGCCTCAGATCTAACATTATCTTGCGGCTCATTACCGCCTGCTAGGTGCCGGGAGGTGCCGCGTGGTGCCGGGAGGGGCTGCGGACATTATTATTGCGCCAATTATTATTATTGTAACTTTGGCACTTAGGCACGTAAATAGCAGTCGGCATGAGATTCGTCACACTGACGCTGATGGCAACTGGAGCTCTAATTGCTGGCAGTAAGGTGTTACGTTACTTCTGTACCTTAACCTTAGACTCGGCAGTATTTCGCTATGTTACATAGAATTTCTTTTGTCTTATTAACAATCTCGTATTAAAAAATATGTAATCGGTTACAGCGCAACATTACAGCTATTATTTAGATATTGTAATTAAATTTGTATGGTTGTAAAGAAATAATTAGCAGCCGCAAATTGCTCTATCAGACTTCCCTTAACGAATTAGCGGCGATCGCGCCATGTCATCGCAAATTTTAATAATATTCCGTGATTAATTATATTTAACGAGTAGTAAGTAAAGACAGAGGGCTGCGCGGGAGGTTGCGGGGCGAGACGAGATGGACGGCTGATTGATGAGGAGCCAGCGTCTTGTCGACTTCCCACCGCATTGTCTCTGTTTAATTGCGACTTTTAACTACCAATTTCGGTTCATTGTCTATCACATGGTGGGCGATGTAATTTGATTTATTCGCCGCGCTGACTCACGCTTATATTATTTTGGAATAGCGAAGACAACGCTGTTATTTACGTCGGGCCGTCGTCGCGGTTGAGCTGAATCATGCTGATAAACTTCTTTAATTACGATACTGTAATTAGTTATTGCATCTAAATTTATCCTGTAATCTCCCCTTATAACAGTGACATTCTTATTTTATAATTATCGTTCTGTTTTTGTCAGATTTTATGTTTGTAGTCAATTTATCATTCATGTCACATATTGATACAGAGTTATAAATGTTTTCGTCCTTTGGTCATTTTATCATAGATTAAATTATTGTAGATCTTAAGTAGCCTAAAGGACTTTTGTGCATATTTAATGCAGTTTTTTTTCTCCTCTGTTGTTTATCTAAAAAGGGTAGTAAAGTAATAAAATTAATTTGCATCGACGTTAAGTGTACAGGTATTTAGTAAATGCAGTGTTTAGTTAAGTTAAACAGGTTAGTACGAGGCATGGCTTATCTTCGGCTCTGAACACAATGAACCATCTGTTCCGGTCGCGACGAGTGACGATATACGCTCATTGGAACGAAAACATTTCAACGCCACTTACAACTAAAGTATTTACAAACCTAAATTTAAGTTACGTAAACAGCATGTATTTCCAAGTTATGGTATTTAGAAGATATGCAGTTAAACATAAAATGGATAAAATGGTACTTTTATTTTACTAAGTGATATCAATCAATACACGCGTGGAGTCTGATGGTCCTTAATCAAGGTTTGAGAACCGCTTTCTGTTAATGTGGTTTGATGTTTGATTTTAACAAATTTTATGCCAATTTATTTTGGGAACGCAATAAAAACAGTAAGACTATAAAATGGTTTAAGATTATTAAGTTTAACGCCGTTCCAGTAAACTGAACAGTCGGCACGGTTTTTTGTTCAAAAGAGTATTTTATTTCCCAGTAGCATTCATAAAAGCAAAAAGTGCACAATCAAATTTGCATTTATGAAAACATTTCTGTTATTTTTTGCACGAATTTTAATAACAAGCTTATTAATTTCTTGGAAGTTTTCAACAATTTAACATTTTAATGAAAATGTGAATTTGTGTGGATAATTACGACACTTTTTTATGATATGCAGAGTTTAATTAAATAATAATAAAGACTATTAATTGAATAAAATGATGATTTATCTACATTTTATCATCCAGATCAGTAAAACGTCGGCAAATTATACTTTAATTAAAAACTTTCTGTTAGCTAAATTAAATTAATGATTACTAATTTCTACTTTATTTCACTATCGTTATTAACCGTATTAAAAAATAAACACTAAGAAGTTTATGATGAAGATGTTATACACCACATCTAGATATACTAATATTATAAGGTAGAAATGTTTGTATTGAAATAACTCAAAAGTAAATGACCGATTTCAAAAAATATTTCACCATAAAAAGCTACTAGCTTTTTCATTATTTTTTAACTAGCTTTCGCCCACTACTTCGTGTACCTGTAATTAAAAAAAAAAACAAGTGAGTAGTAGTACAAGTGAGTAGCCTATGTGTTCTTCCAGACTATAATCTACATCAATACCAAATTTAATCGAAATCCATTAAAGCGTTTAGGCTACAAACTTTAACAAACATCCATAAGTCAACAAACAACAACGGTAAGATTTCACGCGGAGGAAGTCGCGAGCAAGAGCTAGTAATTAATAACAAGAAAAGAGCTATAAATGCATAATGTCTCTTTGGACCTATGACGCTTCTTTTGGATTCTTTTGGTTACATCATTGTATGGTTTAAATCTTTAAATTGATGAATATAAAATATTGTAAATCATACCAAATTTTTAACCCATAGCTTCGGCCGCTGTGGATGTTTGTTATCTCCAAACAAACTTTCAAGTTTATTAAATTAGAGTAGTTTCTCAGAGCTGTAGTAAAACAGTTTGACGTTTTGTAATAACAAGATGATTAATGTAGTTATCGTGTTTTGTATTATACCCGTTTATGCATGGAAATGTCCACAAGCATAGTCTGTTTGCATTAAAACTCTTTGGTGATTTCCCACGTCGTTTGAAACCGTGTTTTGTAGTTTATCTAATCTGCTCAGGGCGGGATATTTGCACGGCGATAAGTAATATGGCAAAACCATTTAAAACCGCGAGTTTACAATCATTTAAGTGTTTACGCCTAGTTTCGAATGCTTACAAGCTATCTGGAATAACTTATTGCATTGTCCCATTTACAGTATGTTTTATTCTAAGACGTAAATCAATAACCAATTAAGGCATATTAATAATTGAAATCGTTGAATAAATTGGTCTTATACATATTTTGTATGTATTTTAATTTTATGCAATAAACTTATTGTAAACATTTCGAATGTTTATGGCGAGAAAACTAGATCTAGCCTTCTTTATTACCTCTTTCAACAAATGTTTTTTACTTTCTGTCTTTTTTTAGTTAACTAGTAACTAGTAGTAGTAGTAGTAGTTCTTTCTGATACATTTTTCACACGGAATTTACGTAAATGTTTATTTTAGTTTTGTAATATTCACCGTCAAAACACTTTCTTTTTACTTCATCTTTAAACTAACATAAATAAAAAAAAGATACGAAAAAAAACACAATAGCCAGTATACTTCTGTAATGGATTTTTGTGAAATAAAACTACCATTTAGTGTACAATAGAATTGCACAAATAATACAAAGATAATATAAAAACTTTAGTTCCCGGACCCCATTGCTGGGGTGTCTAAATTGGCAACAGTTCACGAGGGTCCTTTCCATACGGTAAATACGCAATTTGGAGATCCGTACAATCACCGAAATGAGTTCGCGTCATTGCAATCAATTACGCATCTTTTTACCGACGCCTTGGGGTTGGATTGGGTTCAGTAGGTCACTGCGTTGACTGAATGCAGCTACTTTCGCTAATTGAAAATACTTCATTGGAAATACCACGTTGTAAATTAAAGAAATGTGGTTTTTAAATATCGGACTTGCTCTTTGCTGAACTGCGATTTTCTTTAGGTTTTAATGTTCATTCAATTCGTGTCTTTTACTATCGCATTTTTAATTTATAACTAAAGAAACAAAATGGCGCGGAAGGAAGTGAGACTTTGAAACTGATATCGTCTACGGTTTAGTTTTTATATTTTCCGTTTATTTTTACGCAACATAATATTCCAACTTCCTGTTAATTATTGATTTTAACAAGCTCATTGTTAACTTCTATTTCTAGATTTAACGAGAGAAAAAAACTATTTTCCTTTTACAAAAGTAAAACGGTTTTCGATCATAAAATATTGTTCTATTCTAGTAAAAAATCTTTGTTTGCTCTTTACATTCGGTTCCTTTTGACTATTATTACTAGTCTTTATTTTAGCTTTTTCTTGGAATCCGAAAACAAATTTTACGGCTATTATTTCAGTACACTTTCGCCTAAACTATTGAACTTCTTTTTAAGTTATTTTAGTAGTTTCATCGCGGGACTACTTATACTGAGAATGTTTGATAATTTTTTTCTTTAGTGTAAAAAGTTTTTCTTGTAAATTCTGCTATTCACAGATGGCTAATAAATTGATCAATTACATCATCAAAAAATAAGCAGCTATAGTATCAGATAGCCAGCCATACTAATAGAATAAATTCCTCATTCCATTACTTCAAAGGCCGGCAACGCATCTGTAGTTCCACTAGTGTTGGGGATGTCCATGGGCGTCGATGACCACCTTGGTGTTCACGCCGCTCGTTTGTCCCCTTTTATTATTAAAAAAAAATAACTACAATATTCGGTAATTTTATAGAAGTTTGCATTATGTTGAAATATAATGAAGAAGTATTCAAAAATTAATTAAAACCAGTTTGTAAGAAAAGAAATTAAGTATCGCATCAAAATGTATGATATTCATAGCAGCGATTATAATGTTTTGCGCATTATAACTTCATTTAAAATGCTGGCAACTTCAAGTACGTCATAGCGAAGTCGACCCTGACTTTATGAACTCTTTGTTCCTGCGCCGTTCGCTCATTGGCCGGAACGAAACGTGCGTTGCGCCCGCGCACGCGTTTCACTCATTCTATAATTAATTAGACGGAATGAAATGATTATTTAGATTTTACACTTCATAAATTATTCTCATTTTGTAATATCAATCGGCGTCGACTAGTCTCTGGGGGAAAGTGACTGGGAAACCCCGCTGCGTCGTTCGTTAGCCCCACGTATAGTGATAAATTATTTTTATCTGCCAATTTACCCCAATCTACTGTATTGTGCACGATCGACGACAGTTATCGTTAAGTGACTATAACAATCATCTATGATCTAGTGTCAATGTTAAATACATTTTGTTTCCACTAACTCATTGATTCTACCTAGTATTTCAGTTAAAGTACACAGCGTTGGAATTAAATCGATCAGATATCTATTAAAAACAAGGAAAGAGAACCCATAATTTTATCGTCTATTACAATAAATTTCCAAGATTGAATAAACAAGTTTTTTCATTACTTAATTACGTTAATTGCATGTCTTGATTTACCTTCGAACTAGCTAAGCAATATTTACTAAGAAAACATTTATGATTACAATTAATGCGAAACGTGTTATATCTGCTCATTAGATTAGGACTGTCCTTCTAGATGCGCTATTCTTTGAAATGTACACCTAGTCGTTTTCGTGATTAAAAAAGTTTCCTACTGTTAAAAACATAAATATTCATCCCGAAAAAATACGTTTGCACAAAAAAGACAAAAACCCCATTTGTTATAGATACAATTAGTCTAATCTTTTACTTGAACATTGTAGAACGGGCCCACTCCTTACCCTAATCTTAAATGCTATAAGTGTAAAATCGTGTTTTTGTTTTGTAATTTTCCCATAAAAAATTATTCGATCGCACCGCCGCCGCCGCTGTGCCGGTGCGCGACTGTGGGACGGTTAGGGTTACCATGTCACAACAAATTATAATCCTTACTTTTTTAATTACAATATCTTTGTTTTCTAAGGTTTAAGTAATAACAAAAGCAACACTTCTAGGTTTTTTTTAAAAAAAATCAAAAAAATACCACTTAAAACCAAAGTTACTTGTTAGTTAAATCAATCGTAAATGTCATAAAATGTATGTAATTCCGGAATTTGCCGATCTTATCTAAAGTAAAAAAAAATATAAATAAAGTCCTAGACTAAGAAGACATGTTTAGACGCATGGTACATGGTGACCCTAGTGGACCGGTCCGCGAGGCGTATCTCCGGTCTCCGGCAGAACGCAACAAAAGCGCTATCTTATCATTACCGCCCCATCCCCGCCAATAAATTACCATAACTCATTTGCATGTACCTACGCACCGACACGCATTATTTACGAGCGCGAGATGACGGATTTTCTTCCGCTTTCGCGTGGTCTGTGACGCAACGCTCGCCCGCACTCGATTTATGTCGCTTGTTCATTTACATTAATGTCCTTACTGATTAATTGATATCGTTTCGCAGCATTTATCATTCGAGATTTAACAACGTAATCATCTCGTAAACTTTCACAACTTCATAACCAGGTATACCTTGTATTAGAGCTTAGCAACACAACGAATCAAAAAGTGGCAACGAAAGAGCTTACTAAATATACTGTCATTCTTTATTTTACCTTTTAAGTTTTTATTTGTCAATACTATTATAATAAAGCGTAAACACACACTTCTTTGTTGCTAAAAAGAAGTCAGCAATTACAGCATATTTTAAAATAACTCTTTTTTTAATAAAAAGCCCTACAGTTACGTCACGCTTTAGGCGATATATTTTCACGCCATTAAAGTTAGAGGTTAAATATTTTGGATAAAAACCCTAATGTGTGAAAGAGACCATACGATACGGGCTGATAACATCAAGAAGCAAGATTGCCATAGTAAGTTACTTGGTATTTTGACTTTTGCAATTGAGAATTTGACAAATGTAAACAATAAAAGTTTTTATTATTTCATGCGGATAAAGCCGCACGGCAACAGCTAGTATAATCATACATAAGATTGAGCCACAATATATCATATCGTAGAAAGCATTTCTATCCCTAATTGTTGTCAAAATAATTTCATAACTTGTTTACATTGGGGCGGTACAGAGCGTTGCCAAATATTTCACAGCTGATACGTTTGCCGACGTGTTATTATGAAATGTCTTTGTTAAAACGTGTAAGAGAGGTCTAAACGAGTACTAAGATTGCTGTAATGACATAAAGGCATATTAGCTTCGTTATGAACGAGTTTCTAAATTAATAAAGTATCTTAGGAAAAATCTTGATTGTAGCTTACTAATTCACAGAATGGGGTCCTCACTAATGCAAACTATCAATCTTAACAAAAATATTGTAGACGACGACGTTACGTAAATTATGTCCAAACTTTGCCGGTTATTTCCTTTGGATAAATAAATGTGTTTTTATTACAATAAAAAGGCTTATTTAGTACCAGGAAAGTGGGTGTCGCTTCCAGGTGCTTTAGAATAGCAGATCTCGTAATTCTCTGTGTAATGTTTTAATGCGCACTCAAAATTAGGGAGCACTGATAAAATGGGAAGCAAGTCTTAAATTACTCACTTACAGAGTAGTTATCCGAAAGAGCTTTTAAATCATTCACAAAACACTAATGGACGTGGGGAGAAGGGTGCGGGGCGCTGCGAGGGATGGAGCGGTAAGGGGGGGTACGAGCAGATGTACTCCCCAACGGGCAATGAAATGAAATAGAGATATAACAATATAAAGGTGCGCGTCTGAATTAACGTGAATTGCAATTCGACTAGCGCGAGCGCGGCACTGCGCTCCGGTAAACAACCACTTTGATTTCCTACACCATGTTTGTAGTTGTTATTTCCACAACTTAAGAAATCCTTTTAACGATAAAAGACTATCGGATCTAGTAAATTTTTTGGTTTGTAATGAGCACGAACTTTGATTTGTATTAAACCATTTACAATGCCATCAAGTAGATACACATCTAAGAAACAGTACAAGATCTGCGGACTTTCATTTTTAATGTTTGTGTTTTGAACGCCCACTTTTCAATTGTGATTATTTGTAGAAAGTTATCGTTAGAACGAACATATATATTTTAGAGCTATATACGTTTTTTTTTGTTGTAAGAAATTTCTATTAATAGGTACAATATTTATGTTTTTGAAACAAAATAAAACAATTTATTATTACGTGGTACACGTTATACAAACCGACACCGCGGTCCGGGGGAACTGTTGCAGGAATAATAAATGTCGAGGGGTCTGCGAGGGGAGCCCGAGTGCCATTATTATCGGCGGCAATTTAATTAGATCCCCTTGCGTTATTACCACTGATTCGTTTTATAATGCCGCTCTAATATCCGACCGGCCGGCGACTGCAGCTCGCGTTTAATACCTTCAATCCAAACTGCTATTACAAACTAATTATAGCTTAATACTTCAATCTATTGTTGTAGCAAAACCATGCTTCATGTATAGAAATTTTGTTATAACGAAGGCAAAACACATTGTTTACTACCACCAAACATTTTATTTGTTATACCCCCAGACCTATAATAGACATGTTCAAAAATCACGATCATCGTTCCGTCCGATCAAAGTCAAATCCATCTTAAAAACCATAAAATTACTTTCTGAACTTTCAAAGTTCGATCAGTGGACGCGGTCGCCCGCGCCGACGGGCTTCCGGCTCATCGATATTCGTAACGAATCGTCGAAATTCAATAATTATCCCGAGTACCACTTCATTCATGAAAAAAGGACGTAAAAAGGTGTGAATGGAAAGAGGAAATTCGTCGGTGTCGATCGGCGGGCACTTTTTATGGTCTCGGCTGCGAGCTACGGGCCGGGGCGACGGGTGACGGGACTTCAGTGTTTGTCGCCGCTCGTAGTAGATAAGATTGGAAGTGAGCACGAAGTAATCAGGGCGAGACCGAACTGGTTGAATGGAGGTGCGATCGACGTTCATTCATCGCGCGGGATGCCATCACGCGAGCGTCGGTCTGGGCTGCCACCGCACTACGCTCATTTGCGATCCGATCGAGCCGCAGCGCAGAGACAGGCGATCCCTCGCTAATACTCAATTAACTACCGACGTGTCAACGCTTTATCCACTTATTATCGGCCGTTCGCACTCTCCGACCACTCTTATTATCTCGTTTCATATTTAGCTATGGTTTATCGATATTAATTGCTAGCTGAGCGGTCGCCGTATCGTTTGATCTACGAACGGCCATCACTGGCCCGAGTTAATTTCATTTTTATAGTTTCCTTGAAATTCTAAAGTTATGATTAGATATTTGATGAACTTTATTTCGCGTCTGCTTTGATCTGTGTAAACAGGTCAAATCAAAGTGTAGGAAATGTGTTAGTTTTATTTTTATTGCCGGGTCGTAATAAATTTATAGCGTTTAGGTATACCTATTTGCGCCCACGCAGCCGTTCTCTCAATAAAACGGTCACTACTGCGCCGGGACTCGCTGAGATAAATATAATACAAGGACGTTTCTCAAATGTTAAGAACCCGGTTATTGCGACGACGCATCGAATGCAGCTTTTGCGTTTATCTTACCGTTTATTTAAATGAAACTTGAATTACTTCGTATCAATTTTAGTGTACGCTAACATCAATTTTGTCTGAAGTGTCTTATTTTCTTTTAAATATTTGCCTTTAAATTTAACTTTACATGTAGTGAAGAAATAATTAACAAACGTGAAATACCTTTTGTTTCTTCATATTCGTTAAACAATTAAATTATTTAATTTCCATCAATAATATTTCGTAGCGATAAAGTTTTTTGTGACGCTGGAACTTATCAGTCTAACAGTAACAGAAATATAATGTGGATTATATTTTTGAACAGGACCCCAATGAAATACCCGCGTTTAACATTATGACAACCTGAGGGGTAGGGTTGACACGCATAGGGTGGCACGAAGTAGTAGATTTTGTTACGAAATATTATAGACGTATTCGTAATTATATCGTCATTGTTTAGGAAGGTTGAAATCGAATGTCATTTCTTAAATACGAAGTTATTAAAATATAAAAGTCATATAAACTGATGTCTATTTGCATTGTTTTATGTAATTAACATTTCTTTCAGTGGATTGTTACTTCAAGTACTGGTCACTTAACAACATCAACAAATCAGATAAACCTTTTTCTTATTCCACTATCGACAGAGTTCGTTTGTAAAATTAGATTAGTCAGTCTCATCAACAGTTATTTATAACAAAAGTTGTCGTCTTAATGTCTCCGTGTCAACCCTAACAGCCGCGCTACTCGCGAGGTAGGGGTGGCGGAGAGTGCGGGCCGGGGGAGCGGCGTACGGGGGAGGGGTAGCCGGAATGCGGTCTACCTGCGCGGGACCACGCTAATCAATTTAGCTTTATTATCGTACCAATAACGCTTCATTACAACTTTAAGATTTATGTCCGTTGTTTGCTCCGCTCTCGGAACATTCGCTGTTGTCACGTGGTGTTTGACATTTATGAAAACAACATCGACTTTTCCCATTTGACCATAGACTAGTTTTTAAGTTGAACTGTAAGGGTCAAACAGATTTCAGCAATCAACGGTATTTTCCCTCCGGCTATAATCATCATCCACTTGCCCTTATCCCTTACGGAGGGTCGGCACAGTATGTGCTGCTCTTCCATACATCTCTATCAGCCGTCATATCTGAATCCACTCCTTTATTAAGCATCCTCTTCCTTTGTAGCCATCCATATTCAATCTTAACACTTTCTGGTTTATGTCCCCATCCCTCCGGCTATAATACTAATAATAAATAAGCAACATTCAAAATGTGTTCAAACTGCCAACAGTGTTGCTATGTGATGTAGTGTAGGCGACTCATACACAGCTAATAAAAGCACAAACTTTTTCACACTTACCTCGTTATAACTTATAATATGTTACGATATAATGATCTTACTGTACGTATCACTTGCTTCGACATAACTGAATATATATTTTCTTAAGCTTTTCTGAAGTTAACAATTTACTATTTTTGCTCATTAAAATCGCGCACTCGTCTGTCTTACAAATTACGAGTGACTTTACTTTTGTCATAACATCGTTTGTAACTTTCAGAAAATCGGTATACATCGATATATTATTGTTAAAATTAAAGTAAAAGACATGGTTAAATTTTTTTCTTAAAGATAAGGAATTACTAAACAAACAAATAATGGTCACTAAGGAAGACACTGAAGATTAAATAGGAGAATTAGAAAAAAATACTCAACGATGGCATAAGCGTCGTGTATTAATAATTTTGGAGTTAAACCAGTCTAATAATAAAAAATAATAGGACATCAAAACTCTGACAAAAAGCTTAACCTATCACGTCATGTCTAAAAGCAGAATTTATAGCACTCCAACATCAGGTAGGATTTGAATCGTTCACATCTGTCGAAATGCGTATATGTTATTTGACATTTTGATTCCATTTTAATTCTGTTTGTACGTCAAAATGCTAGAATTAGGGCCAGTTCACATTCCGACAGGACCACCCGCCGCCGCGCTACCCGGGCCCCTGTCCGTCACTGTCACTGCAACTATTTAGAGCAAAAAATATCCGTCACTCCATCGGACCATAAGCCTTCCTTGTGTTCTCTTTTTATAATGTTTCTTTTGTACACTTCAATTAATTCATTAGATGTAATTATTCCTTTTTCTTATTAGAGTTTGCAAAGGTAATTAAGCAAGTTATATTTTGTTAAGCATTCTCTTATAACCGGAGTTAAAATAACCCAGAGAGATAGCTTGTTCAAATAAGAATTTTAAAACTTTAGTTTGTAATATTAATATTTATAAACAATTTAAAAATATCAATTAATTATAAAAAGTTGTTTACTTTCTTACTTTAATAATGTTGTAAAATAAACAGAGTTGCGAGAAAGTATCTAATACAAGGCAACATTTTCCCCGTGGAAAGATTCGTAGCCAATTAGCGAAAGTTACTTATCTTACAAAAGTCATAACAATGACACGTGTAGCAATTATCAAGGGAACGTTTCGCGTAATGAAAATCGTAACAATACCTTTAAGCGAAAGAAAACACCGGCTCACTCTAATTAGTTTAAAAACAAAAGTACGTATTTCGTGGGTGAATGACATCGGGGCCGCTCGGGAGCGCTCGGGGCTAGGACTAATGAGCCAGTAATGAGCCGACCTCTCGATCGACATCCCGTTTGGGCCATTTGTCAGAGATACGGGCCTTTTTCAGCTTTAACTCATTAAATAACTATCAAAGTTCACCATGTCATTGTGTTTATTATAAACGAAGCAAGATTGTTTTTATTTGATATTAGTTCTTTGCTACTTTTATTATCTATTTGGGATTTAACTAATCACATAAAAGAAAGAACTTATTAGATATTTTAATAAACTTGTTCTTAGAATATATATAGTTGGTAATTAAAGTTAGTATTAGGCAGTAGTGGAAAGACATACAACAAATATCGATTTCTGATTTTTCTGAACCCTTTCTGTAATTTTCCTTAAATTTCGTTATGGGGAAATTAGAAATCAGATTAAAATTATCGTTTATAAAGGGACTATTCGAAGTGTTATTAATTGGGCGGTCGCAGCATTGCCAGTGGTTAACCCTTTAAAAACTTAATAAGTAAATATTTGCTTGACAAGTTAAACTTATTAAACTCTACTAAGGTGAACAAGGTTAATGATTGGAGTTCACATAACCAATGATCATTCGTACATACATTATAAGATAAATATCGACTTATAATTGTTTTATAAATAAGGAAAAACGACATATGATTATTACTTGCGATCTTGAATTATTAAAATTTAAAACAATTATTGCGCCATCTGCTGACACGAGATTGTTATCATCCCACGCAAACGTCACTGTCATAGATTAATTTTAAACCGGATCTAAAACTTTTTTCCTCACGCTATTTATAATGATTGTAATATAACATTGATACAGTATCCAATTAAATATGTACCAGCGAAGATCAGTAAGAACATCTGTAGGTATCATTTCCAGAATGTTCGGTCAGGTGTCGTGACTCCGACATAACGAGACCGCAACGAGCCGGACTATTAACAACATAAATTGAGTCATTTGTTAAGCCGGCCAACACAAAGAGTACGCCGCGTCAGCTAATTAGCGGTATTTGATTGAAATTAGCTAACATTTATTATAATTGGACGTTTTACATTCTCAATAATGCCCGGAGCGTCTTATTCTCTGATCAAAGAACGTAATTAATCGACTATTATTAATTAATAAACAGCGAAGCAAAGTGAAAAGGAATTTCAAAGTAGCCGCGGGTCGGCGCTGCGCTGCGCTGCGAAGTTTAACACTGCGGTTGACATTGCATGCGCGGCGTAACGGTACCGGTCGAGCTTTGCTTTAACGGTTATTTTTGTTATAAAAAGGTCATTAAACAATTTACGGAATTTTCTTTAATAGCTCCGAGTATCGAAAACTATACAAACTGGTAAACTTACGACCTACTGCTGTGGTAAACGAAGGAAAACGGATTGGAATTATGTTCAATTAACTAAATAAAAAAATTTAAATAAGCAACAGATATTGGAAGAACTAAGTTGTATTTCTTCGACGATGATCTGTACAATATACATAGTCTTCAAAAGTATGTATTATCAAGTAATAGTATTTGTTTATTAGGTTTTTACTTTTTAAAACATAGAAACTGACCATTATATAAAAAAGGAGCACTGTAACGCTAATTTGTGTGCAATACAATAGCCTCCGCTTCACATACACTCTCAACTCGTTCCGGACTTTGCATAAACTGTGTATTTTTATTCCCTTTTCCACTTTTAATTATAAAAACGTAATTAATGCAAGGTACTAATTAAAATCGTACCTCTGCGCTCCTACTTACCTACAAACAAAGGTAATTTGTTTCTTTTTACGATCTCGAAAAAAAGATTAATTACTTCTAAGGATAATAAAAGATTAAACTTTAATAATGCCTATCGGGTGTTTGCGTTAGTTGTCCTCTTTACTAAAAACACACGAGCAACGAGCGATTTAATTAACTTGCACATTTTAAAAAGGTGTAAGTACTTATGCAGTTTATACTCGTTTAAGTAATTTTATATTTACATTATATTGTTTACCATAGCTAGACGTATGTGTTCCTTCATGAATTTGACATTATGCAGTTTATTTGTTAATATTTTTGATAAAAAATAAATAATCATTAAAATTACTCAAGACGAGAGAGAAGTAAATATGAATAATAATTATAAATTTGCATATTCTTTCTTACATCCATTTGTGCAAATGAATTTCGTCAGAAGTAATATAATATTAAAAATAAATGTCCTTTTGCTTTATTTTTAATTTTCTTATTTGCAAAATAATTTAATCATGCATAATTTTAATATTAATAAAATACGGGACTTTCAGATAATCATCTTTATATTTTGCACGGAAAACAATAGGGTATTTTATTATAATTAGCGAATAAATAATTTTTAAAGGGTAATTATGGCGCGGTAACGAGACAATGGGGCACTTCGATGTCTAATTATTTATTTAATAAAGATTTCGAGCGCGCAAAGTGCGTTGACTGGCGGGAACAATGGATGCACTGCATTCGCTATCAGTGTTTGTGCATCGCTGGTGGAAATTGTGACGTCACAACACGATAACTCGCTCGCTCCGCACATCAGATATTAACTAATCGGATTATTTATTCAACTATATCCACAGATAACATCCTATGCAATTAAAAGTACTTTAATTAAGTCTTTACATCATCATCATCATCTTATTTCATCGTAGGTGCAAGTCTATCACTCTTCATCTCCTTTCCTGAACATGTCACCTTTCACTCTTTTTAAGTCTACCTTTACCGGTGTACCTCTCCACACTCATAACTAAGACTAAACTAAGCTACATTAATTTACTTTAATTATGTTACTATTAATTAATTATGAATAACCGTAACAAAATGCAGCCATGATTAAAGTTACGAGTATTCCTTGGAGAGGCAGCGACGTCGGGTCCAACGACATTTAGTTGCAACAACCCTAAGCGGAATCCGGACAAATTCAGATTGAACTAATTGCTGCGCTTTAGTCTTTTAATATTAAATCAACTATTAACCTAAATATGTACAGCAGAGTTACCCAAGAAATAGTCATTGTTAAGAACAAATACTATTTTACTTAGGTATTTATTTCAACGATTATAATTATCAGAAAAGACTTATGAACATTTTTCTTTATTCCTGAATCTCCTTAGCAATATTAATTATCGATTGCCTTGGGTATTTACGAAAATTAACGTTATAGCTGTTCTATAATCGTTTGTATATCAGATAGGACTAAAGCCAGTCTGGTCGGCGTCAACGCCGCGGGCCCCCAGGCCGGCGTGTGCGATGAAATGTTAGAAAATTACACACCACCCGCCTCTATCACGAATACTTAATATATTTGTCGGTCGTAGCACAATTACGGCCAGTCCAGCGTGACGCACCGCTCCGTTGACCGCGAAATCTTGTTCCTACTCGTACATGAACGTTTGGATGAGGTACATTTAAACGTTTACAAATATGCAGTTATTCTATAGAACAACGATCAAACAAAGGGTAACATGAATAGGCTTTAAATATCTGTAAGTTGCTTAGTACACATTCTTTAGATGAGTTGTACAAATTTAATTGTCTTAAATTGTTTAAATCTTTTGTAAAGTTTTCGTTATATGATCAAGAATCCAGGTTATTTTATTCAATATAGTTAAAACAAAAGCTTATTTCCTATTCTAATTAATTTAATTAATCAACTACAGGAATCTAATCAAAAACAATGTGGTACAACAAAAGTAATTGCGTCGTGTATTGTGAGCCACCTCCGTGGGCCGACGCGACTCGGCCGTGTCTAATTACCAGAGCGGCCGATCTGTCGCAGACAATGTCTGCACTTGTATGCCCATTATACGTGTTTTTACACACGATACACCTGTTTGACAACATTGACAAATCCCTCGCTATTAGCGACTGAAACATCATTCATTGACATTGCTTTGACACCGGAATTCCATAGTTTTTGAAAGATTTAGTTCTAAGCGAGCGTTCGCACGGACGCGAAAACGCTAGGCGGTAACTATGTGTCAAAATAGAACGTATGGGATTGTATGAAGCTGTTCATACG
>NW_013525102.1:4984804-5017789 GCF_000836215.1 Papilio polytes
AACACCTATCTCGTGGGCGTAAAAAGTCTGCTGACCTTGAACTTTACCGCGGCGTACAAAGTCTGCCCGTGCGAACGCACGCTAAGTGTCAAGACAACGTTGGACAGAATTTTATAATTCATACGAAATGTGAATTTTAATCTATTCCGACTTCTTAAAAGTTTGAATTACTTTTTAATCTGTTAAATTTTGTGTTTAAAATTATTAGCACAGGGAAATTATAATCAGCCTTTTGACTGTTATTTTTTTTTATTAAGTCGACCTATGTTTTGATGTAATACAGTGTGTCCTTTTAAATTAATCATCAATTACCGTAAAAAATATTGCAGTATATCATTTAATACACATATTCTCTCTTCAATCTCATAAATACGGAAAATAATAAACCGAAATCTGTCAATCGGAACTGGAATTAACAATTTCCATTTATTGCAATAATTGGTTATAGGAATCACGTACAAAGCGATATTACACGTGCGATTGCTGTTACACTAATTGCCGCTACTGTAATATGTTTGACGTGGAAGGACAAATTAATTGGTTAACAGGCCGGCCACACAATCATTCCCGAGTTAATACCGGCCGGCTCTTTACGCTGTTTGCTGCCCTCCGCTATACAAGTGTATACGTTGGTGTGTTCCTTCGCACTTCGCTCGAGTTATTGATTGTATTGTTTAAATATGTATAAGAAGATGTTATCGTAATAAATTAAATGGTCCGATATTCTACGTATGTTTTCAGACAGTTTTTCTATGAAGGTATCAATACCTTGTTTAATTTTGTAAGATATTCGCAATCTAATAAATCGTTAATCGAACGATTAAACTGGATACTTTAAACGCATAAATTGAATAAATAATTTACAGTATGGTAATACAATATTAATATGAAAATAATAATTCGCACAAAACTCTGTAACCATCGAACGGTTCTTGCGGCCATTTTGAGGTCACGCCCAATGAATAATGCGCCGAGGCCATTAGCGGTCATTATATGCAAATAATATTACACATTAGCCACGTTTTGGTACTGTTACAACTCATTTATTTTAAATATTTTATAGTTCAACGTCTAATAACTTCATAAACATGTTACTAGTAAAGAATTTGCACCCTAATTACGTTCAGGGGAAGAATTAAATTCGAATGACAAGTCGTTCTACTCCTGCCAATTTTAAAATTAGGAAAAATTTGTTGAAAACTTATCAGAAAAAATTGTAACGTAGAACACATAAAGCGTGTTCCTTAATAATAGGCAACCTACAACTGAACTACAAATAAAAATCACTACCATATAAAATGTTTTAAATTTCATATTCATAAAATTACATGCTGATACATTTATTAAAAGTCTTGCAAAATAAATATTCTAAATAATAGTCTAATGATACATAAATTGAAAAACGGAATGATGAATGTATGACCGATGTCATTACTCACGAAATCTGCTAATGGGAAATATCGTTTATGTTACTTTTAATTGTATTTATGAATTTTTAACCTCGATTACTATGTTATTTTTATTATTACTATGATTTCATTTATAAAAAGGATTACTATTAGAAAACGTATAAGTGTATCTATAATAAGCAAATATCAAAGGATAACTTCATCGTTTATTTTTCGGAAATGCGAATTACGGATGAGACAGTGATAATAAATG
Source organism: Papilio polytes (assembly GCF_000836215.1). Classification (NCBI taxonomy): domain Eukaryota; kingdom Metazoa; phylum Arthropoda; class Insecta; order Lepidoptera; family Papilionidae; genus Papilio; species Papilio polytes. The sequence goes on from NW_013525102.1 coordinate 4,986,467, forward strand.
TACTGGACTCGACACAAACAATTCGGAATCGAAAGCAAAGAGTACTCGTCTCGTTTGCGGACATCAATATTACCATCCATTAAAGCAAATCTTACTTAATGAAGCTCGACAATTAAGTAATGAAAAAGTTTAAAATGTACGGATAAAATTAATCAAGGGAGCGCGAGCCGTCAATCGAATGGATGTTTTATGTCCCGTGGGCGAGAGTGGCCTCCAATTTGTCCGCAGTTTTTTAATTAGTATGAATGTAAGAGAAAACGAATTGGGTCCATGCAGCCGGCGGCCGGTACGGTTTTATTTTCGGGTTCGCAAAGCATCGGTTTTCGAATAGTGACGTAACCTTGGTAACTGAACCTAACTATAGCACTGTGTGGCCAATGTAAACCGGTTCTTAATTAATTTGTCTTGAAATAACAATTTGAAATTACAATGTGTAGAAATTACACGGACATTGGATGTTACGTTTAATTAGTGTACAGCGTCTTCAGTACTTAAGCTACACTCACCCCGAAGTACTAAGTATATTATTGTTGTGAAATGTATATATTTCTATTATGTGTAGAAATTAAATAGTGGTGCATTTTTCATAATTTATTAAACAACTGTTAAGATTTTAGTATTTGCTTTATTCATTCCTAACATTACTTACATATAATATTAATTAACAATTAAATCTAATAAGAGAATATCTACTCGTATTTAACTTATTTAATGTTATGTGATAAACGAATTTGTCTCATTATTCTGTAGAAATGTATAAAGACAATAACGCTATTCCGTATGCAAATGCAATAAGGTCCGTGCAACGTGACTCTAAGACGGGATGATGTTCCGATTCCCTTAACTCTATGCAGGAGTTAGGGTGAGTGCGGGGGCTGAAGGGGTGTGCGCGGAGGGTGGCGGTGCAACGTCTTCCCCCGCTCCCGGCTCTAATTAGGCTCACATTCTCATTCCGTTTTCGCGTTTAATTTCGCCGGCGGTTTCGCCTTAATTACGTTATTCGCGGCGGGCGGGCGCCGGGGAGTCCCCGTGCAATGGAACCCGAGACCCGGTGACCGATACGTGTTGTTGCTTTTATTGTGGCCACTTACTTTGTTACTGCTTAATGTACATTTGATAGGAACAGTTCATACATTGACGTGAATGCTGTATACGTGTAATACGTTACGATAGAGGTATCGAAATTTAATTAGTCCTTTGTACTAAGATGACTGTTACATTAAAGATTGTTCAATGTTTTTGCATTGAATAAAATTGATGGTAATGAATTTTTGATCTATAAAAAAAACATGTACTCAAACGTAAAGCAGATATCGTGTTAGTGTCGTACCAATATTTATTGAGAAAACACAAATAAAGTCGTATGCCGCTGCATCGAATAATAGCGTATTTGAAAAGGAACGGAGCGTCTATGGAAATATGTAAACTCATCGAAGTACGTCCCTAACGAACGGAGCGTCGTGGAAAAGCGCGGAAATAAAACGTTCCACTAACAAGATGACTTACAGTTTCGCCTCCTTAGACATTCGAATGTGCCGTTCATCGTTGTAATTGAAAAAAATCACTTACCAGGTAAATAAGGGCTCGCGTAGCTATTGCCGGTTGCTAATAAGATTTTTAAACGGCAACAAAGTATCCAATCAATGGAGCTTGAATAATGAAAACGGCACCTGCGAGGTTCCCAGCCCACCCCAGCCGGGCGGCAGTCGACACGCACTGCGTTACCTTTGACACGAGTAATAACAATTTGCCACATTTATATTACTACTGTTAGTTACGCGCTATTTATTACCATTCGTTAATTCTATTTTTAACTCTTTACACCTTCATTTTAAACTGTACATTTCGACTGTTTAACTAAACTGAGTAATTTCGATATATTAAGACTATTTTCATAGCAGTTATGATAGACAATTATTATTAATACATTTTACACCGGTTAGTTACCTAAGACATGCTTTTTCGTAATGAGAGAAGCAATTGAAGAATGTTAACCGCAAATAAGTTTTCATTAAAAAAATTGTAATGTATTCATATCCACGAAATAAAAATAGTATGAAAATGTCATGTCTAAAAAATAGAATGAACATGCTGAACCCTTGAGTCACTTGAAAATAGAGCATTTAAGATCGACGGATCAAACTACCTAAATCCATACCGCAGTTTAACACAGCCTGGGGCTAAGATAACAATCTTAGCTACCTGCTTCGTATTTCGAATGTCTAACACGTGTTCGCAAAATTAACAAAACAAAGACATTAATACGACTACCGTAAATCGGCGGTACTCGGAGCGATTTAACGAAGCGAGATAGTTGCGCACGCGACGGCTCGCTCATTAGTAGACACGCAACGCAGCCGCGGGGTGTTCTACACGCCACCAATACCTGGCCCTTATTGCCTTCATTAGGCTCGCCCGCCGACCTGTAATCGCTTTCCACACGCTCGCAACTCTCAACCGCTCAGCTCTACAACTTCCAATTGATATGCCATGCCACCACTGACAGCGGTTATGAATACCTGCCCTTAGTTCGTTGTATAACCGTCTTAATATTACATGGTCTGAATTCAAACGAACGCTATAAACGTTTAAGTACTTATTTCCTTGGGCGAACCAGTTTAAGACATTACGTTTAGCAAACCGAATCTTTGCAAAAGAAAGGGCTACCAAAATAATTGTCTACTTTAGTCTCAGAGAAATAGAATTACAATCTAAATTAATTACGCTTTTAAAGCGTCCGTTATTCTTAATTAGTTTCTGCACCGCAGCGGAAGCTCCCGAGCCCGCCTCGCGTTCTCTTAATGAAGGGTAGTTTCAAATCAGTGCGTTTGATCAACTCTGTGCAGTCTTAATTACGGCACCCGTTCCGCGCGGGACAATCCGGTTATTTATGACTACATAAGCTTGATTATTCTTTAATGAATACTTGTTTTAAAACGTTTAATTAAGTTTTATGGCGACAGGGCCGCTCAGACGGCGTCCCGCCGCTCCGCCGGCCGCGAGCTAATTGGATCGGGTTGACGCACTCCGCGCCCCGCGCCCCGCGGCCCACTACCCGCGCCCCTCGCACCCCGACACTCTTGCCTCGCTTCTAATTGTATGAAATTGCTAATTGGAAAATTTTATAAACGCGGCCGCCCGCAGGCCTACGCTGCTCCGCTGCCCGAAAGGCCGTGAAGAAAAATTAATTCAAAGGGTCAACCTGTTTGGAGAAAATTTTCTATACCCGTCAATGCCATTATTATTTGTGTCGGGTAAATTGAGTGCCAAATCTTTCGTCCCCTCGCCGTAAAAAGTTTAATGAAAACTGTTTCATTGCGCGTCGACTCGACAAAATTGCCTTCACTTATGTTTTTCATTATTCAACTTTTGTATCATTTTTATTTTCATTTTAAAAGTGTGCATGTAAACCGTTTTAACTCAACACTAGTCAATAGGTAGAGTATAGTAGTATGTTCTAGAAGTGGTATTGTTTTGTGTGCAGGGCGTGTAGTTGTGGTGGTGTCGGCGAGCGGTCGCCGCCCCAACCGTCAAGCTGGCAGCGAGCGCGCTGAGCATGAACCCGCACTACCACGGGTACGGGGAGCTGAGCTCGCCGCACCCGCCCTCGCCGGAGGCAGCATTCGCCGCCAACGGGCACGACTACCCGCACAACAACAACAACCCCGCTCTCAAGGAGTGCGCCGGCTGCGGCGGCAAGATCGTGGAGCGCTTCCTGCTGCACGCGCTCGACCGGTACTGGCACCACGGCTGCCTCAAGTGCACCTGCTGCGGGCAGGCGCTCGCAGACATGGGTCGCTCCTTCTACTTCAAAGGCGGCATGATATTATGCAAAAACGACTATACGAGGTATGTCATCTTACTACAAATTTTTTGTTTTGATTGAATTTTTGAAGGTATTTACTATTCTATAATTATTTTATTTTTTAAAATCGTATTTGGTAGATTAAGTTTAATTGGCAACTTTTAAAATCATACCAACATAGAACTTCCAGGCGTTTCTTACTTTAGTCGATTTAGAGACCTTAATAGGATAAACGTTTCGACCTCGTTAAAAATTGTTAATTAGCGTCCACTTCGACTCACTTTGCGGCTCGAATCACGTTCGATCTCTGACTTTGATTATCTATAAAAGGTTCGGTTTTTAGTTTGTCATCTAACGATGACAATAGCGTGTCTGTCAAACGTTTCGAACACCGAAAAAAGTATACCGAGAAAGCCGCGGGCGCATTGTTATGAAAATGCCTCGAACCGTTGTATTTTCTACCTGAGAATCGAGCAAAAAGTAACAGTTTTGCACGCGGCGGCCGATCGACGTCGTCTCTCGGCCCCTCTAAATTGGATTCGTTAAAAACGCTAAGGACTAATTTAGGACGTCGCCAGCGAAGTTTTTACTTCATTCTGCCACTAATTAACCGTTCCGTATAGCTGTACCATCTACCTACCGCCGCTGTATTCATTAAATCGCTTCACGACGCATTAGTTTCACCGAAAAAAGAACGATAACATCTCTGAATAATATTACGACATACTGAACATTTTACAACAAGGATACAAAATGTCTGTCACATATCGATTTTAATCAACATTTAAGTCGACAAAATACTTCTCACCCACTAGGTAATAAATAAAGCTAAATAAATGAATTAGATAAGATAGAACATAGAGAATATTGAAATAGTAGAATAGTGTCACGCGCAGATCTCACCACGTGGACCGCAGCTGGCTGGCGAGCCCCCTTTGTGTTAATTAGTCAGACTAAAGGAATTCTCTACCCAATTATCTGAATTTTCAAACGTCACTAAGCAATGCGACCTATCATTGCCATCGTGTATTTTCACATAATTATTTTTGTCGTATACAACTATTTTAGAATGTGGTTTCGAACAGCTAATTAATGTTGACACAATCAACATATCCTTTAAAGTGCCTTTGATCCCTCTATTTGTCGTTCATAAAGGAAATATAAATTCGTTTTACACTGATTTCCCTTGTTTACCGGTGGTCGTGCGCCAAACTAGGAGCGAAGAGTGGGCCGACCGCGGCGCGGCTCGTGCGTCGTAGATTCGATAAAGCTCGTCTCTCAGTTGACAGAGACGGCGCGGCCTAACGAGCGGCGCGGGCTGCGGGGCGGGGGCGGGGGCGCCGGGGGACGCGTGGGGGATGAAGAAGTGCGGTTCCGTGCATGTCTCTGCTGATTGACCCGCGTCACTCGGCAAACAACAACTAACGAGTCGGCCCCCGCGCCTCCAGGTGCGGTATTACGGTAATTCGCTCGAATCGCTCCCGCGGCGGCCGCCCCGACCGCCCCGGCCGCTCCGACGACTTTACTTACACGTCTTCCCCGATTGAGACTCCTTAACGAAATTAGCGCTTTCTCACGCAAACAACCGCCGGCGCGCTTCTCGCCTTTTGTCTCGATGTGATGGATTGCGGTCTGGCTGCGTAAAGACGCCGATGACGCTTCGCGCTGCTGATTGCTGTGTACGCATGTAATTAACCGAGAATACCGCCTTCCGATTCCTACAACGGGAGAAAGGCGTCGAATATGTTAAACAAATATTTAGCTTTATTAAAATCTTATTAGGATTTATAGCCTGCCTTATCTCTTTAATGTAGTAATACGGCTTTGTTTGAAGAATTTGTGTTCGGTATTACGAGACACGTACGAAACAATGCAAGAATGTTGTGCGCCTACAAACGAACCGGATACGTACAGCTACGTCGACGTCAATCGAATCAAATTATTCGAGTCAACTGGCAATCAGAAAACTCGTAGCACGTAGCACATCTACGGAGCTCGGACATGGACTGATTCTAACCAAGTATCTAAATAATATAACCGTAGAAGTTTGAAGATATATTTTTTTATTCTACTCTTTAGTTATTCACTAATTATCATATTATTACAAATAAGTTTTTCTATGCTTATTTAACAGTTTTTTTTAATCTTTGTATTTTAAATGATTTTTGGGACGCAAATAAGTCTTGATTACTTTTTTCATTAGATAGGAGGGAAACCGAACAACGGTCTGCTTAATTAAGTTACTATTAATAACTTACAAATGTTAAATTGAACTATGTGCATTTTATCTTCTAAATAATATTACGAAACAAATAATGAACTAACAACTGTAATCATAGAACGGTAAAGTTAGTTACGCATCATACCCAAATTGTTTATAGAGAACAATTAAAAAATCCTTATTGCTACAAAATAGATTGATCACGCAACAAGGGTTGCCATGGTTTCAATATTCTACGTACAGTCTCTCTTGTTAATATTAACAAGATTATTTTTAGAATAAATGTGTATCTATAGGAACACGATTCAACTATGATATCTAATAGTAGTTAAAACAAACCTATGTTTAAACTTTGAACATTAGTAAATTGTTCTTGGACAATAGAGCTTTATGATTTTCTGAAATTCAATAATGAGTAAAATAAAAATTCAAAAACTTCGTAAAAATATTGGGTTCGCAAAATATATTGGGACTCGTTCTCCTTCGTTTAAAAAAAGTTAGTAATTTATTCATATATAGTATTCGGGAGGTGTCCGACATTACTGTACGGATGTAGTAACCTCGGGCACGTCCAGGCATTGAAGCGGGTTCGTTAGGGCGCTGCGGGGTGCGGGGGGCGCGCGGCGTCAATCAAGGCAATTGCTGCTCAATCGGCAATCAGCCGCGCCGCTAACGACCCGCCTCCGAAACCAACTTCTTACTACGATCTAACGCGGAGTTACCTCGCAACTTCAGTCCGCACATTTGCAACTAGTTATAGTGGATAAAATCTTTTTATTGCCCCGCGACGTCATATACGAAATTTGTAATTCATGTTACGATGTTTCTTTTTTGTTCATGGTAAGTCATGTTAATGTTGATAGATTTGGAACCAATAAATAAGATCGCGCAATTAAAAGAAAAATGTGCGTAATATCGAAACACAATAATCTATACTAATATTATAAAGAAGAAAGTTTTGTATGTATTGAAATAACTCAAAATCTATTGGGACGATTGTAAAAATTCTGTCACCGTTAGAAAGGTAATTTATCTGTGAGTAACATAGGCTATATTTTTAAATTTCACGCAGGCAAAGTCGCGAGTAACAGCTAGTTCTTAATAAAACGTACTAGAGATATAAATAACATTACCAAACCAATACGACTTAGGGTCCTTCAAGAAGCGAGCTTATCATTTCCTCAAAGGCCGGCAACGCATCTGTAGTTCCTCTGGTGTTGCGGATGTCCATGGGCGTCGTTGACCACCTTGGTGTACACGCCGCTCGTTTGCCCCCTTTTACTATAAAAAAAAAAAAAATAACATTACATTATTAAAGAGTTAACTGTTACAATAATACGTTTATTAAAAATATTCAATTTAGAAATATCTACCATAATACTATTAGTATAAGAATCGTTATCGTCTGGCTCTGCGATGCATCTATAACTGGAAGCTCTCGATTCCTGCTGATGAGTGAGTATTGGTTTAGACATTTCTAATTTCAGATCATTAAGTAAGTCCTACATTGAAAAGCAATTAGCGTTTGGAAATGCAATATAAACATACAGTATTCAGTTCATATTGTTAACAGAACTGAGCAAATATTCTGTTCACTGCACTGTATTTAATAAGCGAATACATCCGTATTATGTTAAATAGCGATTATCATGTCACAAACATAATTGTAATTTATGTGAAAATAAAAAGCTTTTACATCATCTATATGTGTAGTTACCAATATAGTATTGTCTCAAATAATTTACAACTGCTAGAGATAAATACGATAATATCTAGATATCGAGCTAAACCGTTTGAAACGATATCGCATCGCATCGCACAAGGCTTCGGTATTGGGACGAGTATGGCGACATCAATTCACGTACAATGTCAATTTGCACAAGAGAAACGTTCGAGCCGGGACACAGGGCCTCATTAGAGGCGAGCGGTTGCAATTAAACTGCGCGTCTTTTGCGCCTTAACGAGCGCCCAAATTGGAGCCCGCCCGCCCTGGACACGTGCTTTAATAAAATACTTTTTGACGCCGCACAATAAATATTTCGCTATATTATCGTCACATTTCATTCACACGCCATTTTTAAAATTATTTTTAACATTTTATTGCTCTCACTGAGGTTTAAATTTCACTAAAATTTTCTAAGAATCTTGATTTACGATGAAATAAAAGTTATATGTAATTTAAACGTATGCAGAACAAAGTGTATTATATTTGATTTTAAAAGTAGATTTTTCAACGATTTTAATTTTTATTTCGTATCAATAAATACATATTTAAGCAACATGGGTTTGCATCTAATGTTATTTCAACTAATTACTGATTCCAACCGGCATTGCAGAATTTATTATAGTCGCTTACATGCAAACCTTGTGCGTGCAATTTAATTGCGATATCGAAGTTAGAGCAAGTTTCCTTACACTGGGTCCGCGTAAAAGGCCCGTAGGATATGGCTTCGCGATTAGATTACGCCGGCGGCGCATGACCCCAATTAATTTCGTTTGTCTCTTTGTCCGTCCGTCGCCGAGCCCGCCGCAGCGTCTAAACAGCGTCCGGCAAACGCCAATCTCTGTTTGAGATTCGATTACTGATATCCACTTCGTCTATACCAGTGACGGCCGGCGTTTAGTTTTGGTGGCGTCCCGCCCTAACTTATGAACTATATTTTACTATCAAGATTTGGAGACCCTTTTGTTTATATTCATGTTTACAATAAATTAAACATTAATTATCACGATTAATTCTTTGCTTAATCGTAATCTTGAATTTTTGTTTCCACGCTGAAAACATCCTTCCACGAAAGTGAACCACTATCTATCAATATCTTTGGCAACCTAATTTTATTGTTACCTAATTATGTAATTTTAGAAGTGCCATACTTGTTTATGATAACATTTCTACGTTGACTATGTCTTTTTATGCAACCGGAAGACATTAACATATGTACTTATATGTATATCCTTGAAGTAATTAATACGTATTTTAATAGTACCTTTGTTCGATCGGTATCTGAGGCAGTCGACCTCGCCTGCTAAGATATATTATCTTCCGGCGGCGACGCACGCGGAAATGCAACGTTTAACACATACATGTAATATTATGTTACATTTAATTAGCACAGCGACATTTAATAGTAACCACAATCAGGTATTCAAGGATGTTATTAACTCTAAAAATTTTCATCAAATAAAAAATGCACGGCTTTAGAAAACACAGATTGTGTATTGTTTTTTTAAATGCAAAATTAATTAATCACATTTTTATAACTTAATATAGTTAAAATGGTGATATGTGAGCAATGGGTGCGAGGCGGTGGTATGACGGTATGCAGATTTAACGACGCTCCTGCCGGGGACATGATATGTGCCCCGCACACATGTGCTGATGTGTAAATCAATGCACTAAGCGGATATACCCCTTCAAACATACCCATATTTTACTCAAATTAATCCTCTATTGTAGCAAAAAATCTACTTGCTATTGCTCGCGTCTTTGTCCGCGCGAAAATATAAATTGTAACTAATATAGCCTATGTTACTCAATGATAATGTAGATATTAATGTTGATTTTTTTTTTAAATCGACCCATTACTTTTCGTACATTATACATACAAAAATACAAATCTTTCACCTTTATACTATTAGTATAGACAAGGAACATAGGTCAGATAAGTTGATTAAATTAGTAAATTTTGTTGAATTAGCTTAGCTTCACAAAGTTTTCATCACTTCCGCACGCCTTATAGAATTTTTTTCCTCTCTACCCAACTATATCTACTTCGACAAGAAACAAGCACTACCAGTACAAGTTTGTTCTTATATGTAACGCATTATAAATTGCATCTAGTTCAGGGAATTGATAAATCCTATTGGTTTCAATGTTAACGTTTTAGGTAAAGTTGTAGTTAACGTGATATTTGTTGTGAGATATTTGTCAGCATCAATTTAGCGATGTCGGTGTCTAACATGTTCGTGGAGCGTCTGCGGCCCGCTGTCGCTGTCGCTGTCGCCAAGTCGTGTTACAGAAAGCCACGAGGAATTCACGAGATGACCCAATCTCGACCTCTCCCTCCTCAGCCTATTGTTAAATAAATTGACGCTACCTACACTTCCCTTAATTGATACAGCTCGTCTTCCATTTTCTTATATACGTTCAGAGTAATATTGAACATTCAAATATAAACAACGATCGGAAAAGCATGTTATAAAATGTTTTCCTCTGCTTGCAGAAGAGGTTGTTTGTTTGCACACGTTATTGCATATGCATAAGGGAAAATTGCAAATATACGCCTGTGCCCAATACACGAATCAAAAGTTCAATATCTGCAATAACAAAATGGTAAACAGTCGACACATAAATATATATTTATCACAAATCTAAAATTCAAATTATACAAACTTCATTGATTTATGGAAGTACATCAATTAGGAATATCGGTTGCACCAAATATGAACAGGAAACACTAACAAGGGATAGTTGCGGCGTGCGGTGGCTGCGGGGGGCGCGGGGGGCGCGGGCGGTGCGGGGGACGCGGTATGTGATGTTAATTAATAACGTCTGTCTCACGAGCGCTAACGACGCCGTCACGACTACATTATTTAGCCACCTGATTAGTTCGCAGGAGGCACCGCTCGCCGCACCACTAATTAGTGAGCGAGCACTGCCATGCTTCAATTCAATTTCTAGCTGCACTATTGCTAATTGCCAAATATGTAATTGATGATTTATCATGGCATCGTATGACCTGCTGTGCACACCTATTACGTCCAATTCTACATCCAACCAGCTACTAAATAATAAAAAATTAAACAAAATCAGATCCGCGCTCTCGTGCGCGACGCTTCTGTCAACAGCGGCGATTTTTTTTCTATTCTATTATTAAAGCGTTTAATTTAGGGCAACAGTTTTACACACAAAACGATCAAAACGCAATCGCTCCGCGCCGCTCGAATAGGACAGGAAACCTATTCGAAATTGATATGGGTGGAGCGCACGGACGCATTGCCGCGTCGCGCCTATGCAGCCTCGTAAACGCCGGCCGCTCGCTGAAAAAAGCCTTAACGCATCGCCGCTTCGACGTTTAATCTGAAACTCAATTCTAGCGCGTTACGGTCAGCGTTGGTCCGGCGCGGCAGGCGCGGCGCGGCGGCGACTGCGAGACGTGTTAGGTGGACGGACGAATTTTGTTAATAAATAAACGCAGTGCCCGGCGCTCGGGACGGCCAGCGAAAAACGGTAAAAAAGTCGCCGGTGAAAATTTGGCGCAAGTATGACGGACGAAGCTCGTGACACGTCACTAATCATTATTCGATGGCCAATTCTGACAAAGGAATTTTTAATAATAGTGGAGATACTGCCGTCGCCACTTGCTGAATGTCACGCACGTGTCACGCTGGTTGAGCACTAGGACCTGGACACGGTGTAACACGCTGACAGCTGTTGAATACACTTTATGTATTCCGTTTGAAGCGATACTGCGTCACACTGAAGAATGATATCATTAATTTATGGGTACCGTTTAATTTTCTGTGTTCATAGTTGATAAAGTTATGCTTTGTCTGTTTGAAAGATAAAGTTAAAAATTAGATAATTACATGTCGACACTGAGTCCTGGGGATAAAAATATACATTATAGTTACTGCTAAAAAAACAAAATAAACCGATAAACTAGTTAAATTAAATGTACACCACCCACACAAACATCTTGTACATTCTTAATGTTCGTGTTGTATTTTTAAAACGTGTTTTAGTGAAATTACTTGTAGCGCATTCTCGACGCTCATGTAATTAAGGTTGTAATAAAACTCTTTTCAGAATTTAATTAACTTAGACCTAACATTATTAAAATGAAACAATGTATTATCTTCGTAATTCCAATTACCACTGCCTTGGCTTGTTTCTGTTTTGCGATTAATTTGTTGAGTTTTTAATTAAAGTATGATGTTTATATTAATTATACTATAATATATCTTTTAAATATAATACCAACAAGCTCGTTAAAGTCTTAAGTCTCTTTAGTAGAGACATTGATAGACTAGCTTGCGCACGCGACTCCGTCCTCGTGGAATAAAAAAACTAAAGTGAGTAGACTATGTGTTCTTACAGACTATTATCTACATCAATCCGAAATTACATCGAGATCTGTTCAGCAGTTTAGGCTACAAACTCTAACAAAAATCCATGAATCCATCTAAACTTTTGCATTAGTAACATTGACTTGGAATATCGAAGAGGAATTTGGTGTCAAGTTACCGTAAAACTGTTACTATTACATTTACATTCATAGTTTTCCAGTAGCTATGTTTAATAGGTTTACCTAAAACTGATAAGTGCTTGCGGGCATAGTTTGAGGAAAGCGTTGCTTTATACGGTTTCTAGTAAAGTAACTGTTTCTTAGTAGAGCGACCACAAAGTACATTAAAATACTGTTCACGTAAAAATCCAATATAGACATCAAAATATCTACTTACACGTTTAATACGATCTTTAATACTATCATATTTGTTTACTTAACAAAACGAAAAACTGATATTTGTATCATATCTTCCGCGCAATTTATCAATCGTTTAAAAACACCACAAACCAAGAAAATATAATCTGTATAAATTAATTAATACATCACAAGCGCGTTAGAACACTATTCATTAAGGCAACAGTTTAAATTAACGAAACGTAAATTTGATTAAATGCGTAGCGGCAATAAGCGAGTGCTCGTGATGACGATCAAATCGTATCAATTAAGGGGAAGCACTCGGCAAACTCGGCGCGAGTGTCGGCGGTACGTTAGCTAGTTATAGATCCCGCTTCTGATCTTAATTAACCTCATGTGTTAACCTCGCATAACTATGAGACGCCGCTCTCTCGCACTGAGAACTTGCCACCGACTTCCTCCACCTCACTATAATCACCTCGTACAAGCTATACGGTAATTTACACCTAATTCATTAGATTTTGGTTAGTTTTAGTACTTTAAAAGTATAAAACTATTAGATTAACTAATTATATATCATACCAATATTATAAATGCTAAAGTTTAGATGGATGTTTGTTAGAGTTTGTAGACTAAACAGCTGAACTGATTTCGATGAAATTTGATACAGATCTTGATGACAGTCTGGAAGAACACATAGGCTATTTATTTTCGATTTTTATTATACCACGCGGACGGAATCGCGGGCAAAAGCTAGTGTATATTAACTGAACCATGTACTAATAGTTATAGGGAGGCAGAAAACCAGCACGGCCTTCAGTGACAAGCTGGAAGCCACATTAGCTAAGCCTTCTTCTTTTGGTCAAGAACTTATTTTTTTTATTTCATTAATGTTTTGTAATTTTTTGTATGTTTTGTTTTTGGCCAGTAACTAGTGTTTTTTTATTTGTTTGTAGTTTAGTTGAACAATTTTCAGGTAAAGGTTAAGTATTAATTTTAATTTCTTAAGCCTTTTGGACTCTTTTTCATTAATATCAGTTACTTATACTAATATCGGCCCTTAGCGAGTATGTAAACAATCTATCATATTGATCCTGTCCAATATAAATTTGCTCTGTCATACTTTCATCATTCATCTTACCAGTATACCGATTCCAATAACATTTCATAATAAATGATATTATAAATTTTTAGAAAAACTGAAAGAATTTATGCTAAGCTAATTAAAATACGTTCAGCAGAAAACAACGAAAGAGCTCTGCGTGTAAACTGGTCGTATTTTTTTAGTACATTTATATAGTGTCATAAATCAATGTCTCCTCGTGCAATGTCACACACAGAAATAGTTTTAGCGGTTGCAGATACTGTTTAGGCCGCCAACACACAACACGCGAAGCATTATTACAACAAAAGACAAATTATAATCTTCCAGATAAATACTGAGAAGGCTTTGAAGACTACCATAAATAGTGAAATTATAAGCTTATTTCCTTTTAATTAGGTTGATGTTATCTAAAGTTACGAAAGTTACAAGGCCTGGTAACAATATAATAATTTGTTTGTCCGTTCGTGTGTCGCCGGCCTACGAACACGTGCTACCACTTCCGCTTCGAATTTATCATAAAACATTTTTAGAATTGTTTAATCGCTTGCAATAAATGACATTACATGGTTAACCTTTATGGATTTCAATGTGTTAAATGGGTAGTGCTTTTAGGTGATAAATTGAATTATAAAAACAACAACTAACCATTAAATAATGTACCGACTTGGAAATTTTTCACATCTTAAATCAATCACTTAAATAATAATTAATTAGGGTTACTGTACAATATTTTACTATACCAGTAGCGTGGTTTCTATTTCATCATTCATTTATTTTTATGATAAATCTGTTCCGTGTTACACATCCACATCTTCAATAGTACATGTGAATTTGAACATCAGCTACAGTAAATTGCAATCGAAACATACCTCGAGGTGATCAGTGATGTATGGAGATCACAATGCACATTCTTCGCTGACCACGAACCGTATCTCACGCGGCGACGAGGCGGTCACCAGACGCGTCTATTTCGAAACTTTCTAATACCTAGTTCATCAACGAATTCATTATGTCGTAAAAGAGCGTGCGCGAGACCGAAATATCGTGGGGCTCGTAAAACCGCTCGTAAAGACGTTTGTTTACTAATTCGAGTGGGGCAGGTGGGGCGGCCGCGCACGCGAGGGATGCTGTTAATAATATATGATGGTGTATCACTGGCCACACCGTGTCACACATTGAAAAATATCTTATCATTCATCTCATAGACTAACAGGAGAGTTAACTACAGTTCTCTACTAAGTTAAACTTTTTTTTTATGCACTTATAACTCTATAGACTAATCTGCTTTCAAAATTGTCATCCAACGACTCATCAGCATGTATCTAATAATAGAAAGCACTCCTATCGTGGCAGAGGTATTCTTGATGACTTGATGATGTCCGTGTCCTTGAGGACTTGTTAAAAATTTGGCGAAGAATTTTTAAATTGTATGTAAAATTTTGAGTGCGTAAGTTCGTCCGATGTCCCTGATTATATTTAGAGTTTTACGACAGCGGGTACAGTCGTAATATAAAACAAAGACAGTGGGCGGAACGCGAGTGATAGTGTAAAGTCGGTCGTTAATAAGTAACAGGCGAAGTCGGCGCGGGCCTTCAAATTGCCTCCTCCGCAGGTCACAACTTTTAATGAGGCGAAATTCCCCGTCGGACTCGATTCACGTCGCCGTCGCCGTAGCCGTCGCCTTAACGCAACCTGTTCGTTAGCGCAAAAACGGGCCACGCTAACGCGCGATTAGAATACACCCCCGATGCCGGAGACACACCACGAACGTAAAATATTCTAGTATGTCGTCAAATCTCAGAAATCGTAAGATTCATTTTAAAATTATGGAGAAACTACCGGCATTATTTCTTTACCTTTACGATGACATTGCTGGCATAGTAAAGAATATTCCCATACTGATAATATATCGATTAAAAGCGATGACTTCATTAGTCATCTTCTAAACATTTTGTTCTCCCCTCCAGATACTCCAAAGAGTTAGGAAAGAAATATTTTCTAGTTCATTTATGTATAAAAGTGATGCCAAATTCATATGGAATCTAAAAAAAAAATGTTTTTTCTTTTCTTTGCTCAAGGTTTCATGAAATATTTTAAGATAATATTTGCCAATTATATCATTCGTAGCTCATATCCCACTATGTTTCTTATTATATAAAATTGCTCGTCATTTATTCAAAAGGCAACAAATGAAATATTTACTAATTTTCTTGAAAGGAACTTATTAAGTCTTCCTACTCATATCGTAATAATAGAAATGCGAAAGAATTCAATATCTTTGCTACACAACTTAAGTATGAGAATGTTTTATTACGAAGCTTGAAAAATATCACGAATTTCGTTATGATAACATCTTTAGTCTAAATTTATCAGGAAGAGACATCTAAGCAAATCATAGACTAACTATTGAGGTGCGCAACATTAAGAAAATACATAGATGCGCTGCCAGCTTCAGTGCAAAGTCTGCAGCCTAATAAATAAATTTTATAAAACCTCCCAAACTTACTCCTGTGGTATGTACTCAACCTAAGCCAAAAAGATAGTCCCTCATTTGTGGCGCGGGTTTTCTGTGTTGTTGTCACATTAGCGAATAACTGCGAGGCCAGGTCCGCCGATACGTTAATGATGTCGGCGGGATGTCTATTGCGGGTAAAAAAGTCTTTGTGTTGCTCCGCGCCCGTCGGCGCAGCCCCCGCACCTCATTCCCCTCTCCTGTCTCATTCAGAAACCGCCACGTGACTTGATTCGCGGATTCCTTCGCCCGATTATCTGTGAAATTTAACTTTAAACAAACGTTATAAAGCTAATAATCGTTAGAAACAATTATTAATAAACCATACCACTATCACGATGTCATGTTCTGTTTGTAATTGTTATAGCTATTTCAATTAATATATGTCATCTCTAAAAATATTTGGAGAGTTTTGAACCTAAATCTCACAGCGTTACGGCAAGCGACCGTAACCGCTAGAATCTAACTCGTCAGTATTAACAAGTCTGCTATATTTGCATATCGATATCAATCTCTATAAATTAGTTTCTGGTACACTAACAGTCATTTATTAAAACAAACTTGCACGGCTCGTTAGTTAAACAGAAGTTCGCAAAGTAAGCTGTTAAACGAATGAAAATGAAGTCGATGTTTATTCATCGAGCGAGTCTATTCGCCTATAATCTCTGGCGGAATCTAGTTAACCGGCGGGCAACTCATTTTTCAAGTCCATAATTTATCGGCCGATATCTGGGGGCCGTTACCCTCCGGTGCCTGTCGTAATGAGCTTGTAAACAACACTCTAATTAAACTCCTTAATCGCAAAACTCAAACGGTTACCGCTTTTGAAACAAAACCTCGCAATTTTACAGAGCGACCACCGCGTAAATAGCCTCCGCTATATCGAAGCGGCGATCGCGGCTCATTACCTCCGCCCCCCTTCCTAATTAGACAGCCCCTCCCCTCCTCCCGACTCCCCTCTCCCACCGCCGCCCGGTTGACCCTCCGCCGAGATTGTTTTCTAATAATTCCATTATCTCGCACGTTTTGTTGTTTCATTGCGATTTATTACATTCTCGTTTGAAAGTTTTATACGAAAACGAAGCTGGGACTTATTATTATACTTTTTATCACATATAGAATAATTAGCTTAGTATGTTTCATATTAAATGTGTCCTCGTCATATCTAACTACTAGCTTTCGCCTGAGACTCCGTCAGCGTGGAATTAAAAAATAAACGAAAATGAGTAGCCTATGTGTTCTTCCAGACTATCCTCTACGTCTATGCCAATTTTCATGGAAATCCGATCAACCGTTTAGGCTACAAACTCTAACAAACAACCATCCATCCATCTAAACTTTCGCATTTATAATATTGGTAAGATTACATACATGGTGATCACAATTACGGTTCTAGTTATTTTTCTTCCCCAAATTATAGACGAAGAGTATAGATTAGGTAAGTGCAATAAAAATAAAAGATTTACAAATACATAAATTAAAATTAAATTATTAATTGACAACAGTAATATCTGTAGGCATAATTTATCACCTTTGTCCCTGCGGTGGCGACAACCGCGTAGGCTTCTATTTAATTTAAAAAACGAAACCTCGATATTAATTAAACATTAATTCGCCATAATTCCAACTTCTGATAGCGGTTTTCGTTCACGTCTCTCATATAATTTAAAAGTGACCGTGCAACATTTATTGGCCATAACGAGTTTGATTGCCTTTACATTCATAAACGATATTAATGGCGTATTAAATTAAAAAAAATATATATGCCCAGTCAATTTTACTACTTAATGAATTTTCGCATATATTATACTTGAATCTAGAAATCAACATATGTGTGAGCTTTTGATGTAATTGGTTTAAATTAATGTGCTATTAAAATATTTTTAATTAGTATCATAGCTACTTAATTTACTTAAACTTGTTAAGCATAAATTTAAAATTCAACTAAAACTGTAGTGACATTCTTAATACAAATCAGAAATTCGATGAAAACAACAAAAGAATTATTTGCGAAAACAACTTAATTACTTAAGATTAGAAATAGAAAACTTTTATAGATTTAATTGCCACTCAATTAATCGATCTGTCGCCGAAGTATATTCAAATTGGCCCTCATTTCTGTGTGCTGCCGCGAGAGGGCGCGCACCTGTGAGCGCGCCGCACGCCGCACGCCGCACGCTGCATCCGGCCCGTCCAATTACTGCGCGCCTTTGCCCTAAATAAAGGATCCAGTAACGATCGTTACCGGACACCGCTCATGCCGACGTCGAGTTAGTTTCACTAATGACATCATATGAGAACCGCATACGCTGACTAAGCACCACTTTGACTAATTGCAGTTGTTCGTTAAAACCGTTCTAGTTTATTCAAAATCTTAATAATAAATCTAGGTATTAATATGAGTACTAACACCAACTCTTAAAGGGATGCCTTTATTTCTCTGTTTATGTTGTAAATTTGATGTAAAGCAGGAACGTTATTTTCTATTAGTTGAAAATCTAAAATCTGGAATGACATGACTGGCTAAAACAGCATTACATTAACAAAATTCAATTCTTCTAGTATACAATTTGGTAAATCATAGGATATATCAACGTTAGCAACAAACTTGTTAGATCTAGAACTTTATTAACGGCACTATTAATTTATCTAGACAGAAAACACGACACTCTCTAGTCTATAAGTCATTATGTTGATATACATTTCCTTCAAATATTCAAGTGATTCACTTTGTATTTTAACGGAAAGACTTCTGACACACATAGTTTTCAAACTTTCGTTCATTGGCGTGTCATTTACACAAAAAAATACTTGTTTACTACAACTTGCAACGGTAACAACTAGCTACGTTTTACTGACATCACCACCTTCTATCCCATTTATAGAGGGTTTATTTAGCGCGGGAATGTCTATAAATGTCGCCAGATAAGATCAACGCAGGAGTCTCGCATCGGCACCCTTTATTTACTTAATCAGCCTGACGGACGGACAATGTCCCATTGTATCATTATATTGACAGACAAAACTATAATTGGACCACATTATTTATGTTAAAAAAAACTTTGGTCCGCATATTTTATTTATTTAGGAGATTACCTTTTTAAGTTGCAATATAAATCAATATTTTTTAAAAGTCTTCTGTTATTTATAAAGTAACATTTGAACTTAAGTACGAATAAGAATTAGCATAGAAAGTAGTTCGATGGTTAATCGTTGCAGCGTCAAAAATGTTTAATTAAAAAGATTGATGCTTACCGGTAGAGCGGGGCACCAGAAGTAGAGTCGAGTTGCAAACTTATCTAATTAGTTGGCGGCAGGGGGAGACCCGCGCCCGCGGACTGCGCCGGGGCTAGGGGGCGAGGTGCGGGATGGGGCGCGGAGGCAGACGGGGGCAATTAGCGGTGATAGTCGATTAGCTCATCGTGCGAGTGCGGCTTTTGACAAATGTTTCCAGTAATAAATTATTATTATTTATGAATGTTACAGTTAATTGGTGTAATTAATACGTGACCTCGCCAATTAAATCGCTATTTGACCAGAGCTTGTTTCAATTTGACCATTACATATGTATGCAAATTATGCACTGATAATTTTGTCTGAAGATATTTTTATCTAATTTCCGGCCATTAAGCAACAAAATTAGAATTAAAACACAATAACTAACCTGTTTCGTGCTAAGCTTGTTATAACTTTAAAGAAGGTAAGGGATCTAAATAAAAGAAGCACGTAAGCCGACTATAGGAAACAGTATTTGAAAGAAATTGTATCTATTTATAGGCGTCCTTTGTGTTATGCAAGATTCTAGACTAACGTTCTAATTAATATCAAATCGATACCAACCCATTGATTAAAATGTAAAATGTACAACATTCAGCGGCAATAATCATAAAGCTAAGCAAACTGAGAAAAAACATACTAATATGGAAATTCAAGTTTGTTACACAAGATACAATCCGATGTAGGGTCATTAAGTTTAAAAAGGCGTTATTAAAGGCCCATATTTATGGTCAACGTTTAACATAAGTATGTTATCAATTAACTATGTAGGTTCGTTACCAACATGTAAGACAATTAACTTCTTTCGTTTCCACAAAGTCTGTTTCGGAAGATTGATTAGTAGAAGTTTATTAATAAAGTCTGGCCGCTGTAATACTGAGATAATTAATTCGTAGCGCAAGTTAATTGATAAATTAACATTAATTAGAAAACTTGTGCCTACAAACTGCTGCTCGGCTCCAAATTAAATTTTATTTATAACCAACGGATCGGTCTATGAATAATGGCCTCGGTTTGCCAAACGTATAACACAAGTAATAGCCTATTAAAATATATGTTTATATTTGTAAAGACTAATTGATATAAATCCTAATGAGGGTGAACAGAATTAGAATTTAAAACGTAATACGTAAATCAGTCGCAATAATCAGAAATAATGAAAAGTAGACAAGTTATCTATCTGTGAGAAAAATAACGTTATGTCTTTAAAATACAACTAGCTGTTCGAGTGCGGATTCATCCGCATCAAATTATAAAAACTTTATTTTATTGTTTACATTTGTCAAATTATCAATAGCAAATGTCAAAATGACATGATATTACAAACCTCGGTAATCTTGCTTCCTTGATGTTGGCAGCAACTTATAGTCTCTTTCCCACATTAGGGCTTTTATCCAATATATTTACCCCTAAACTTAGCGGCGTGAAAATATATATCCTAAAGCGTGACGTAAGTGAAGGGCTTTATATTAAAGAAAGAATTATTCAAAAACATTGTGTAATTGCTGACATCTTAGGCAACAAAGAAGTGTGTGTCTACCCTTGATTATAATAGTATAGATATCGTACATTCGTAGTGCCATTTATAATTATATGAATAATATAAATGTATATTTAAAAATAAATTCACAAACACGTAATACAGCAATTGATACAAATAGGCCATAAAAAAGATTAGAGACGTGAGAACATTTTAAACAATGAAACATCTACTTATAATTCGTTTTAATCTGTTTGAAAATGTACTACAGGCAATTTCGCTTCGGTAAAATAATCTTTTGATGTACTTTCTTGTATATTTTTTTTTAAAGTCATTAAGCACATGCTGTTCATCGCGTCGTAAAATTTGGAGATATGTAGAATAGTGTAGACATGTAGACGCTGGCTGCACAGGCATGGCGAGCCCGCCCTAACACTTGTCAGGTTTTTCCGCGGGGCCGATGTAATAGTTCCGCTAAGCGGCGGCCACTGGAGTAGAACAAGCGTTTAATTAAAGGCCGCTCACCTCACGGCCCGTTGTCGGCCGGCTCATCGCATGCGCCTTAATTAGTTTCAGCCCTAACGGGCTTATTTTGTTTTTCTCGGATAATTTTTAATTAAACGCTTGATTAAAATGAAAGTTTGCGTAAGTAGCGGGCGGAGGAACAATCGGGCCGGAGTTTAGGATAATGAATTGATGGTGTTACTTCGCTCGCTCCGCGCTGGCTGGGGACTTAATTAAAAATCGCCGATAGAGTGTGTAGAGGGGAGTTCGGAACGAGTTTATAGAACTTAGTCCGGAGGCTCTGTTGTTTTACTACCTATGTCAATTTGAATACGAGATTGCTTCACGGTTCCGTGTTAATGTTTATCGTAAAGCCCGAAATAGTTTGTATTTTTTAAACTCGACTGCACCAGTCTCCATAAACTGACAACTACCTGCTCATATTGTAACCATTTTAGATGATTACTTTTTTATGGACTTTTTAATGTGCTTCGTAAAGAATTGGAACTGCGTTACCATTTAACGTCTGTTTTCCTGAGTTAATTTAGAAAGTATCTTTTACATAACTCTGTTTTTAATTGTTAGGTTTTAGTCTTGAGCTCTTTTTAATCAATTGTTTTGTATTATTTAAATTTTTACATTCATTATCAGTCATAAGTCGTCCACTGCTGAACGTAGGCCTATTTTGAAATTATTCCAATGCAACGGGTTATTTTTTTTAATTAACCTAACAGGAGGTAAATAATTTAACATCTTAGCAGCTCTATAACTCAATACAGGCAGTGCTATTGTAACAATGTCATTAGTAGTTTCACGTGTTTTTATGACATGTTAAAATTTTCCACAACTCCGCGCTGCGAATGGGTAATCTTAAAGAGGCAACAGGCATATTTAATTATAAAAAAAAACTTAATGAATAACTAATTAATATTGTGAATGTGAAACAAAATTATGCTGCGATAGTAAAAGATAATGTTAAATAATCGGTATCTGCCACAACCTTTCATTATGTTTGAGTGTAGATAGTACAAACCTGAAAAGCGCCTGATTTTAGTGAAATCATAAATTTAAAAATCAATGCACTAGAGCACATCCACGGTGGGCTAGTATAAGTCCTGCAAAGACCAGGATTTAAATAGGCTTGACTAGCTATCGCCATATATTTAGATTGGATAAAAACATAAAACATTTATCAGAGGGCAGATTCATTCGCGGTGGTGCGTCCTGATTGAGCCATGCAGGCTTGGTGGCGGGCGCGGCGCGGGCGGCACATGTCATTAAATTCTTGGCTTGTCGCCGGCACGCGCCGCTAACGAGTTTCTTGCTAACGATGCGCTAACTTGATACACCGACACCGCTCTCATGCTAATTTCACACGAAGGCAACAGTGACCTAGAGCAGTAGGGAGTGAAGTACTACTTGCAATGCAAGGCATGCTTTAGGTTTTGCATGAAATTTTTAACCTGCATAATCTAAAACTATACTGTTTGAGACAATGATGGCAAGATTAATACATTATGCTAAACTTAACGTACCTACTGCCTACTGCTCTGCAACACAATGTTGTCTTCGTGTGAAGCAAGCATCACTCCGAACTCGCATTGTTATAAACACCGCTAAAAATACATCCCATATGCGGTTTACCTATACCACATGTGAGACCTAGATTTAAGGGAATTTTAATTGTCCGGTTTTTTATTTTGATTTTGTACTGAACCCAAAAGGTTCTCTGTCACTATGAAGTTTTGGGGTTTAAAATATGTATTTAAAAATTGGAATTCAATTAGACATACATATGTCCAACACCTATCAAATCTAACAGTACTTCTATGTCAAATAAAATTTAACGACTTTGATAAAAATAATTACTTAAACGCTTCTGCTTACAATTAGAAAAAAAGCAATGCAATTAAAAATGTTTTTTTATAAACGTTTGCCTTAGTATACAAATTAAGATATAGAAAAGACACGTCGAAAGATATTGAAAGGTCGCTATCAGAATACAGTTCAAATAACCCGCAAACAGACAATTCGTATGTTAAAATATACAAACATGAGTCAATGCCCCCTATATGTCAAATATATTTCTAATACGACTTGTTATCACATCTATTCGCCCATTCTTAGTATGTTTTCCATTAAAAAATGAAGAAAACTATAAAGATTTGATCGAGTTGCCGAAGGCCGACACGTTGGGCCAGTTCATTTAATTTATGCAAATAAAAAAACGAGCAATGGTCAGTTGAATTAATATTCAATAATGATATCGATTTAGAATGAAATATGCTTGACTTTAATGATGATATCATTAAAAACGTCAATTTTGAAGATAAACATGTGTCTTTTAATAGTGGCTTAATTTATTTTATGTTGTTTATACAATATATCTTGTTACGCAAATATTGATACAAGATATGTAGCGCTTTCTACCATTATAAATAATTGATTAAATATATGTTATAGTTTCTAAAAATGTACAAAGCATTTAGTACTAAATCTTAGTAATAGTAAATATCAAATACACCGTCTCTCGAACATTCTTATTCAGAAACGTTCAAATATATTACACCTTTTCCTTTTTGTCTAGTATTGTATCTGATAATTATATATCGAGGTATACAATAGCATATTAAACCTTTTAAATACACTAATATATAAATTGAATAATTTATGACATAATTATAAACCATTACGAAGCTATAAATTATCCGATTCGATCAAGATCGTTACAATTTATAGAGTCCGCTATGAATTGAAGGCTTTTATAAAAATATTCTAATCTATAGATTATAAACTAATTTATACATCTAATTTATTTAGCGATACATGATTATCTCAACTTCTTAAGGCCTAATCTAACTTATTTAAATCCGAAATCATAAATACTCTTAAGCTATCTCGGTGCTATATGCCATGATCAGCTTATTTCTTATTGGAGAGAAATATTAGTTTAAATAACCTTTACTAATTAGATTTATCGCCTAAACCAAGTTGTGCGAGTGCTAGTAAATAAAATTACGATAACGAGGTCAGAATTCCTCGCATCTTCAGCAGTGCGGGCCCAGCGGCGGCGCAACAAGTTACACATCTCGCGCCCGGACGCCGCGGAGGCTTTATTGAAAGCGATTCGTCTCCGATCACCTCCCCCTACCCCTCCACCTCTCCTCCACCCACACCACGTTCCCATACTTCATCGAACCACTTAATACTTTTCAGGCAATTTTCATATTAGCGCATTTTATCACTGCGATATTAGTTCGCGTAAAGTTTCTTAAAGGATTTCGCTCCGACACAAGCAAGTTTCATTTTATTAAGTGGATAAGTAATACTTTATACAGTGTATTTAGGTATAAAGTTTATTTAAAATATCGTGCTTTATAAGGATTAATATCTTTTATTGGTAACCAAACTGCTACAGTTATGTATTTTTGTTGAACTCAGCAAAATTTTGCATAATTTCACTTCCCTCATCTCAAAGGTGACGTTTTATATATTATCTTAGCATAAGATGACTATCTCGATTTTAGGTTGTTGATCTTTCCTTCTGTAGAACTCAAATATGTTAATCGTTTATTGTAGTCGTAAATAAATGTTTTATCATGTTTAGTATCTATGTTCGCTAGTTCTCACAATCCATTAACACAAATGAGGTGGTAAGATGTTAACAATATGTGTCTGAATATATTCCTCAATTAACTCAGACTGTGAGCCAATAGATTTTAATGTGATAAATATTTTATAACCCACGACTAAAGATGATTGTCTTAAGCTACTGAAGAAGGTGATAAACATTTGCTCAATTTCGTTAAGCCTCTGTCGATTGCGCTTTCAGTATTCACATAAAGTATTAAAAAGATTTGTTCATATATGTAAAGATGTAGGGTAAAGTGTCCTGTCCCCCATCCCTCCCACATTCAGCCTCCCTCCACTAATGATCTCGCCGGGAGATTTTAAATTATGTTCCTTACAACAATCAACACATACAACGCCGGGACTCGAGACACTCACGTAATGAATAAAATAACATGTCAAGATACAGACTTCATCTTAAATTAATGAGGATCCGCGACGTATTCAATTTTACACGGAACGAACGCAAATAAACTTTGGCCAGCTTGTACTATACTCCACCTACATGTCTGGAGCAAACTTCCTCACTTATCGAATTCTCAAAACACATATCTCGTTAATTAATATCACTGAAAGGAAACCTAAAAGTTATTCCCGATTACAAATTGTATTCAACTTTGACATATGAAAATTACAAATCCGAATGAAAGGTACAAAACTAAGGCCTTTTATCAGTTTCAAGTACACCGAGGGCCCGTAAAGTTTGTTAATCTTATGAGATTTTACGGACGGCTGAAGTAAAATCCTTACCGAAGTTATATTACAACATATGTGTATTAATGTTACTTTATGTATTCCATAATGTATTCCTAACTTAATTTTAATTCAAACTTTTTAATTAAAAAAAACTCTTGCCTAGGTATTCCTTAACATTTTATGGTGCTAAAGGAGAGTGATTTTGGCAAAATATCAGAATATAGATATAGTGATCTTAAATTCGTCATATTTTTATCTATCACAAGAGAATGTCGCGGCGTGTATCGGCGCGGCGGCGGCGGTGGCTCCGCGCGTCCAACACAAATAGATCCGTACATGTTTGTCTTGGCTCGGTTTAATTAATTTTACCTTCATACACCGATACCTACTGTTTGTCGGGCGCTCCTTAATTGAAAACGCTCTTACTGGATGGAGTAAATGAAACGAAATCCCATTTGCTGCGAGTGATTGAAGTGAATTTATCTTTTAAGACTTTCAAATTTATCTTCGAACCTTTACCGGTGCTCGTTTGAAATTATCGTAAAGCGAATAAAGCAAAGAAGCGCAGGTTATTAAATTTTGATTGCTTTTGCGGGATTGTTGTTGTGATTTATTAATATTCAACGGGTTGTAAATAACGCTGCGCCGGCTCGCGACGCTAATAGCTGTGGTAATAATAACTCATTAATTATTTAATTAGTCTATTAATCGTTTATAACCGCAAAATATTTCAGCAATTATGTAAAGGTATGTCTCATCGTATGACACCTCGCTAAGTCAATTATAGAGCTATTTGGAGCATGCGGTGCATCGAAAATACGTGCGTAGCAAATAGGTGTTAATGCTATTAACAGATAGATTGCGGATACAAATTCAATACAAATATTTATTACTATTTTATTATCTTAATGCATACCCACAGTCCAGATCACACACAGTCGTAACACACGCAAGCAGTAAACGTAGCCTATCCAACGTGTTCACCTGTGTGGTTATCGCTAACCGTATACGATCCTCGAATTGATTTACGACAGATGTCGTTACTTTGCTTTATTAACCATTCATCAAAGTTTAACGAGCAATAATCATGGCAGACGCGCGCTTGTTAAAATTGTTGCCGCCGTCTAAGTATCGAACCGACATGAACATTTAACATCCTCGAGTGATCCGATAAATGGAATGAAGCCTGGCGACGCTATTTATTTAATTGACTGGGACGGACTGGGGTTTGGAGTCATGATGTACCGTATATAACGTCTGTACTGCACAAAAAAGTTAAGTACCTATTATGCCATTCATAAGATTACAAAAAAATTACAAAACATGTAGGTCGCTACAATGTTTACTCAAGCAGTTTCATCTTTAATAATATGCAAGTACGGTATAGGCAGGTTTTCTAGTCGTTGCCAATAGCACCTTGTAAACAAGAAAAAGATTTGCATAATAGTATGTTCGAAGCGTATCATCGTGCATTAAAAGCACTTAACAAAACGTTGCCTCTAAACAGATATTATCTGCACTTCCTCGTATCGATGGGGTCAACGGATCATAACTGTTGCTCAAAAGGGTGGCATTGAGAACCGGTCTGTTTGCAGAATGTTCGGGTCGAGCGGCGCGTGCGCGGCGTGCGGCCAAGCCATCCCCGCCAGCGAGTTCGTGATGCGGACCAGCGCGCCGCAGCAGCCGTTACACGTCTTCCACATAAAGTGCTTCGCATGTTCTAAGTGCGGATCACACCTCATGCAAGGCGACAGGTAACTATTGAATTCCTTATTATTTTAAAACATAATTTTAACAAAAAAAATCGCTTATAAGGATTAGTAATAATGGTCATAAATCAATTTCAATAAAACAATTGTTGTTCAAAAAGATTAAAAGTAAAGGAAGATATTATCTTGGATGATTACACAAGGCTTACATATAATGTTTTTATTGGAGATAATTAAAAGTTCAAAAATTAAAAAAAAATAGATGAAATCCTAAAATAAAGCGCCAGTACCCCCTGGTACGGACTACCAAATTTGAGGTCGAGGATCCGAATCCTGCCATTCGATTATTGTCGTGAACCATATCCTAGCACAAGAGCTTAGTCGGTATAATGAAAGGAAATATTAGTAAATTAACAAAAAACTACTATTAAAATAAAAGTGTAGGTGTATAACAAATAGTGTATTATAGGTACTACATGCTGGCGGGGTCGCTGGTGTGTGAGCAGGATTGGCAGAAGCTGATGAAGAGCGCAAGCGCCGCGCCCGGCCCCGGCGCGCCACTGCGCAAGGGCAAGGTGGGCCGGCCGCGCCGCTCACGAGAATGAGCACAGACACACTCGCAGCGGGACTATGAAAAGGTAAGCAGTAAACCAAATTTGGTAATTCAATGTTAAGGAACCTCTAAGAATACACAATAAAAATATTTTAATTGAAAGTTAACAGCAGAAGAACTTTGAAATGATATCTACCTGTTTATGCCTAAACGACTTTCAAATATTTTATCTATCAAATTGTTTATCGGTTTGCCATTAAGCTGTTGGCTTGTAAAAGAATATTAATACTCAACTATCTATCGATTAAAGCAATTAAAATAACCACGACATGTAAAGTTGGTATATTGTTTTAAATCGCGTGTAAGTGAGGTCTTGCTCGCGAGTGAGGCGAGGCGAGGCGCATGTGTGGTGGGCGGGCTGGATGACCTTTGCTGGCATTATTAACACTCGCGTGTCGTGACCGAGCCGCGATTGCGTTGGGAAATACCTTAATTAATAAAGCTAATTATCACCTAACAGCTGCCTTCGAGAATCACTTTGATTAATACTTAAACCTCACTTACACACATCCTACTCAACACTTGATACCTATCTGTGTACCACACAATACATTAGCTACTTAACTATAGATGGTTATCTAACTTCCTTGTAAATTGAACTTGAACAATGCTTAGATGTACTAAATTGCGATAAAAGTTACTTTGTTCTGCATCATGTTCATTATTCGTTACGGTGTTCAGACTTCTGGGAAATAACACTGATATTTTTATATTTACGACTTTAAAATATTCATTTGATTTTACATGTGCTTTGTTAAAAATAACACCAAAGAAGCGCAATATAATGTTGAAAGTAAAACTAGAAAGTATAGAAGAAAAAATTAAAGAAGTACTAAGATAAGATTAGACTCGATATATTTTGCACAAAATGTGTTCTAAACGTGGCTAGAAGTAGATTTTATTAACCACTAGCTTTTGTCCGCAACTCCGTCCGCGTGGAATTAAAAAAAAAACTAAAGTGGAAAGCCTATGTGTTCTTCCAGACTATCATCTACATTTATACCAATTTTAATCGAAATTCGTTCAGCCGTTTAGGCTACAAACTCTAACAAACATCCATCCTTCTAAACTTTCGCATTTATAATATTAGTATGGTTTCTATCTAAAGACTTTATTTTGTTGATTCATTACAACAACTCAAACGTTATTTAAATACTTCAAAAATCTCATTACACCCGCAACAATATTATTAAAACGAACCACCCTGCAAATGGTAGCATAAATAACTTGATAAAAACAGATCGGTACGTGCAATGGAAACTAATTTCCAGCCGATTACAGTTTAATTAACCGGAGATGGCCAGTTATGGCGTATATATCGAGTAATCCGCCATTGTCAACTATGCAGCGATAAAAGTAACGCACCTCGTAAAGCGGCTGGAGGGAATAAAAACAGAACGATGTTTCCAATCACCTTTAAATTACCTTCAGCGGCTGAGCCACTATGTTGACTCGATGTCTGTTCATTTAACTACAAGTTTTTGTCGTACATTTCAAAACAATCAAATGAAATTGCCATATTTCTCAATTTTATACTATGTTGAATAAATGCATTGACCAGAAGATTTCCATGTCTGTATCACATTTTAAATCCAAGAAACTTCTCACACGAGATGAAATAGAAAAGATATGTCACACAGTTTTTAATTTGTTTTTATTTCAACAAGCACTTTACTTGTTGAAAGTTAATAATAAAACGTAAGAAATACAACTTAATGCGCTTTCAACGCTCCATTAAGTGAGGCCGGAGTTAGATCCGGTTATAATATTAACTGGACACGACGAAAGTCTCGCCACAAATAATGCCATTGCACGAAACTGAATTATTTAAAGCAATTACAATTAAATTTGATACACATTCTTTTGGGAGTCTACTAAAGTTCCTCTTACGACAATATTGACATCATTTTAATTCTCTTAAAATAAACATAATTGTTTGTACATAAGTATTAATGTATCAATATAGTCAAGGGAAACACGAGTATAGTCTTAATTAGATGAAAGTTATACAACCTCAATGAAGATACCAAGTAAATACTGTGTTGTTTTCAAAGAATATTATTTAACTTGTATTTCGGACGTTGACGGCGCGACGTGTACCTAATAGTTAAAAATTCAAGAAGCATGGGCGAAACAAAGGAAGGAAGATGTAAACGGCAGCTCTGGCGGACCATTTGCTTTCACTAAATGCACTACCAGGATTACTGGACTATTGGAAATGGCGGCCTGCAAACCTTACTACGAAATTAATGTACTCGAATTTTTATATGTTCATATGACATTTTGTTATAAAGTAGCATTTTAAATAAATATATTCACGTATTTTTTAAAAAAGACTAAAAAATAAATTAACACTTTTGTTATTTATTTGTATTATCATATACTAATGTTTTCGCTGGATTAAAAGATAATTAAAGATAAATAATAATTCAAGTAAAAGAATGTCTCGCACCGCACAGACAAGTGCGAAGAAATGCAATTAAACTGTTCATTGAACACCGCACAAAGCACGCTTTATTTTTTGCACAACGCACTCGCACGGAACGCGCATACTACGGACACTACGACGTACTAAGTTTTATTTACTTATACTAAAAACATTTCAGAGTCTTGTTCTAAGGTTCGCAAACAAGAGTTAATGATATTTATTAGCCATTGCAAGCAAATTTCTAATTGCAGTCCTTGTCGTGTAGCAAGATAGTTCATAGAGTTAATTATCTCGTAGAGGCGACCAGCGTCCGACCGCCGCGGGCGCCCTGTCTTCACTCGACGCTAGATTCGCTCACGGCGTTCTCACAAAATGCACTGTTAACCAATTCCAAAGTTTAAACACTCCGAAACTTATTTCGGCAACTCATAAAACTATCTTTCAGTCTTGCTAATGAACGACTATTGTAACTTTGTAAACATATGATGCGTACATGCAACATCGGCAAAATGCGATTATTCGGCACCAGTATACAAAGGGTCAATTACAGGCGAGTCTTTAACGAAACTACGCATTTAATAACAAAGAGCGGGCTTTCACCCGCCGTGACCGTGGTCAAAGGCGCGATGTTAATTGGAAAACACCTGAAAACGACAGCGCCTTTATGCGCGTACGTTTGGCGTAAAAATCAAGTGCGCGCGGCCACGGGCCAAAACACCGCCCGGCGGCTTTGTAACACGATTACGCCGACTTGTCGAAAGTTAATTAAATAACGTTTTTCCAAATTACCTACCGGGCCAAACATCAAAGTGCCCTCGCTCCCGCTTTGGGAATCTTTACACAAAGGCTTGGCTGCGGGCGAGGTCCGGCGCCCTATGATCTGCCGCTGCGCCGGACAGGTGAACCGCTCAACTCTGTC
>NW_013525102.1:5018237-5020022 GCF_000836215.1 Papilio polytes
GCTTACAACGATAGACTGCTCTCACCTTAATCATTTTCACACTAATTACACGTTTCAAGTAACGTTGTAATAAAAACTACACTGTTTAGCAACCGTAACATGCTCGACTCGCGATTAAGTTGGAAGATTTAAAAATCTTTGTTATACTATAAAATCACAATTCCACCAAAATGTGAAATGTGAAAAAACCGCCCAGTCTCGCTTCCCCTACAAAAATGTTTTAAATGACATGTAAAACCTAGCTTTTTTAGTTAGTGTTTATTACTAACCCAAATCGAACCTTAACTAAACCCAAACTAAGATTTAACCAAATATTATTTATGTTACAATTTAAATAATTTATCATGTATACTCGTAAATAATGTGTTAATTAATAAAAAAGTTATGATGAACCTGGAAATGATTTTCATTTCTTCAAGTTAAACTATTCCTTTACCTTCATTTTCTTTTATTATAACAGCGGTAGGCACTAACTGTAACCGAGTCGTTCTAGAATATAGAAATTTATAAAAATTATATTGCAGCAATTACGAGCAAGGTGAACCGCTTCAAATAAACTATGTCAAGAAATTAGTGTTTAATTTATTCATTGAGACCGACTTCGTGTCTGGTTTAGCCATTACGAAGGTGATTTAACTAAAAGGAGGTTTGAAATTAATCAACTCGTGACCAAACATGAACGTTGACGATTGATCGAATGATATGCTACGAACGAATGACAGATTATCAGCGCGAGCAGCGATCTTATCCTTCATCATTCACTCATTTGCCTTGTCAACAATTTTAAATACGCCTTAGTTAATTAGCAAGTTATAACCAATACAGCTACTTGATATATTTTTCTTGGACAGAAGTCGTGTAAATATATACTACTTGAGATCTCAATTATTCAAGAGAAATTTAAAAGTTATGTGTTTTTCAAGGTTGAGGTGATTATTCCAAAAGAACAAGAGATTTTATCCATAAAAAATTACTTGTCACTTATTTTATAATTACGTGTGTAATTAAATAAATACTATAATCGATTAAACTGGTATATTCTGTGAGATTATGACACAGCTTCGAGTTCTCCTTATTTATAAAAAATAAATTAATGCGAAAATTAAGATTTTTTTCTAACAAACCCAAAGCTCTACTCGTGTAAAGTATTAATTAAAATAAGTTCCCAAAAGCATTTAAAGGATAAAAACTCTAATTAGTTCAAATTGGCAGCATGTGGACACAATTTATGTGCTCGCCTCCAATTTAAAATTAATACCGTGGCGCGAGTAGAAAATTTGAAAAGTTTGAACGACGCTGCCGTGCCGGCCTCCGCTCCCGCGATTGCATTTTTATACGAGTATGAGTAAGACAACCTTGTAGCTTAATAGGGAAGCCACTTATTAGAGGTCCGGAATCTCGGCGGACCGTATTCGCGTACACTTCGACCCAGTTAATTACTTTAATGGATACGTCGCCGGTCGCGTCTATTCCATAGAGTAGACGTTACGACTACAATAAACCTCGTTTTCTTTAATCGTGACTCCGAAATCGAGAAGAGCTATTCAGAATTGTCTAAATTGAAACGGAGCTTTCTGGCATTTAATTTCGAATTGAGCGTCCGAACCGGGGCAGCGGTGCCTTACTTATGCACCGGCACATTTCCCACAGCCCGGTGCGCCGGATCCGCTTCGCACACGACAAAGGACATCCGCCCACAATAGCTCCATTAAAATAATGCAAGTAAATGAGGATTTGCGGAGGCGAGTCCGCCGAATCGACTGGCGCGCGCCCGTCGCACCCGCC
>NW_013525102.1:5020555-5094210 GCF_000836215.1 Papilio polytes
CGCTGCGGGCGCACGGAGGCTTCCACGGCATTTAATAACTTTATTGATCGGTAACGAGGAAAATTGATCGACATTAACGATCTTAATCGCGGCCGGCGTCGATTCATCGCGTGTCGACGTCGACCGATCTCGGGTTAATTTAATTGAAACTGAGTCGAGTAATTAATTAGCGGGCGACGAGAGCCCTCGGCCGGACGAACCTCGCCTTGCCTCGCCCGACCATGTTTACACCTTTGCGTAATCGCACGACGTCTAACGATTTTAAAAATCTATTTTTCTTGAAGAAAAGAATATGTACTCTTTTAATCCTTATCTCTTATCCTTAATTATTTAATCCTTATGAATTAAACAAAATGTTGTTGCACATGAAACTTTGTATACTTATTGCAGGGAATGCAGACAATAGCAGTGGTATGAAAAACATTGAATGAAAATGATTTTTTAATTAGTAACTTTTAATATGTGTAATGCCATATAATATTTGTAATGCGGAGTGATAAAGCAGAGGACAAAGGTACAAAGGGCGGGCTGATCCTCCGGCACGTCACAACGCAGCGGATAGCTGATTGATTCAGCTGAGAGCAATGCGACTGGCAACTCGCAACTCGCGACTCGTCGGTTAATAGCATTTAATCCCGCTAAAACGCTAGGCGATCCGTCATAATGAATATTTATTCTCAACAGAAAGTCGACGCATACTTTTATGACGAATACATATTTTAGTAGCCGACGTAATTCCGCTGATTACTTTCTTTAATTTTTCTGAAAACATTATCTATGTAGATAGGTAAGTGTATTAAAGCTCGGCGAAGGGCAAATATAGACAGACGGAATGTTAAATAAAATACACGATTTTTATCTATCTGGGCGGCAAAGTTGATTAATGCTCCAATGTTAACAACTTTTATACATAAAGTCAAAAGGGTCATGATTTATTTATCTACTGATCCATAAAAGTAATCATTTATGTAGTTTCGAATTAGAATGGTACATTTTCGTGTATAATTTTATTTCGTTTATAAAAATATATTTTTTAATTGCATCAAAGTTCTAATATTAATAAGGAGAAACACAATTTTATCGCGCAGCCATTAAAACTAGGACGCCAAGTGGAAACTGTGGCGAGTCCATAATTAAAGAGATGTTATTATACAGGCGCCTCGTGCAAATTAATTAACAGATGGAAATGGAAAATTATTCAAAAATAATATTCCTTACACAATTGATTTGCAAACGCGTCGCTCGCATCGCGGTATGTTTGAATAGCATTGATTTTTATTTCGATATAATATTGTAAATTGCAATAAGCAGATGTCGTCCCGTATTTAATGTGCCCCGTCCATTAGTCATATGAAACATGTGCCAATACAAATGATATGGAGGTTTATGAATGACAGACGGTTTCGGGGGTGAGGACTGCGGGGGCGGGGGCGGCAAACGGGGGATGGGAGTGCCCCGAGGAGGGCAGAGAAGGGAACACTAATGGATTACATTCGCGCGAGTGAATTAGGATATTGTCGTGCGATCTGTTCCGGTGCACTCCTTTATGATCCTCCCTTTCATACGGGTACATATCTGAGCGACAGACTCGTTACACAGATTAAATATTGAAAAAATAATGAAATTACCGCGAAATACATACCGCAAGTGCCGCGCTAATGGCAATCTCATAATGGAATTTTTCGCCTATTCTCTCTCGTAGCGCATTTCAATCACCATTATAACTAAGCTATGCATATTCTCAAATGAAAAAAAAAACTTTTCATATACCCTTTTCATTTGTCGCCGGCAAACCATTTCTGTTTCATTTATATTCGATTTTGTATATTTTTTTCGAAAGCATCGTTAATTATTCTCCTCATTATTTTTTGATTTTCATTTTGCTGTTTAGTATGCAAAATTAATGTACTTACTTTTAATTAAGATCTCATTAACGGAATGAAGAAGATTGTTATTTGAACATTCATTATTTCAATGATTGCACAAACTTAATCAGATCTTTGATCAAACTCATTAATTATTTCTTGAAACTTGTAGCTGTATTTAAATCATTTCTCCAGTTTTCGAACAAATATCTACATTTATTAAAAAAAAATCTTATCAAGACTTTATAGGAACATAATCTACGGTGCCTTTTTACCACTGGAATTCCCAACATCGCATCGTAGACGGTAATTTAGTTCCAAATAATTTTGGACTGGTGTTAAGACGTCAACAAGGTGCTATTTGCTAATGAGTTATCGTAGTTCTAGTTTAATACAAAATTATATCGAGAAATATGAATTCAAATGTCATTATTATTGTCAGATATCATTTGGGACTCGAACCTGTGACTTGCAATAATATAGATCTCAATTGTCTTGTCAACTATTTAATCTCCTATGAGCTTATATGGAGGAGCGGCTCAATTTGTGCAACTAAACAGTTGAATTCGCTGCGAAATAATCGACAATCGCACTACAATTGTGCGATTATTAAGTCAAAATTATGCGCCCTCTCTTGTTTATGTTTCTTTAGAGTATTCTGATTAAAAGTAATTAAATCCGCGGGAATTTACTGTTTTAATTAAAAGCATTTAACAAAGCAGATAGTTAAATGATAACGTATGATTGCCTGAATTTACTATAATGACCATTGAGGGGAATTAAAATGTATTAATTGAAACATACGCAACTTGTTGGATTGCAGCCGACGCGACGCCGACGCTCGCTCGGCGGCAATGAAGAAAATAATC
This sequence comes from Papilio polytes, assembly GCF_000836215.1. Lineage (NCBI taxonomy): Eukaryota > Metazoa > Arthropoda > Insecta > Lepidoptera > Papilionidae > Papilio > Papilio polytes. The sequence continues at coordinate 5,023,290 of NW_013525102.1, forward strand.
AATGAACCGTAATCGAGTGCATTCCGACCGGTTTGTTGGGTCGCCGGCGAGCTTTCACTTTTACCCGCCTCAATTAATATACGCAAACATTTATACTTTTGTTTTTTAACATTCGCTAATTTTCCATTTAATAGTCTCGGACGAAATAGAGAACAGAGATAATTTTCAACGATAGTAATCTAAATTATGCTATCATTCAAGAGGTATTATCATTTAATAGTTTCATAAGCTGTTATCGAATTAAAGAGCGCCGCCATACAGCATTATTAAAATGTACTTGTAATTAACAATTATATACGTACCATACTTGAACTAAAGTTGCCATACGAGTACATTTCTTACAAATTATTTGACAAATATAAAAACACCGATATCACATAAACAGCAAAGACAACTTCTACGTACTTCTGTATACAACTACGAGTAGAATAAAATTAATGGTATAAAAATAAATAAAATCCACTCAAAACTTAATAAAGACAAAACTTTCTTTGAATTAATTCAAAAAAGTAACATTATCATAACAAAACAATACTTTTACTGGATGCATTAGACAAAAAAATGTCTAGTAAATATAATAATAGTAAAGCAAATGTGGAGGAGTAGAAACGTCCTGTACGTCGGGGGGAGCCCGCGCCAGCGCTGCCAAACTCTAGCCATCTCGCTACAAGGGTTTCAACTTATCAATTACACCGTTCGCTACTTACGGCGCGGGAAGGGCAAATTGATTTAATGTAACCAGAGTGCTTTGACGAATATTATTAACGTCTTTTTGCGCACTCCATTGTGACGATGACGCGCTTTGTTCTTTGCCGAGGTTTTGTTGTAACAAGGAATTACACTTTTGTGTTATGAATGGGTTAAAATGTTTTTCTAAAGTTTTTCTAGTGGTAAAATTTCTTATAATCTAGTCTAATTATTTTTAAAGCACATCAAGCCTTTATTGAACAAAAATCTTCTCTAAGCTGCCTTAATTTGTTTGGAAAGTTATAAATAATGTAATGCACTCCAATTACAACTAAAATACATTTCCCACGTTAATTTAATCCCTATAAATGCTGATAAATCTCCGTGTTGACACTTGGCAGCATCAGGGGAGGGCGGGGAGAAAGCGGATCGCCGATACACCGGCCTTTAATAAATACGTTTGCTACGAGTCCTCTCATTAGAGCGCCATAACTCCTCATTAGCGGGAATGCTAATTAATGTGACAGTTACGACGGGCGCTCGTAACTCTGGCAGTTCCCCTCCCCCGCCCCCCGCAACCGCAGCCCGCCGATTGTGAATCCGGACCTTGTTAACTCCGCTTTTTACACATACCAACGCATGCGTAGTTGCCGCTGACAAATTTATTAATGCTTCTCTTAATCAAATTCCATGTCTTACAAGATATTTATTACCATTGAAGTTTAATTAAAAAGAAACGAAGAAGTAACAAGTTTTGAGCTGCGATTTTATTTGTACATACATAGGTACACAATGTCACCTTCTGGATGACCGTTCCCCTCTACATTCCATTTAGAAATGGTAACATTGTTATATTTATTTCTGTATGTCGATGAATATAGGCCAGCGATGAACACACATGTTTATTTTTAATAGTCGCTACGACAATGTTGTCTTTTATAAAATGCCATGCGCAGGTATATTTTTAGATTATTTCATTTCATTGCAAGACATGGGAGACGGATATACATAGATATTGTATTGCAAAAATTAAATACAAGAAACCAACCAAAATCTATTAATGCCACGTATCTTAAATTTTAATTAAAAAAACAATATGACCGCATTGCAGCACTTGTTAAAAACAAATTAACCGCTAAGGAGGTATGGAGGTAATATTATGAAAGCTAAAATAGCCATATCACGCTCGCTCCATCAGGGATCAGCGGCGTAATTAAAGCTTAGGGCGAAACTTGCACGTGAAGATCGTAATCGCGGGCATAATTTTAAATCAAATTAACACTTCAACTTTAAACCGAGGTCATTACTGGCATTACAGCGAAACAATATGGAGTCGTGACCGCGCCGGCCGATATCTAAATAATAAATAAATAGGCGGCGGCTATCGCGGCGTCGCATCTCCGCGTTAATGTTGCGCGCCCGACTTTTATAATTAACAATAAATTCGGCCGTTTTTTGTCCGAGCTCTGAACACCGAGCTCCGAGGGCAATGCAACGTCGATATTTTTCCTATTACTCGATCATCGATACCGATCTTAATGATGCCGTACAATACGCGCCTCCGCCTCCGGTGGTCTATTGCCTTTTCGCGCATTACTTCCTACTTATGCAACTTGCTCGTTCGTTCCGACGAATAATTCCCAACGAGAGGTACTCGGAAATAATTAGCTCGTTTTTACCTACGGCCAATCGAATGATCGTCGAAAAATTTCTTTGGATTCCGATTCGAACACACCAAATATGCCGAACGGAGTCCCCACTCGAGTCTCGGCTCCGTTATCTCGTTATCCTAATGAAGTCTACGCTAATGACGAGTAGGTAAATAATAGGGCGGCTAATGGGGGCTTTATCATTCTCGAGTGCGCTCCAGGTAAGGGCCAATTAGAGAGGCCGACATCGGCCCATATTGTTCGGCGCGGTGCTCGCTCCGATTACGATTATTTCCGAACGACTCTCAGCATCGGCACTGATAAATTGGACAAACTATAGCAAAATGACATTCGCGGTTTGCGGTGGCCGCTTTAATTTTCTGTTAATTTGTCGCTTTACAGCTGGCCGCCAGGAGGAGCTTATGGCTGCGTTAATTAATTTTTAAATATCCTATTAAATTGCTTACCATAATGAAAATTGAAAATGTATAAATATTCATTGCGCAAATTCAACAACAATTCAATTCAATACATTTTCAATTAACAGAGTAAAACCAAAAGCACATCTGGTTATATGTTTTAATTTTAACCATCCTGATAATCGTTTCACAAGACTAGCAATCTATTAATATGACGATATGTTCATAATAGTTTAATTGAATGTCTTGTACGACTCGCTATTAAAACTGAATAATGGTTAACAAATAAAGGTGAAGCATTGTAGAGGAGAGGTCTCCGTAGTCGCACAATGAGCCAATCGGGCGGCTAACAAAGCGCGCCGGAGCCGCGCGGAAACTCCCCGGTGCTTTCGTTATTTATACGACGACACGTATTTTTATAGCGGATTTTTATTAAGAAATGGGTCGCAGATTGTAAAGAGGACGAACAGAAAATGGAAGTTACATATTTTATACCGCAAAGTGTGTTGCGCACGGGTTGGAGGCAGGCGTCTTCAATCCCTTGGCCGCAGTGAAACTTCAAGCCGCTGTTTTTTATTGCGCAGAATTTAAATGCATTTTTGATGTTACGAGATGACACGCGGCGGACGTCCGCCCCGCCCCGCCCCGCTTCCCGCTATAATTTTCCAACTCGAAACTCCACTACGGTATTAAGCCTTGATTGCTTGAAGAAACTTGAGACATTTTGGCATATTCTTTGGACTCCCAGTAGATGTAGCGAACGTAGCGTAGGCCTTTATTACCCGCCGCCAGTGATTTGAATTAATTTAATCTTACTTTTCACACACTTTTAAGTTTTATTAAACAAATTTAAACACTTGGTAATAATAGAAATATTTCGATATAATTAATTATTATTTGGATGATAGTGTCACGTATTAGTAACAAATTAATGCGGCGTAATTATCACCTATATATTTGGGATATTGGTAGCGATCAAAAGGGTTACAGTGTATTGGATATGTATGAGGGTTTCCAATTAAGTAGTTGGGGTTTAGCGGGACGGGGCGGGGGTGTGCGGGGGTGACACGACAATACATTTAGTGCGGGCCGCGGGCAGGTGGAGGGCCGCGTATTGACTTCCTCTCTATAGTTTTTAACGCTTACTAAAAGGATTGCCATGTTCGCATTCATACTTCCGAGTATGAAGATAGCGCTCTATACCATTCCGTTTTAAACACATTCCCTAATTCAAAAACTTACCAGTATCTATGGTGGGTTCATAACTCTTAGATTGATATTTTTAAAGTACATTCAAAGTAATCATTTGTCAGTATTTTTACAATGTTTATATTAGTCCTGAAGGATCCAGAAAACCTCCCCTTCCGATGATTTTTGTAAATATTATTTATAAATGAAATATCTAATACAGCATTTAGGCGCACTTTCGGCAGTAATCTGCAGTGACACATGCAGGGGGGGCGTCCGAGCCTTCTCCTTCAACCCCTTACCCCGCGGGCACATTAATTAGCGGCGCGAGGGCTCTCATCAAAGTTTACCAGTTAATTAGGACCGCCTCCCCTTACCTTTGTCGTAATGCCATGAATGAGCGCCGGTTAAGGTTTCTCATTATTCGAGATTCCAGGCGCACTCACTCGCCTAGCCATCCTTCCTTTGTCCATTACGCCACTAACAATATCTCCTTCCAATTAACTGACAAGTTTCGATAAATAATTTCATAGGAACTAAACTATCGTTTGATTTTATAAATTTTTCTTTATTAATATCACTTTTAGAATGTCACAAAACTTAATTTTGCACAAATTATAAATAAATCACTGAAAAATAAAAAAAAAATGTTTTCAATATATAGCTACTTCTATATTGTAAAAAAAATCTCCACTACAACACGATAAAAAAACAAACATTCACTTCCTACTAGCAGTGATCTTTAACTTGATATTGCTTTTTGTATGTTCCCCGAGCACTAGTGTAGTAGTGTGAACAACAAAGGTTATGTGACGCCGCAAGTAGCGTCTTCAATTAACCTAATGGACGGTCCCGACCTGCATTCAGAGCCCAAATCCTCGGAGCTGCAGCTAATTTTCGCCTTAAACGTCACGACGCACAAACGAGCGTTCCAAACGCCGCAAACCTGTCGCACAGTGTAGGGGCGGTGCATGTCACGTGTCGTCACAGCCACCAAAGTAATCCCACACACTTTAAACGACTACATCTTCTACCTATAACAAACGCACAGTGCAACTTCAGTAAAAGCTGAAGAAAGTTTTTCATTGTAATCCTTAAGTAATATTTTTAATTACTCAAAGTAATAAGGTTTAAAAAGATTGATAACGCTTTTTTAATTTAGAATGAATTATCATGTTGATAGCTTTTCAATCTTTCTGTTTTCATCTGAATTTCCACATGGAAAATTAGCAAACAGTTTCACAATGTGAATATAAGTTTTCTCATTTTCTTTTAGTTTATTTTTACTTTGCTAATGACGTTCCGCAGCTAATTAAAATAATTGGCAGCATCGGAACGCTAGCGTTTTATTTCAAGAGGCAACTTTCACCGGCGGCTGTCGCCCCGCCGCCGCCCGCGCCGCCCGCGCCTGCCCGCGACCGCCCGTCTAACGCGCGCGCTCTCGGTATGCATCGCGACTCATTACTCCACTAATGGAGGCCTTAATGAACCAATCTAACAGATTGCTCTCGAATCTTCAGCGGAGGCCTCTGATTTGAAAGCCCCACTCAGCGTCCTGCTGTCTTTTAAAATTAAATACAATCGCAAGTTGCACTTTATTTTTGCAACGTTTAAAAAACAGGAAAAATCTCTCTAACACATTTTATACGTTAATTGAAATATAATTCGATCGATGTACTATTCGTAGTGATATATAATTTCACCGCCCAATCATGAAATTGTATCTCTAACAATCCAAATGAGATTGCTAATATAAAAAGATAAACAGTAATTTGTTAGACAAACACGCCACGATATAAAATTCGTCTCGAGTAGATTCCATGTCACCGTGTGTCTCGGTTTGACATGTTTGTCTCTCTTAATTCTGTGTGTTTTTGCTAATCGTGTCGGGGCGCGCATCACCTGGCGGTGGCTGGTGACTGCGCTCGTGCCGCGGCTCAGCGCTCGCCTCATTTATCATTTAGCAGAGACTAATGAAAGCGCGAATAGGTGCCGGCAGAGCACTCTTAAATTACTCCGACCGAGGCGGCTCTTACACGACGCCGTGCGAATTCAATCAACTACAAACTCAACACAAGGCGCAAGATTTATGATCGACACGAATCGAATTCGCTAACAAACAATATCGTATTCGAAGCGGTACGATACGAGTATATCAATATTGCAGAAGCTATTAATACGTCCGTCTCATGAGCGTGCGGGGGCTCCCCCCGCGACCGCCGCCCGTCGCCCGCCACCGCCCGCAGTCGCCGCTCTTAATTGAATGAGGAGCGGGAATTGTTTCCCAAAATGAAACAATTAATTGTGCAACGGCTATTCCGCCTTACATGGATAATACGTTCGTTTATGGCCTCCTAACGCGGCTGCATGGCGTCCTTTATTGGACCGACTCTAGGAATTTGTGTTCATTGGAGCTCGTATCCAAAATTTAATTGGGAATTTATAAGAACGTCTCTTTGTTGTCCCGGGATGCGGAACGTTTTTGCAGCTGGTCGCAACCAAAATTTTATCTTATGTTAAAGTTTTGTAAATTCCGTCCAAATAAAGAAACAACGCTTTAATACGTCGTTTATAGTTGCCGTACAACGTCGGCGGGGAACCGTTTACTTAGAGGAGTGGCGTTTAAAATTTTCATGGTCAGGTCATAGCTCGTGTTATGCGGTTATACCGCGTGAAAATTCAACGGTACAAGCGGAGCATGTAGCGCATTCGGCTCGAAGACGCATCGTAAACCGTCTTTACGCCGCTCCACGAGAGCCTCTCAAAACTTTTCATATTCCTCGCTCGTAAAACGGACCAAAAAATACGAGCGACCAAAAACATTGTAAACGCTAGCTGGTTATCGACGCGGGTGGCCGTTACCAACGGAATTAGTTTTAAAACATAGTTTTAACTGTGCTTGTTGCACTCCAAATTACCTGTTTTTCCACTTTGCTGTGCGCCCGGCGAAACGACCTCGGCAATGCTGTGCTGTAAAAATGCGGGCTAATTTAGTCCAGGCGCAATAGAACTTATCAATTAACTTGATTTCGTACCCTTTTATTATCCAAAGCGTGTTTCTAATTGCAACATCTAATTCTCTATTTTTACCTACTTTAACTAAATAACTTCTAGCTGCTATTGTAATAAAACATAGATACATTTATGTAGTCCAAGGTACAAGAACATCAATCATGTTCTCTGACCCTGTTCAGTTTAACGAAGTATTGTATCGCACTTTGGTTGCACAAATCCATTATTAGTTATTGTTAAGATAATTTTTATTTAAGAATGAGTTCAAGTAGTTGGCACAAATAGAATCTTTCAATACATTAATGACAGAATGCGAAGGTAACCAAATCAAAAGCGGTAAATGTAAGCATGTCATGAAAGGTGAGGTATCAAGTACGCTGCAACGTGACGTCAGAGGAGATGTGCTTAGAACATGGCGCACCAGGCACATTCAATTTGCTATTTATCTCCGAATGGATCTGAGTCATTACTTAGCTGAGCGAGAGAGATGAGAATGGGATGCAGTGGAAATTGCACAGGACTCGGTGCATTCATCGCCAGCGCCCGTGCCCGCCGCCCGCCGCACGCCGCCCGGACGTGAGAGAAGTGCGTTTTAACTCAATTGTTTGTTCCGTTCTAAGTAGGAAAGTAAGCGGAAGGGTTGTGTTGTCTCCACATGTTTCTATCTTTTTAAAACGACACCTAACAAAAAGTAGAGTGGTAATATAGGCATTCACTTGAAGACAACGTTCTATATATTTCAAACATTGGCAATGTAAAAAAGTGAAGTCAAAGAAAAAAAACGACTACAAGTTACGCTATTCGTATAAAGAGTTTATTATGCATTTTTTACAATTGAGTGAATTCCCGTTCCCAAAGTATGGAGCATTTTATCTCTGTTACTACAAAACTATGATAGCGTAGTATTTTTCTACACATGTTTCGGCAGTGAAGATTCTCGGCAACATTATTCTGATACTCTACATCTCTATCAAACTGTTTTCTGTAATGCATTACCTCGTTCCTTGGTGCAGATCGCAATTAAGACGCTTTAATCAAGTGAATTCAACATTTTGCTTTTAATCGAAATATATTCTCGATTTGGAATGCTCGTAACCGTGAGAGCACTTCAATCTATGTTCAAAGGAAGCTCCAAATGCTATCGTTTATATTAATTTTGCTAAGCAAAACTCCAAAACTCTTATAATGACCCATCATACAACGCATGACATATTTATTCTGATTGTTAAAAAGCAATTTTCAAAATTAAAGTTTTGTTCCGATATGATGGCTGATAGCTGTAGTGTATTGTAGTAGTTCGTACACGCCCTTCATAGGGATAAAGGCAGATGATGATTTTAAAACGTAACAATAGATTTTTTTTATCAATTAATATGTTGGTACTGTTCGTTTGTTATTATCGTTTTATAAAAAATTGAAAACAGTAATAATAATTTAGGCAAAAGTCGTAAAGCTTTACATAAATGACGACTTTGGTACATTGTCAAAAATTTCCATTACTAAATTCGTATACAAAATTGATATTTTTTCCCAGAATCTGATAATGGTAGTGGCGGAGTAGGATTTATTATTCAGGCAACATTATGCATGAAAGGATGCTTTCAGTAGTAGGACATGTTTTCGCAAATAGCTAATTTGAGCAACAGAAAAGGTCCGCGATCGGGCGGTCGCTGCCTCAATCACAGGAAGTGCGCCATCTCATCGCGGAAGTGGTTTCTCCTGCCGTCCTGCTCGCACACACCTCCCTCTCACTCGCTCGTTTTGTAAACCTGCAACCTTAATGGACGCTTTCGTCTGCATCATATACGATTGAGTGCATTTGAGTAAGTGAGAAAAAAAGCAAATTAATGTCATTCAATTACATTTAACATGTAGATAACAAATACATTTACTTATTTATGTTGTAAATTTTGCCTGTTATACTTTATTAATGTTTAAAAAAAAAAAAGAAAATTGATCATTTTTAAGTTGTTTCGTATGTCGTGTGCATTTATTTGATATGGACATATCTTGATTTCTAACTAGTTCGGAGTTTAAAAAGTCAACAAATACGTAGTTATTGTGTTTTAATTACTTTTTAAACGAGCAACTTTCGTAGTAAAATGGAAGCCAATTAATCAGCAATAAAAACTTTACCACAGTTTTAGTTGGGAATTCAATAGAAAAGTGAATCATTTATTTCTCGTAGGGGTGCGCCGTTAAGTTGCCGGGAACGGGAACTATCAATCATTTCCTAAGGTCGCTGACCTACTGCCCGGAATTCACTTAGGACTCGCTGGGATTATTGATAGATGTTGCATATGGTATACATACGCTCTTGATATTATGTGCAATACAAAAAACACTACCATTTATTTCTAAACTAATTCACCGGATATAAATTTCGGTATCACAGGTGTATTAAAGTTATTCTTGATTTATTTTTATATTTATTAACGTACAGAAACGTTATATTAATTTATAGAGAGTAAAATAAATAGAGGGTAGAGTAACGTGCGCATTGATAAGGGCGCTCGATTAAAATGAATCAGAGCAGTGCTGCTAATTGGGGTGGCCGGCGGCTCATCCAATTAGCCGCGACTTAGAAACCCCTGGCCGCAAGCCGCGGCCCGCAGTAATCTGCCCGGCCCGCTGCCGCCGCCGCTTGAGCACCGCTGTCTGCCTACACTGCTACACCGCTACACTCACTTAACTGAACGAAGACGTACTACTTGCTCTGTTCTTATTTAACTCATTTGTGTTTCCTACACAACATTGACATCAAAATTAATTATTTATTTAAAAATTCTTATAAAGATCTATTTGATTTCTATAATTTACGAACCGGCGCCCGATTTCTCTATTCGTGAAATTGTATTTGTTTAGAGGAGGCGCGATAACGAGTCGGCGGCGGCGGGACTTGGCGACATCATTAATGACTTGGGAGTCGTCGGGTCCGGGTTCGCGTGCACAATCCTTGTTATATCTTTATTACAAAGGAGTACCTCATTAATTTGGCAGCCCCTTGGGGTTGAGAGAGTCGCGAACCCTTGACCTCGTTCGCGAGAGCCCACGACACCGAAACGTTACGAATCGAAACAACACACCTTGCGATACATAATTAACGACACCTCATTATTGCGTAACAAATATCGTCTTGCCTCCGCCCCCGCACCCGCAGCACCCGCTACCCCCAAGTCTACACGAGTGTTGCCTCCAAACGTTTGCACTCACGACAATCATTTCGACGAACGAAAAAGACGTTAAAGTCAAACTTAGATCATTCTAGTAGCGCACATTATTCCTTGACTCATTGCTTCAGCTAGACAGTTTCTATTATCCCTAATAGTCGCCGTAAGAGTTTTAAAATGGCTCGAATAGCGAAACTTGTTCCTTTCACGATGTATCCAGGACACGCGGAACTCGAGAAAGTTCGCTATTGAGCGTCGCATTTTATTGGACAAATTCTATAATCAGCGTGTGCAATCGACGAGAAAGATGCAAGTGGAGAGCGAGCTAGACGCGAAGACGCGCGCAGGTTAATTTGTGTTGGAGAGCGAGGGACGCGTGTGAAGGAGCTAATGAACGGGTGCCGCTGGCTGCCGGACGCAGGCCCGTATCCGCGGACTCGTGCATTTTTAATGGCTCACGCTAGCACACTCACTATTAATATTTACCGAACACGTCAAGAGGGTGCACTTTACCTTTTAGTTAACTAGCGTCCGGCCGTTCATTAAATTTTCACGCGCGTCAGTTTCGGGCGAATTTTCCGCGGCGGTGACCGGCCGAAGCGGCCGATAACGAGCGCGGGCCGGCTCGTTACCCTCCCCCGCGCGCCCGCTAGCATACCCCGCACACCCCGCACTAACCCTCCACCTCGACAACCCGACCAAATTTTATTAATAATAAACTGTAACTGAAACGGTGGCTTTGAAGTACGAGACCAAGTCGATCGCTCGTTATCGTAAATTATGTTAAATCCTTTGAAGCACAGTTATTTCTCAAAAGTCATGTGCCAGTATTCGTTATTTGACAAACAGGTGCCTTTACCGCATTTGACAGCCATACATACCATTTCTGCTCTGCTTTGGGCTAAACAAACCTGAAAAAAATTTGCATGTTAAGGAAAAAACAAAAATATTACATAAATTGTACCCCTTACATCAAATATTCACATGCAGTGCAATGCAATAGTAGCATAATACTATTTAAAATTGTAAATCAAATGTTGTTCATCCAAAACACGACTAATTGAAAAATACACAAGTAAAAAAAATTAAAGGCAGTCATTAAAAGTAAGTTGCTATATATCCATTAATTATGATAAACAGAAAGGTGTCTCGTAATCGCTTCACAAGTGGCGAGGGCAAGCCAGCGCCGTCAGAGGTCGCTGAAGACGACTTGATTAATGCGCGCCCGCGAACCACTCATCTACAACACGTATCTTGAGATTGCCTCATTTAAACAACAATTTTTACACATTAATCACTATCGAGTACTAAACCTTTAAAACTCAGTTAACTAAAAAGACGTTTATTTTCTCAAAAATGTCGATATGATTTTCTGTTTCTATCACTAAGAACTTCATTCGTCACACAGCAAGATAAAGTTTGTGCAGCTTGAGACGCGTTTGGGTTGTGTTGCGACATTGCGCGCGTGTCCAGAGGCACGGCGCGCGATCGCGTGCCTTACGACATGAATAAGCAATGAGCGCGCGCGCACGCGACGCGACAAACGGCCCGCGCGCACGCCACCGCCCTAGCCGCCCTAATTTATCGCCGCCCGCCGTCCGCCCGCCCGCGTTATCACTCTGCTATCTCATCGCTACCCTATCTCACTCTAACGTATTTATAGAATCACTTTAAACAGATTGTCTGACCGTATCGCGACTTCTTAATTTAACGTTGATTTGATTGAATGATATGATTTTACCACTTTTTTGGTAGATTCTATAAACAAAGCTATATTGAAATTACTGTTGTCATACAAATCTGTTACTTACGAATGGTATATTAATTGAATACAATTCATGAGTGTGTCGTATTAAAGGACGTTACATAATCAATTAGCAGAGATACATGCATAATCAATTACGGGCTCGCCGCAAGATGGTCGCAGCTCCCGTGGCTCGGCTCGTGGCGACAATATCGCACGATGTCGGCTGTCGGCCCTTGTTTGCGGACCGCTTCACGTTGCGCCTAAAACTATTAAATTATTTAGGACTAGTGTGGCATTGTGTCGCGAAAGTCGGCCGGGCCTCGCGCTACCCGTCGTCGCCCGCCCTGGACCCGAGCAAACAGTTGCTGTTGTTCCAATAGATACGATACCCGCCGAAGCCGGTGCAGATTGAAATCGTTACGGATAGGTAGGTTGCACATATACAGCGGTGGCCAAGCTAACTTTCCCTAAATATTTTGAATAAACATGGTATTGAAAAAAAAACGATGTTATGAAAGTAATGTAAATTCTTATATGTATGCATAACACTTTTTATTATTATAACATCTGAAGATATTTTGATGGTATTTTGAAAAGTAAAAATAATTAAAATAACTATTATGTATCTATTTCCCAAATGTTAATTTTTGATTTCTAATATTTTGAATTTGGAGAACATCTTTACATTTTTTCAATGTCATCGCTAAAATTTAACGAAGTTGACCAGTAAGTAACAGTACCCAGTAGTTACGCGGGCAGTGTGTGGCGGCCCTTACCCGAGGGATGCGGCGGCTATGTTTGATCAACTAGTTAATGGAATGCCGACGTAGTATTGTGCTCGCGGAGGCGTTTACCATTCAATACCGATATTAAACTACGCGTGTAAATGTGTTTGTTTACATTGTTATTTCTTAGAAAACAATGCCGTCATCGTAACTGTTCACATTATCATTTATGAGATTTTTATGATATACGTTTCATGCTTACTGTACATTGCTTCTAGGAGTCATTTTTTGTTTTCATTTTGGCCATGGGAAAATGCAAGTTATTGATTGTTTTACCAAATTCATTCACTCGAATATCAAAGAACATATCGTGGATGATTTTGACATTGGTTAACCATACATAATGAATCAATATGAATACAATCTTAAATTTCATCTGTTATTGTACTGATGTTCATTATTTCCAGAAGCTTCTGAGTTTGATATTTTGTGTCAGAGATTCAGCAATTTCATTTGACTTAATGCGTTGACTGTCGTAACATTTAATATAAAGACAATTCAGATTTCATTAGAGTTTGAGAAACTCTAAACAGCAGTAGAAGTTACAACAAAGCAAGCGCCTAAATCGCAATACAAACGGGACACGGCGCGGATAAATCAACACAAAGTTACGCGGACACGAGTGGATAATTTTCATTGTAATCGCACGACCGTCGCCCGTCGCCCGTCGCCTGCCCCGGCAGGACCGTCCGTAGAGAATACGCGACCGCCGCCGCCCGAGTTTCAATAGCCCTGTATTAGTTTGAAAGCTAATTGTTTCACGTAGCCCGCGGCGCGCCGATACGTCGCCTCCACAAATATTATGCATGTTTAATTAACGCCATTCCCGATTCATAATCCGACAGTGATAAATTAGACGGCTCTGCGGTCGTAATTAGGTACGCAATTATCGCGGCACGTTTGAATTCATTAGCGGAGGTACGAGTACGTGGCGCTGGGCACTAGGCGAGTGTGATTTATAGTGCGATGTCTAACCGATCGTAATTAATACAGCGTTACACCTGGGTCTTGCGACCCGCGCCTCCGACGCATCCATCACGCCTCGACTTCCCGCTCGGTTTTTAACCCTCGCACGCCGTAATGATTAATCAGCTGCGAGATAGTACCGTCCGGACTAATTATTAGATAATAAGCGTATTCCACAACAACACTAGGGTTATCAGAAACGGTTGTTTAATTTCCGTAGCCACCTGGCTCAATGGCGAAACGATTGGCGAGCGCCTAATTATATTTTAATCGCAACGTGAGCCGTGCCGAGGGTTGCGCGGGGCACGGGGTGCACGGCGCGGGGCAGAGGGAGCATGGCACCACTAATTCGTTTGTCCGGCGGCTTCGTCCACACCGCCTGTGGCGATTGTTTATTCTCATAGGAGAGTTTAGGTCTCCTGAAGCGATACCGCTTAAATATATTAACCGAAGCGTTTACGGAAAGGGTTTAATTATGCACTATACGCTCTAACGTAGCCGAACGACGTCGAGTTAATTAAACCGTACATTGTTTTAAAGACGAGGGCGAATCGGAGCTTTAAAATTATATAAGCCCGTTCGTCTTTTTCATACGAGTGCACGATGCGAGCGCCTCCTTATTCGTCGTAGACGTTCCGTAGCGCTGTATTACTTGCACTAACTTGCGCCGAGTTCATCAAGTGTAATAAATATTAAAGTTACAATATCATTGTTAGAACACTCCGCGTGCCGCGCAGCTGTTCCGGAGAACTATTGCCTGTTCGGTGTGTAGGTACGGACCTTTGTTCGCTGTATCAACTATGAAATTACTATTACACTGAACGTGTACGTACGAAGTAGATTTTGGGTAAATCAATTGCAGCTCGGGTCGCTAACCGAAGCGTCGTTTCACGCCTATTAATCGGCAGGCGAGTCGCACGTTATGTTTAAAAATTTAAACTGACCACAGCATAATCAATTTTACAGATTGAACTCTGTAAATGAAGCATATTTCAAAACACCGCTATGACATACATATTAAAATTGCTTATAACTATCATCGAACGTCTTATTAGAAACGCAACGGTATAAATATTCCTTATTACAACAATTTTTATTTTTACGCATTAGAAGATGAACAGTGTTTACGCGCACATAGAATGGAATCGAACCAAGAAAGTTAAGAAATTATGACTAGTATTTGATGTAAATTGTGACTTACGAAATATGAGGCCTTTTTGGCATGGACTAGCAGGAGCGAGAATCTGTCGCTGGACGTGTGATAGACTGAAGCAGTAAACTACTCCTGCGCGAACTTTGCATTAGCGTAAGAGCCTATGGAGGGGCGCGGGGGGAGGTGCGGCACGAAGGGGGGGGGGACGCTGCGCATTGGCCATTAGCGTGATTACAGAGCCCCACTCGCGAATTCTTTAGGCCTCCCGTCTCATAATACTACATATTTCATTATTTATGTAAGCCCTGTTTTACTTCAATCTACTCTCTCGGAGATTACACAAGTAATATACGTAAAGCTCATCTTTAACGTAAGCGAATCGCGTCTGGAAGTCGACGTAACTTACTTTATTGACTGCGGAGAACAAAATTTGCTAAATTTTTCGTCTTATTTGTGTAACAAACCAATTTCATTTTCTCTAACTGAAACTATCGAAACACTATAGAGTTACGAAACACTAACAAACTGGTCAGACTCGAGTTTAATTTCATATGCACACATTGTAAATGCTGCGAATTTGCTCTGTGTATAAGTCAAAATATATTCATACAATATTTGCAATGTAATAGAAAAAAATGTCTGGATTACAAACATTGATGCACAATATCAAGAAGGTTTCTACACACTTACCATGTCTTTAACGAAACTGAAGTTAAAGTAATTTGTATTCAAATATTTTATAACATTGTTCCAGATGATGGCGTGCTCGTACCTGAGCGCTAAGGGCGCGAGGGCACAGGCGACGGCACCGGTAGGGTCGGGGAGTGCGGGCTGCTGGACACCGCCCAACTACACCTGCCTGCCAGAGCCGGACTCACTGCCGGGACACACGCAACTGCCGTGTCCCCAGCCGTGTCCCCGGCCGCACACCAGCACCGACTACCGAACCCTCGGAGCAGCGTGCCACGAGCCAGCCCTCGACCTCACGACCAACTCCTCATCTCTCAAGCCCCGCGTCCCCTCGCCCACAGGGGACACAGAGTGATAGTGTTGTGACAAAAGACAATCGGACTCAAAACGGCCAATGTAATATTATTACTAAACGTATCCTTCGACTGAGG
Organism: Papilio polytes; assembly: GCF_000836215.1. Taxonomy (NCBI): domain Eukaryota; kingdom Metazoa; phylum Arthropoda; class Insecta; order Lepidoptera; family Papilionidae; genus Papilio; species Papilio polytes. The sequence goes on from NW_013525102.1 coordinate 5,039,187, forward strand.
AACGGTACGATTAGTAATATTTCTTACAACGCCAGTGAGTTATTAAGTTATATTTCAGTACACCACTAACACGGTCGTTGCCGCGCTCATTACACTTTTATCAGATTTGTAAACAGTACCATCGCGCACAAATATCCGTGTAACGATCGTGTTGGCGACTGTACTCTTTACATATTTAATTTCGGTTGTGAAAATTGCAATTTATGTAAAACTTACTCGCTGCTGTGTAAATTTCTATTGAAATCTGTAACTTAGCGTTGTTCGGAATGAGATGTGTTAAACACAAAGCGTGTTGTTTCTATAATAAAAGTGATATTGTAGATGTGAGTGAACAAATGCATATCCTATGTATTGATATTGTTACATATTAAAGCACTCACTAAATAATTTAATCTATAAAGTATAAACAAACGTTTATGCTTTCAACATTATTCAATGGAAACATCAGTGTACTTAAAACATATTAGGAAGTATTTAAACCTAAATGAATCGTATGCGCTTATGAGGTAAACGCAATAAACATCGAACAAAGAACTTTTTTAACATTATCAGTGTATGTTAGTTAAAAATAATATACAAATCACAGACCATTAAGAATAGTATTTCAATAAGTTGTGATGGAATTTATTGGTGTTTTTATTTATTTTTTATTACGTTGTGGATATTTTGTCTATTGTTTTGGTACAATTATGGACATTTTCATTATTATTCTTGCCAACCGGTAACATATGTCGGTGCGTACTAACGTCTTACACTCTGTGATTTGTAATCTTGCGTGTAAATAAAATCTCGAATAAATTTGTTATTTCGTTTATAATGACGCGCTGTTACTTAAACTTCTAAATAGCTACTTAATCATTGAAACTGTAAATATTAGTATTAAAGAATTTAGATCATAAGTAGACACATCTCGTACCTATTAAGGCGCGATCTTCGTAGCAATAATGATGGATGCCAATGTTGAAGTTTCCAGCCGTGTAACCGTGCACTCTGTATATAACTGTGGTTTACCATCGATATCATGACTCGTTTGAATCAATTATTTAAACAGTTAGTGTAATTTATAAACGCTGACATTCCTTCTTGTTATTGAAATAAAAAATGTGTACTTCTGCTCTGAAGATTAGAAATCCACAGAATACATAGTTTAATCCGTATTTAAATTACCGTACTTATTGAGTACATATGTTAGCGTTTAGATAATCTTGCCATCTATAAATACCTTTATTTTACTCATTGTAAATTGCTCGACTTTGAGAGACATTATTACAAAGCCTTGTTATTACAATGTGTTTACCATTATCAGGTATTGAGTGCTCTCTCAAGGCTGCAGCAATCTGTTTAGTAACAATACAGTTATGGTGTTACCAGTACTTACACAAAGAACGATATTGCAACTATACTTAGCCTAAGGAATACGGCGACAGGAAGAGATATTAAATTTTGTAAATTATCCTATTGTTTTATTTCCTTTACATCATGCTAATATTATAAATGCCAAAGTTTAGATGTTTGTTTGGATGTTTGAAAGCGTTTTAAAGACTGAACGGATTACAATGAAATTTGGAACAGATATAGAGGATAGTCTGGAAGGACACATAGGCTACTCACTTTTGCTTTTTTAATTCCACGCGGCCGGAATCGCGGGCAAACACTAGTTATATTAGTAAAACAAACACTTTAAAGTGTACAAGCACGGCATCTTGTTGAGAATTTAAGTTGGAAAAAAATAGTCTATGCTTCATCTAAGTTCTGCTTTAAAATTTAGAAACAAATCAACATAAATATTTAAAATGCTAGCAACCATTCACTCTGGTAAGGGATTAACTGTAAAGGCTTACAGCCATAATGAAACATATTACTGAGAGTTTTTATTACAGGCGGCCCATTACAGACGGTCACTGATAATATTAACTGAACAGTTAAACTGTGCATGTGTAGGCAAAACTAACTGTACACAACCGACTAGTATATAAGCATATAAGTAAAATTGCAACTACAAACTACATAGGCGCTTAAACAAAACCTTGCTGCAAGAAAAGCTACAATCTACATATGTACACAATTTCGTGACAGATATGAATAAGAAATATAAATTTTAATAAAAATAAATCCAAAATCTATATTACTCTAATTTGGTTAAAATACAGTTTGCAATCAGAGCGTCAAGTTAAATTTAATCAAAACAAATCGTCTAATTTTATTATAATTTAATTCGGACTAACCGCCATACTTGCTGTTTTCTTTCCTACAAAAAGTATTCCTTGACATTGTATTGAATTAAAAAGCAAGAGACCAGATGGCCGGCGCCGCTTAACATTGCAAATTAAATCATTATACAAGCCTTTCTGGGGACTTTTTTAAGACCCTTGATGAAATTAAAAGCGGAAATTGCTAATTAGTACCCAGATATTTCGTCTGCAATTCTAATATCTACAGTGCAAATAAAAATAATTGGAACAGACGAATACCTACTTAAAGTCATTGAAAAAATAGAAAAAAAAAATAAAAATTAATAGGAATTATTCGAAACGAGCAGTTTGTGATACTGGCTAGTCCATTATTTATTTTTAAACTTTATCGGTGCGTGGTGGTGGGCATTGAACACGCGTGGCTTAGTACACAAGGACACACAGACGGTCGCACTTTATACTTATTGAACACGAGTTTTGGACGCGCAGACAATCGGATTACTCCATTGTTCGGCGGCTTGTTTTCGAAAATATGTTGTACTACAAAACATACGCTTTTCAACAATTTACCTTTTTAATATAACTTTTGAATATATTCAGATGTATCTCGAAATGATTCAAAAAACATAAATGTACACATATAGCGATGATTAGATACATTTATGTATTTCGAATGCATATTATGCATTTAATAAATAAATGCGAATGTTTGGATAGATGGATGGATCTCTATGAAATTTGGCATCCTCTAGGATAGTCTGTTAGAACACATAGGATAACTCCTTTTTTATATCCATGCAGACGGAGTCGCGGGCGATAGCAAGTAAACTGTGACGTTTTTAACATTAAAATATTTCAATATTTGAACAAAACCTTAGCTTTCAGTTAATATTTCAATAGATCTCATTAAAGCATTTCCTGCGCCAAAAGCAGTGAAGCTTTGTCAAAATTTATCCGCCGGCAGGACCAATTACGGCGGTACTTCCTTCCTGACAGACGCACCATCAAATATGTACGAGGCTCAGGCGAAAAATGGCGAGATTCGTGAGTGACGCGTGGACACGATGAATGAATGATGCAGCACGGATCTGACTAATCAATAGAGTCGCCAGTCGCCAGTCGCCGCCTGCAGCCCAACACTAGCGCGCAATGCTGTCTAAATGCTGCCATTGTACATTGGTGGGCCACGAAACTTGGCATAAAATTAAACATGTCATATTAAAATCAGTTAACTTTTCAACAATTCTCATATGGTCTCAACTCAAACGTATTTAACTAAACATTTCTAAATGTAAAAAAAATGTTGCTTAAATATAATTGACGGAGTTTTCCGGTAGATCTAATTAATAACAGCAATGTTTATCGTTAAATAATTTAAATGAAAATCTCTAACTAAGCGTAACTAATGAGTTACATCCGCTTAAGCAAGGAGTTGTGTGGCCATACATTTTCACGCTACTCTAAAAATCCGTATATTGATGAATAGTGAAAAAATGAGAAAGGTTTTTAATGTTGTTTTTATACCTGAATATTGGTTTGTGAACAAATGAAATAGAAGAATTTTGCAGCGACCAGCGTCAGGTTTTATACTCAATGTTTATGACATTCAAAGCATGCGCACACCTGAAATTAAACTATCGCATGACTGTTTAGTCTCGCTTTGATTCCTATGAGGTTATGAGGCGTCACTACTCGATTTTCAGTTGTTAAAGTGGCTGCGAAACGATCGACAATCGGAAACACAGTCGTGCGATAGATTTGTCAAAGGTGTGCGCTCGCTCTTAGAATGACATATTGTTATGGACTTTAATTTTATCGTACTACATATTTGATGTGAAATACATGTATTAAAATAATTGAGAGACATATCAAAATTAACAAGTAGATGTGGACCGACCCCCAGGCTCAAGCAGTCGTTATCTGAAGTCTGCGAGGATCGTTCAGATTCGACTTGTCCACTGTACACTAGTCAACATAAGTTACACTCATTTATGAAAATATTTTTCAACTTTTTATAACTCGTATTTTAATTTTCATAAGTAATAAATATTCAATCTAAAATAGACGATCGTCTAAGCTTTTAAGTATATGAACTTATTTCTTCAAGACTATTTAAAAAAGGTATTTAAATTGCTTAATTTCACATCTTTAATAGAAAGCTGTTAGAATATAACCATAAATTAATGTACACATATTATTTTTCTTAACAGAAAATTTAAATTCACTAAAAAAGCAAGTGTATCTAAGATTTTTATTACCGCACAACTTTTGTCGCTGAGTGTACCGTGTTTTCTTTCAGCGGCTTATTACAGTACACTTTAATATGGTTAGCATACATCATTATGCGTGTCCGTTGTCCGAAGCCGAACATGCCGCTATCTTCGACATCAACATATTACTTCACTAACAATCTAACAACGTATTTCAAGGAATACTGATGAAGGAAAATATGACCCTGTCTAAAGGAAACTGTTTTCTTTATGGAAATTGCCTTATCTACGCTTCGAGCGAATGCAAAATAGCTCGGAATATTCAAACTATGATCTAATTAAAATAATGTTTTTCAATCCATCTTGTTGATTTTGATTCGTTTATTGTTCAGCGCATATTGCTTTAACGTAATTTTCATCAGAAGTTTTTTTATAAGAAAATTGAATAAAACCATGAAAATGAATGTTTATTCCAAACTGTAACATAAAATAATGTTATAATCTACTAGCGACAATTAGAAATTGAAATCGAAATGTTTGAAAATGTGAATTAATTAATTTTCTTTTTAAATGCAGCAATTATTAATTAGTCGTTACAGTTTAAAACTCAGAATAGTAACATTACCGTTACAATACTAAGCGCTTTCCTTTTTTATTTACGTCATCCCAAGTCCAGCCAGTAGCCAGTAGGCAGTAGCAGTAGGTGAGTTGTGGACCGTTTATCCCGCAATCAAGTCAGTAATAAATTAACGCCATTACTAAATTATGCCCTGGCCGTGGATTAATCTAGAAGTCGGTCCGCAGTCCGACGCGGCCGCTCTTACATTATTACAGCATTCATTAGAGTTCGCTAATTACTCCTTGCTTTAATGAATAAGCTCTAATGAACCACTTTCTGTTAATTAAAGGCGGCGTGGGTTGGGCGAGGGGCCGCGGGGGGCTGCGGGCGGTGCGGGGGGTACTTTTCTCCGGGCTCTGATTGCAAATGTGAATTTGTGTAAGTCTGAGTGGAAAGAGTGTTTCAACTGAAAAGGGGTAATGAGGCGGTCGAGAGAAGCCGAATTACTTGCAACTGCAATGCTCTATAAATTACGATTCACTAGCTAAATTGCACCATCATGTAATACTTATGATGGATTTTCTGTGAAAGGAAAATTGTATAAGAGTACATACCCTTCATTGTACTCATAATTGTATTTACATTGCATTTGTTTTAATAATATTACATAACTTTAGACAAACAGTTTATAAAGTGATCAGCTATTTTGTAGACATTGTTACTTTAAGCATGTTTTTAAACCCTTTTACTTGATCAGGAGGGTTAGAAGAAACATCTAGAGTTTGTAATCGTAAAGTGTTACAATAATAACAATTATAACATTTGTCTAATACATTTTGCAATGTTATTGGCGCAAACTGACCTAACATAGTTAATACGAATGAATTAACTGAAATCTATTCAAGCGTAAAGTTTTCTGAAGTAATCTGTTATTTCAATTGCTAATGATAAAACTACGACATTTTTCAATAACTTATGTATGTTTAAAATTTTAAAACATGTAATAACTGTATTAGTTAGTAAATTATAATTAACTGAAAACTGCTAATTATCAGGTTCAGATTTAATAACTAAAATGTAATATATTAGCAAACATTCAAACGTGATACAATAATCAATGAGCGTGAAAATTCGAAGGAAAACGACATGTGAACCAATAACTTGGTCGCTGCATGTATAAAACGAAATGTAACAGAAATAAAAAGGTGTTTACTTCGGTACTTTATATCATCAACATGTTCCACTACATAGCAGTGAGTTTATTTTTTTATTTTTTTTTAAATAAGGCAGCAAACGACGGATCGGATAAAAATATTCGATAAGAGGCCCATGGACAAGACGAACTGCAGATGCTATTTATTAAAAATAAAATTATGTTTTGCAAAATACGTTTTCTATAGTATTTCTACGATCAAAATATGAAAAAAGTATTCCTCTCAATAAACCGGCAACGCGTCTGTAGTTCCTCTACTGTAGCGGATGTCTATGGACGTCGTTGACCAACTCTATGTTTCCGCCGTTCGTTTGCCACCTTTCTCTTATAAAACCTTTGTTTGTATAGATTTGCTGCGTATTGGGCGCGGCGGTGGCGGCTCCGTACAGCTCGTACGGTCTAGCGACGGTTGGTAGTTATGTAAGTATAATTTTATAATAGAAATGTGTTAAATCAGCACAATTATCTCTTATCTTTTCAATTTGACTTACCTTTTTCTCAGGCTAATCCAAACTATGGATTTAATTACGCGGTAAACGATCCAGTGACCGGAGACAATAAGGCTCAGTCGGAGGTGCGGGAGGGCGACGTCGTGAAAGGCTCATACTCGCTGGCGGAACCCGACGGCACCATACGTGTCGTCGACTACACTGCCGACCCCGTATCAGGGTTCAACGCCGTGGTCAAGAGAATAGGACACGCCTCCCATCCTCAACAGGTCTTGACCCCCGTCGTCACCAAAGCTATCGCGGCCCCTGTATGGCAAGCCCCCGCCCCTGTGCACACTAACATATACACTGGTCTCGGCTCCTGGGACCACGGTCTCGGTTGGAGTGGTCTCGGTGGGTCCGGTCTCGGTTGGGGCGGTCACAGTTGGGGCGGTCTCGGCTGGGGCGGTCTCGGCGCGGCGGGACACGGACATTGGTACCATTAAGGATTTTATGCTACCACTCATTCATATTAACAAAGACGTAGCGACGCTATGCGACAATGTGAATGAGAACAATAAAATTTAATAAGCAACTAGAGATTATGATTCAAACAATTTACTCGACTTTATAGTATGGTAACATCTAGGGTAAATGTCAAAAATGTAAATTGTACCTGTCATGAACCGCTAATAGTGTAAAGTTTGTAAATAAATAAAAACCAATACTATAGTGCCTTATCCATTTATTTATATAATATCCGTTAATCGAAGTTAAACAAGACAACACATAAATAATTTACTAATACATTTTATTCAATAACTATCTCAGAATACGGGTCACATTCACATTATTTATAAATGCACTTGTTGAGCGGCGACACGCACTACACGGGCGGCACGCACTACACGGGCAGCACGCACTAGGCGGGCAGCACGCACTAGGCGGGCAGCACGCACTAGGCGGGGGAGTGCGCACGGCCCTCGCCGAAGAGCCAGAGACAGGCGCGGTCCGCCAGGTAGGCGAACAACATGTCCGCTATCAGCACTTGTATTAATATCACTCGGTACTGCAACAAAAATACAAATATACTAGCTATTCCCGTGCGGCATTATCCGCATGCAATTATAAAAACTTTATTTCATTGCTTACATTTGTCGAATTCTCAATTGCGAATGTCAAAATTACCATAGTAACCTTAATGTTGACCTCTTGTAGTTTATGATCTCTTTCCGACATGTATCAATTTTATTTAAGCCTAAGTTTAATAGCGTAAAAATAAATAGTCTAAAGTGCGTCATAAGTGTAGGGCTTTTTTTAAAGAAATAATTATTCTGTGATTGCTGACATATACTTATGGTCTGTCCCACCACTGGCTGATTGAGACTCGATAGCTTAAAAATGACGCCACTGTTAAAGAGAGTACCAAAATCCGATACTTCACATATTTTATACGTTGGATTGTTATATGACAATTTACAAGAATTGTGGGACTGGCCCTTATTATATTTGTGCAAAAAGTATTAAATAAATAAAGGTGTACATATGCTGGTGTACAGTGCGTCGGTGGCTCAGTGGTTTAAGCACTTGACTTGCAATCTACAGGTCTTGGGTTCGAATCCCGCCATGTACCGATGTGATTTTCGATTTTTCGAATTTTCTTATGTACATAATGTACCCGACGTTCTTACGGTGAAGGAAAACATCGTGATGCAACCTGCACATATCGGTGAAGGAATTAAAGATATGTGTGAAGTCAACCAACCCGCACTTGGCCAACGTGGTTGACTATGGCCTTGGGGACTTGGGGACTTGGGGACTTGGGGACATGTAGTGAGCTGGTGATTACAACAAAATGAAGGCGTTGTGTGGGCGTTGTGTTGCACTCACGTCCGGCGGGAAGTAGACGATCTCGAAGACGTTGTTGAGGTCGGGCAGCGCGCCGGCCGCCAGCGCCAGCACGGCGCCCGCCGACAGCGCCACGCTGTACAGCAGCGGCTTGTTGTCCCGCAGACCCTCCATGAACGGCTCGCCCTGCACACGAGTTTCTCATTTAACCCCGACTACACTCCTTTTTTACTAGTCTCTTATGCCAAGTTCGCACACTTTAACTAAAACACTCCCGACTATATGATTTCTTAAATTAATTAAAGTTTCGTTCTTCAGGCATTTAATTGTTAGCCCTTAATCTATCATATTTCATACTAATAATATAAATGGGAAAATCTAGATAGATGTATGGATGTTTGTTAGAGTTTGTAGCCTAAACGGCTGAACGTATTTCGATGAAATTTTGCATATATGCAGAGGAGAGTCTGGAAGAACACATAGGCTACTTGCGTTTGTAATTTTTAGTTCCGCGCAAACGACGTCGCAGGCGAAAGCTAATACATATAATAAAATTAAATGTGTAATATCAAAAGATTCTGGGAAGATGATGCATTTGCGTTGTTAATAGCGAAAATCGCATTTAAAAAAATTTTGTCTGTCTGTCTGTCTGTTCGCAAGTCGCGTTTGTTCCGGGTAAACTCCGAAACGGCTGGACCAATATCGACCGGACTTTCACAGAAGTATTTTTAATTTTAATATTGCGTGGACAAAGTCGCGGGCAACAGTTAATATACAATACCAAAAACCATCACGATGTTGCTCGGAAGTGTGAGACCAATTTTCCGTTCATAAGAGGCAATCGAAGCGCCATCAATCCAGGATTTTTAGGCAAAATGAGTGTGGTGTATTTTATCATAAGAGAGCAAAGGAGTGACCCTTGACGGTAAAAGTTAGTACAAATATTTGAGTTGTAGAATTTCATGGTTAAATATGAGACATGTAACACGTACCCTGTAGTTAATAGCGAAGGTGGAGATCTGCAGCGCCATGGAGATGATGTAGACGGTGCTGTTGAGCAGGTCGGGCGCGAACTGGCGCTCCTCCTCCTCCTGCAGGTCCATGTCCAGCTTCGGCTTCACCTCTCTGAGGGAAAAAAATCATTGCTAAAATAAATAACACCAAAACATAATATATTTCAGTCATTTTTATTTCATACAAATGTCGCATACACGATATAAAGCTATTAAGAAACTAGCTGTGGCGCGCGAGTCCGTTCGCATGAAAAAAATCTAATTATAAGCGTATGTGTTCATCCAGACTATGTAAAATACATGTGACAAACTTCTAGAGATACTTAGTAACAAACATTTATCTAAATTTTAATAGTTATAATATTAGGAAGATGAATTGTAAGATTAAAGGCCTGTCCCATCAAATTGTCCGATAACAATCCAACATGTAAAATATGCGATGAAAATATCGGATTTTGCTACCTTATTTGACAGTGACGTCATTTTTAAGCTATCTGCGCCTCTATCAGCCAGTGGTGGGACAGGCCCTAAAGTTATGTAATCACTTAGCTAGTACGCGTATTCATAAATTCAAGACCTTTCGGAATTTAAACGTCTATTATTAGATAAGTTAAGACAACTTTTTTTATCATAATTCTTACATCAAATTTGTGTTAATACTTAGTGATGTTCACATATGTGGTGCGTGTACCTGTCGGGCGAGCGCAGCGCGGCCTCGCGCACGAGGTACACGAGGCAGAGGAAGTGCACCGCGAACTGCGCCAGCACCGTCATTATCGTGTACATGTTGAAGATGTTGGGCAGCGGCCGCCGCCGCGACAGCTGCTTCAGCGGCTGACACAAACACTCACCCTCAAAATGTCATACTTACAAACGGATTCACCAAAACAGCCAGCAATAGCCTGGCTATTACCAAAAGTCAAACATTATTTATAGCGAAAATACCACGTGGAACATATTTACATAAATCTATACTAATATTATGAAAAGGAAAACTTTGTATCTTTGCATGTATTGAAATAACTCAAAAACTACAAGGCCGATTTTAAAAATTCCTTCATCAACAGATAAGTAATTTATCTGTGAGTAACATAGGCTATATTTTATTATTACTAATGTTTGGGAACTATTAATAAACAGCGTGTTTCTGGACGCTGGCTTTAAATATTCACTAAACTTTTACTTTTCTCGGCTTACGCTGCCTAAACCGTTAGAGGTTTATAAAAATGATGTTTGACAGAATTGTAGATCTCAAATAGTTCTATAGTAAAGTCCGCGATAGCATATATCTATCTTTTTGGAGTTATTTCAATACATACGAAAAAACAAATCATTCCTGTTTATAAAATTAGTATAGATTGAATATAAAAAAGCAACAAGCAAAAGAAAAAACGGTCAAATTATAACTGGATAAAAACTTTTCATATATTTAGTGCGTTTAAATTTATAAAAGCCCACTCAGTGGAATGTGTTAAGCAGTTTTATTTAGTTACCTTGGAGCGTGATATAAAGAGGAAGCAGGAGGCGAGCAGTAAACTCTGCAGCGTGGCCTGCGTGTCGCTGAACTTGATGCCGTCCAGGTACAGCACGGACTGGCTGTACGCCAGGATCAGCGCGTTTAGCGCCAGGATCTTGAACATCTGCAGCGTCGTCACCAGCGTGCACCGGCCCTGCTTTATTATGTGGCATACTGGAACACAATATCATACATGCGATTGTTTGTAAAACACATTTTGAACAGAACACAGAACAGAAATAGGGGAAGACTAAGACAAACATATATGCAACAATAATTAGAAAGTGACCGTCGTGTATTAAGAAGATACGATGGCACAAGAGAAGAAGGACTGGAGGTTGATCCACCGAAACGGACATAGTCCTCGTATACAAACAAGATTGAATCGAATCAATGCCAGGTAACAATTTCAGAGTAACTGCATCACCACAAAACTCTAAGAGTATGACATAGCTAATCAATTACTGCATGAATAAATACTCACTGCAAAGTATGCTGGATAGCCTGCTGGTGAAGGGCGCCGCGACACTGGCGTCGCCCAACCTAACCAGCTGAGGTTGGTCCTCTTCTTCCAACTTCTTCATAGCTCTGCGCAGCCTGGCCGCGGCCTCGGCGCGCGCCTCCGCCCTCGGGTCTGCGCGCGGACCTCCCGCCCGCCGCGGGGGCTCCGGCTCCGGAGTACGCTCCTCGCGGACCTTCTCACGGGCCTTCTCCCGCGCACGCTCCGGGGCGTTTGCCAAAATTGCCACACCCACCTGCAAAGTATTACTTATAGATTAATATAATTACTTGGAAAATATTTTATGCTATCTATTGAATAATCCATAGAATAAAAAAATTTAAACTTACATCAGCATGTTTCAAAGCACCGACATCATTTGTACCATCTCCACACATCAAAGTCACGTAACCTAAGGATTTTAGAGTAATGATTGCAAATTCTTTCTGTTTAGGTGCAAACCTCGCAAACACTTTTATATGCGGCATTAATTTAATCATAAGGTCGTGGTAATGTTCATTAAGGAATGTAAGACCTTCTCCAGTAATGCACAGATCATATTTTTTAATCAATTCCTTCTCTGATTGATTGCTTACGGGTAAAACAATATTATCATCAATAGATTTCCAAGTCCAGTCGTCATTCTTTTCGGTCAAAATAAGAACTTCATCTTTTTGTGTAAATTTCAATTCTTTGGCAACATGACAGGCTGTCAATGGATTATCACCGGTGATCATAACGACTGAATGAGATGCATTAACAATTTCAGCGATAGCTTTCTTTGAGTCACTTTTTAACGGACATGAAATGATAACAAACCCAACAAAGGTCAAATCACTCTCTACATCTTCTCTGGATAAGTCTCTAATTTCTTGAGAAGTCAATTTTCCTAAACTTCTGTAACCTAACGCAAGAACACGCGCTCCTCTTCGAGATAAGGTCAAATAAACATTGTCATAGTGACTAGGAACCTCTTTTAGCATAGTTTTTATTGTCTCAGGCGCACCTTTGACGCTACTAATATAATGTGTATCAATGAATCCTCGCTCATTTATTTGGTATCCAGCAATTACAGACATTCTTTTCAAAGCACTCGAGAAATGATTTCTATGTACTATTTTGAAACCAGGCGATTTACCTTTCTTAGGTACTACAGCATCGCCTTTTGTTAGATTCCATTCTGCAGCTTTTAATGTTGCTTTTTCTAATGGATCACCGACCACACCATCATCGAGTTGTACTAGAGAGTGACAAGATGCTAAAACTTGTATAGTTTCTATTGGTGCTTCTGTTAAAGGTATAACAGTAGCATCTGTGTGACCTGCAATACCAGCAACACCTTCTACTACTAAATTGTCACTTGTTAATGTGCCAGTTTTATCAAAACAACAAATTTCCACTTTGCCGGCAAAAGGTATCCTAAAAGGTTCCGTACAGAAAACTGCTAACTTTGACAGTGATAGTAACGAGGTGTTCACAGCGAGAGATAATTCAATAGGAAGTTCAGGTGGCACTACCGAGGTTAATATCAGAGTGCATTCTAAAAACAATTTGTATCTATTCCTTTCTGGATCTTCACAGCCCTTTATCCAAACGTAAACAGCAGCTGCGATTGCGAAAATCAGCAAGAATAAAATAAAACCGAATGTCTCCAGATTATTTGCCGTTACCCGCTTGACTCCAAATAATATTGTTCTTAGAAGTTTACCCTGTGATGTATTGAATCCGTTACGTATAACGTAGCCAATGCAACCATTATCCGGAGCCTTTAACCCTGATGTGATATTTTTATTTGGTGATGAGTGTTGTACAATCTTTGTGCCTCCAAACAACATATGCAATTTTCCCTCTCCTTCGGGATCCAAATTAACTTTAAGGTTCTTTTCATTATCAAGAGCTTCCTTCATTTGTGGTACACTCTCTCCAGTTAGCATAGATTCATCAACTATGCAAGATCCTCTTAAAAGTAGTATATCACAAGGAACTAAATTGTCACTATGAGATCTAGTAAGAGAAACTATATCACCAGGTAACAATTGATCACTCATAATTTGTCGCCATCTTCGATTTCTATACACATTAATGTTATATGGCTTGTTGCCCATCTTTCGTATTTCAGCCATATTTCTCAATTGTTGCTGAACCAAAGTACATTCAAACATTACAAGCATCACAAGTGTAAATATAGAATAATACCAATATTTGTCCAAACACCAAAGAGCTACACAAAATACTTGAAAGACAAAGAATGGTGCTGTTGCTCTTTCTTTGAATAGTTCCATAAATTCTGGTACAACCTGAAACAATATATTAGTTAATGGTGATATGTCCGGCCAGGAATATAAAAAAATATAATGTTACTTAATTATGTAACTAATATCTTTGTGTTCATTAAAATCAGATTAAACAAAGCCCAAAACAGCACTCTCAAACAGAGACTTTTATATCATGTTAAGGATATACTATGTATTTTTTTTTAAGCCATTACAAACTCTTCCAACTGACAAGTTTGACTGTTCAGTTAAAGTTATCAATTGAAACTGAATTTTTGTAGTAGGATTAAGCAATAGCTGCACAGTTAACTGAACAGTGAAATGTTGCAGTTAAAATTGTGAGAGTTGAGGCAAACTATATAATCAATATTTATGTGTCTAATTTGGACGGTAACATATTACCCCCTAATTATAATAAAGTAAAACCCCAATAAGTTGAAGTCCAAGGGAAACACAAAATTTAAGTTATATGGTTTATGTTATCAAGGGTCTATGTTTTGGGCTCTGATGGGAAAGGAAAATATTAATTTTTGAAGTTATAGAGGTTTTTATGTTACCGAGGTTTGAGTTATTGTGGTTCTACTGTATTACTTTACAACTTACCATTATCATTTCATTTTTGCCATAAGTTTTTTCTGCAACATCAATAGACTCATCATCCAGATAACCTTTAGATTCCATATACTCTTCATATGTTTTATTAACAGGAAATACAATTGTGTGGAACACTTTCTTATCCCAGTCATAAACATATTTACTTTTTTGAAATACAAACCAGACATCAGGATTAAGATTTCCTTTTGTAGTTGACTAGAATCAAAATATTCGAGTATTAAAAATATTAATGAATGTTCTAAAAATGGATGCCTTGGCTACGATCAACTTACCTTTGTATGATGAAGTTTTACAATTTCTGAGAACCCATTATTAGATGTTGGAACAACTTTTACAATTTCAGCTTGTATGGGATCTTTTACCTTGAAATAGAAGATAATAATTAATATTGTCTATTTTTTATGTTAAAGCAATATTAAATAAATTTATAAATTACTTACAGCTGTACAAGATAAGAAGCATTGTATGTGAACACTCCAGTAGCAGCAGAGGCAAATAAGAATTTGTGTAATTGCTACTACGGCGACACTCACGAAACCAGCCTCAAAGTTTTCTTCAAAACCATATACAACAATCCAAAAATAAAATACCACTGGATATATTACTAAGAAAGGCAATATAGTTCCTTGCAGAACCGTTGCCATTGGCTTAAATAGTTGAGTATATTGTACTAAATCGTCTAATGACGACTGCATCTTAGTTGAAACCATGTTTCTGAAAATTATTTCAGAAATTGTCGCAACGTACAAAAATTTGTTTTCAAATATTAATAAATAGGGCGCGCATTTTTTTATAAATCGACTATACAAATCAATTCATTAATTTATGTAAAATTTGATTTTACTTAATTATTTATAAGCCCACAACACGACACTTCTTCCTGTCAGATAAAATGACAGATGTATTACATTTTACATTGTCAAATGACACCGTTCAAAGAATTTGTAAATTAGCGCGTGCAGGACACGTCACATTGTCACATTTTTTGGTATCTATGTTGGTATAAAAATTCCAAAAATATGATTTATCCCAGATAAATTCTACTAAACATCAGTATAAAAGAAACCCCAGATTGGGTAAGAATATGAGGATGTAGAATATAGAATAGAAGAAATAATATAAACTCAATTTTTCAAGACCGATGCTCATTTATGTTCTGTTCTGTCATATGTTTAAAAATTACAATGCATTTTATAATTGTTGAGTAAACGTTCTTTTTTTTTCATCGTTTAAATAATAAAAATAAATAACAACACAACTACAACTTTTATTTAATATTTTTCGCCAAACGCCAAACGAAACGTGAAACGAGATTTATCTGTCAAAATTCGCGCCAAAATTTATCTGGCATTTGCAATAAAGTTCACATTGTTTCTAAGTTTTAAATTAAATAAACATGGATTTAAAAATTAAAAGGAAATCGACACGAACCGCATACACAAGTAATCTTTTGGAAAGCTACCCACATGATCTACAAATGTATAAAATACCACCCATAGAAGACATAAGACTGCAAGAATTTGAATCTTTGGCTTTAGAAAGGCTAACTTTGTTAAGATGTTTGACGACTGCTACAACTCTTAAAGGATTACGAATATACTCAGATGAATGGAAAGATTACATCATTAATGAACTAAGGAGCCAAGGGCTAAAATATTACGCTAATTTATGTGACATGTCAGGATGTGGAACCAATGAAAGCGATTTACTCGCAAGGCGTAAAGATCATATTGGCCATTTTATTCTTAGATTGGCTTATTGCAGAACAGAAGAATTACGCAGATGGTTTATTGCAAGGGAGTTAGAATTATTCAAGATGCGATTTATGACAATGTCCCCTAAAGCTGTTGAAGAATTTTTTAAGATAAACCAATTATGCTACACAAGTATATCAGATGAAGAAAAAAACGATTTAATGCCTTATTTAAGAGAATCCACAATGCACCATAAGATAGATACCTCGAAAATTTATAAAGTAAAGTTTTATGAAGTTCTTGATCTGGTGAAAGCAAGAAAAGTTTATATACAAGGCGGATATGCATACATACCTGACCGGGATTTTATATCTGTTTTATCTGCACAGTACAGGATACACTTGAAGCAAAGTTTAGCAATCGCTTGTCACCATCTGGGAGAAATTGAACAGGATGAGAGGCTTGTTGGCCTGCTTAAAGGACTTCATCAATCTTATGCTGGAAGCGATTACAGTGAAACAAAAGTAACAATACCAATAGAGTCTTTAGATTCTCTTTCTGTTAAATCATTTCCTTTATGTATGAGACAACTTCATGAACAATTGAGACTAAGCCATCACTTAAAACATGGTGGCAGATTGCAGTATGGACTGTTTTTAAAAGGAATTGGAGTAACTCTTGAAGACTCATTAAGATTCTGGAGAGATGAATTCACTAAAATAATGGAATCAGACAAGTTTGAAAAACAGTATGCATATAATGTTAGATATAACTATGGTAAAGAAGGAAGCAAGAGGAACTACTCAGCTTTCAATTGCTTAAAAATTATTAATAATAATGTGGGTCCAGGTGATTGTCATGGATGTCCATATAGACATTGTGATCCAAGCAACTTAAAAAATAGGCTCAAGGGATATGGAATAGAAAATCAAGGTAATTATCAATTACCACTATTTTTAGTGTTAATACACAACAGGTTAGTGTTTTAAAATATTAAATTATGAAATTATTACCATGTTTTTGTTTTCAGCTCTAAATGATATAGTAGAGATGGCAAAGAAGGGACATTTTCAAATAGCTTGTAGTAAATATTTTGATTCCGCACATAACACTGACATTGGACTGGGAATAAATCATCCTAATCAATATTTTGAGGAAAGTCAGAAACTTCTGGCCGGCAACAAGGTGGAAATTAAGAAAGAAACTAAGGTAGCTAAAAAGGAAGAACCTAATAGTATTGAAGAAATGGATTTTGATGAAATATCTGAATGGAATGAGTAAAATAATTCAATCAAAAGTAAAAATATTTGTTTATTATTAATAATACATGATTTATACATCAACTATTTTCTCTTAACATACATTGCATGCTTTGTCATGCGACCACAGTATAAACCAAATATGAAAATGAGTCCAACAACCGATATGCCCACAACTAGAAAGTATTTCTTTGATGGTGAAGATGAGAGTTCATTGTAGATGTCCCCTAAATTTTCAGCATGATATGCCTGAAAAATACCATTTAAATATTGATTTACGTATTATAGAATTTGAAAACCAATTATAGCTGAAAAGAAAAAACTTACAGCAACATATCTGTACATTTCCAAACGGCTTGATAATTGTTTTTCACATTCAGGCTCTAATTTTCTGTTACTGTCATTCAATATTATTTTTAGACATTTGAGACCTAAAACCAATAATTAAATTAAACATTACTGTCTTATTTATTAAATTAATAACAAAATATGAATAAAATAGGCAAAATAAAAATGTTTACGAATACATGTCTTTGAAGAAAAAGCAAAAATAATAAACTTACGTCGCCCAGCACCATGTTCTAAATCTTTGCAATATTTAAGTAAATCAAATGCACATGCTCTTTCCAGTAATGGATCAGCGTCAATGTCTACTTCGGTTTCCTCTATTATTTGTGCAACTTCTTGAGCACATTCAGCTGATACTATTTTATGATTTAACAAGGCCTTCTTTAAACATTCCTCTACCTAAAGTAACAAATAACTTTGGATTAAGTACATGACATAAATTTATGATATCGCTAGCTTTTGCCCGCGACTTCGCTCGCGCCAAATAAAAAGAGTTAGTAATGTATGTGTTCTTACAAAAATTTTTGCCAGAATCCGCTAAGCTGTTTAATAGATATGTAGTAACAAACATCCATCCATCCTTTCATATCTTGTTAATAACATAAATGTGAGTGTTAGATGGATGGATGGAATGATATTTGTTAAAAGTTATCTCCAGAATGGCTCAATGGAATTTACATTCTATTACTTAATGGGTACATCCTACCTGGCCATCAGCATTTGTATCAGAATCTTTCGGCCTTGAACAAATGGTTTGTATTTCTGCTTTACACAATTTCCCAAGTAAGGGATCCAGACGGTAATTTAAAGCCTGCTCTTTAAGTATACTTGCAAGTTTGTTTTCACATGTATATGATAACTTAGATTCTCTAAACTTCTCTTTAAGACAGTACATCACTTTGCCTTGCAATTCCATATCTTGTGGTTCTGTTGCTGTAAATATAGTTTAATTATAAATAAATTTAAACTTTAATATTACCCGCATATTGTTCAGACTTACCTATAATCCTGAAACAATATTTTTTAATGTCAAGTTTACATGCATTTTGCAAATTATTATTAAAACGGTAATCCATGTTCTGCTCAATCATTCTATTAACAATAACAATTTTACAATTTTCCTCAAAATCAGGTTTTTGACGGTGATCCTAAAATAATAAATAAAATACAATTATAAAAATCGATTATAATTAACTTTAAATAAAAAAAATATGAGAAGCTCACTTTTAAGCAATCTAAAATATTAGAGGGTTCAGTATTGTGGCAGTACAGATCTATCATATCATTACAACTAGTTATCAAGTGATAATCTATAGCATTGTCTGCAAATTCTTGTTTTCGAACAACAAAAATAGCTTTTCTGCATCCTTCACTTAATTTTCCTTTAGCAGTTTGAAGACACTCTAAAGCTGCTGCCTCCCCATGAGGTACTGTAGGACAATACATTTGTAAATCTTTGGTGCAAGCCTCTTTGAGATCTGGATCTAAATCTATATTCTCCTTTTGTTGAAATAGTTGGCTTCTTAACTGTTGGCGACAGTCTTTAAATATCGTATGTTTTCTTCTACTGATTGTATCGTTTCTTACAATTTCACTTAAACATGTAACAACCTGGCTTTTCGTTTGTGCTTTTGGACAAAATCTTACAACATAAGATTTGCAAGCATTTTTAAATTTCCTTGTAAATCTATAATTTTTTAATGCAATTAATTGTTCATGTTCTATTGCAGCTCGACATTTCACATTCGCCTTTACTTGTGCATCATTCTTGTGCGTAATCAAACAATCAAGTACGTCATCATAATCTCTTTTACTATTTAGTTCTGACAAACAAAGCTTCTCTATAGGTATTCGACAGTTAGTGCTAATCATAGCATTCAGTTCAATGTGACCACTTTGTGTTTCAGTAAAGTTTGTCACAACCTCCCTGCACTTAGGAGACAAATCTTTAATTTTATTTTGCAAACAAAGTATTTCTTCTCCTTTACCTGTATTATCAAAACAGTAATTTGTCAAATCATCAATGCAGAAGTCTTCAATTTCTGGTAACAAATCTACACTTACTGCCCTTTGCCTCATCACTCTACGGACTTGTTGTTCACATGCAGGTTTCAATATACCTCTTAGTGCAGAATTATATGCATAGTTATATAAACATGGGAGAATTAAAGGGTCTTTTGCTGATTGATGTTCACTAGCATCAGCCCATTGCAATTTAGCTTTGCACTGAGTGACAGCATCATATATGCAAGCTTTATATAATTGGGGATCAAGTTTAAAATCTCTGGATATAAAATATTGAATTTGCAGAACCGCAGCTTCACAGTCAGCTGTCATTGATTCAGTTCCAAGCTTTTCCATCAAACATGACATAACTCTTCCATTGCCACCATTAATTTCCCTGCAAGCTTTATCAACTACAGGTTTACAAGCTTTACGTAAAATAGGATCTACTCTCCAATCTTCTCCAGGATCTGCTTCTTGAACCAAAACTTCTAATGACCTTTGACAATTCATGCTTATTCTCTTTTCCTTTTTCTTCTTAGGTCTAGCATGTTCCATTAAACAGTGTATAATTTTGCCCTGTGCTGCAATTCCTCTGCACAAATTATTTATATCATTTGCACAGTTTTGCATCAATTCAGTAGACAGTCTATAATCTTCCATTAGCATCTTTCTATGATCAGTCATTTCTGCAATGCACTCAGGTGTCAATTTTGTGCTATCATTTCTCGATATATTTTCCAAACATAATAATATTTGTGCCAGTCTCACTTCTTTGTCTTCCACCACACCTTTCCTACAGTGGTATTTTCTGATGTCATCCTTACAAGACTTGACTAAGCCTTTACTATTTTTGTAATTGTTTACCACATTTCGTTGAACGTAAAATAGTTGATCTTGACATGTTTTTGTCATACCTGAAACCAATACTTGTAGATTGTACAAAAGTAATTTTAATTAAAAATTATGGAGTGAATTAAATTAATGTAGAAATAACCTTTTTCATATTTATGCCGTACAAGACATTTATACATTAATCGGGAACCGGGAACTTCATCAGCACAAAAGTGTTGGCCATCTACATTACAAGCAGCAAAAACAATTTTGTCTAACTGTATTGTGCTATATTTCATTTCATTCAATACTATCATCTCCGATTGGCACTCAGGACGGAGGTTTTCAACAAATGGCTGTAGGCAAATTAGCGTCTGAGATTGTGACATACTCTTTAAATCTGAAGTAATTCTGCCACATCTGTATGTGTTAATATCATCAAAGCAGTGTTGCAAAAAATTGTCTGTTATTATCCAGTCATTAAAAAGTAAAAGTTCAATTTTGTCAATGAGATTCAAACATGTTTTATCTTTCACACTGGGCTTCTTTTTTAAAATGCAATCTACACTTAACTCGGATGGATTCAAACAAGCTATTATATCAGCTTCATCTTGGCATGGCTCTTTGATTTTGTAATCCATGTAGGCATTATCTAGTAATTCTGCCTGGTGCATCCATACTTTGTGTTGACAAAGTATACTAGCCTGCGTTTTATTATTACGTGTCGCGTTCAAAGCACAAGACAAAATATTAAGATCGTCACGTAAACCTGAACATTCTTTTTGGATATTACCACACCCACCCAAATCTACAGAATATACTCCTTTCTGTGATCGAATTAAACCACCGATTGCTTGTACTCCTGACACATTGTTTATTGATAATGATAAAAGACATATAGCTTGTATTAACACTAAATGAAACATTTTGATATACCGGCTTAATTAATACTTATAATACTAAAACATACTGGTAGATTCACTTTTCCTTAAATAGTTCTTATTTTTAACTTGTCATTTCTTAAAATATTTGGTATATCAGATCAATAACGTTTTTATGTACATCGTAGATCTTTCACAATAAACGATTTCTATTTTCTATCCGCAAAAAATACGCAACGATTGCTGTTTGACAAAGAAAACACAATTGACGTTTATACTTTTTCGACCTTTTTTTTGACAAAGATCTGTGAAATATACAGCTTTAAATTATTTATTTGAAAATTAATCGATTATTTTCAGATAAAATAACAATAATAAACTATGAAAACAAACTATAAATTAAAATTGTTAAGTTTTTTTATTTTTTTTATTATGGAAAACATATAGCGTTGTAATAAAATTGTTTTGGAAATTAAATAATTAATGTAAAAAAACGAATTAATGTTTCGTTTGACATTCAAAAAAGTGTTCGACGGTTGTTGCTGAAACATCAAAACCTTTGCCTATTTAATGACAGTGGAAAAAAAATTATCGAAGTGAAGTAAAGTTTTGTCAATTTTGCCAAAGCGATAAAGCGAATTTCATCAATCACCATTTAACAATTCAGTTTCAAGTGCCGGTTAGAAATAAACAATGGAAGGTTTTATTGAAGTTAATGAAATATCCGATTTTGTATCATACATACGCAGTGTAAGTATACATGATATTCATATTTTTTCACTTTCATATACTATTTTTAATTCCCTTATATTTTATCGCACTAATGTTTGTACGTATTGCCTAACATGTTTTTTAGTTTTAACATAAATGCGACAGTTGCAATCATTTTCTTATTTTAATTATACTCTCGAAATGTTACATATACAGAAGGGAATGAAATATTTGCTGAAGGAATAATCATTCAAATGTAAACAATTTAATTTTTGTTAGTTTACATATTGTTTAATAAAATTCGTATAAAGCCTTTTTTTTTTTAATTACACATTAAGTAGGTGCTATAGTACAAGATAAATTAACAATAAGCTTTTGAATGCGGCTTTGTCTGCGCAGAATTAAAAAACTAGTAATAAAGTCTATATTACTCAGCTATTATTAGTTATTAGCTTACTGATGGCAAAAGAATTTTTGTAATCTGTGAAGTAATTTTTTAGACAAACATATTGTTCTTCTTTATAGTATGTGTACTTTAAAAAGATAGCTCTGCAAATCAAATTGTTTTGCAGATTGAATGGCGTGATCCATGGCTCATAGCGCTGCTGTCTTTCCACATTCTTGTTACATTTACTTGCTTCTCAACACGGAATTATGGAAACTTTCAAGTTATTCTTTTTATAACACTATGTAAGTATTTTTCTTATTTATACAAAATAGATTTAATAGAAATGTAATATAGAAGAAATAGTATCTGTAGTTCTTTGCATAGACAATAAGAGTCTTTTATGTTCCTTAAATTGTTATCCATATCTATATTATTATAATAAAGCGTAAACACACACTTCTTTGTTGCCTAAGACGTCGGCAATTACAGCATATTTTTTTAAATTCTCTTTTTAATAAAAAGCCCTACACTTACGTCACACTTTAGGCTATATATTTTAATGCCATTAAACTTAGGGGGTAACTGTTTTGGATAAAAACCCTAATTTGCGAAAGAGACCATAAGTTGCTGCCAACATCAAGGAAGCAAGACTGTCAAGGTTTGTCATGTAATGTCATTTTGACATTTGCTTTGGATAATTTGACAAATGTAAACAATAAAATAAAATTTTCACAATTACATGCGGACGAGGTTGCTGGCAACTGTTACATAAAATAAGATATTAAAAATTTCAAGTCAAAATATGTAGCCGTTAGTTTATTACACCTGACAAATGTAACTTAATAACCTAGCAGCCTATCAACTATTTGAAATTAAATAAATGAGATAATTTTTGTTTACATTTAAGCCCCTTTTTCACTAAGCCCCTTTTTCGCTAACGCACTGGAAATGGCGTGCTTATAAAAAAATAGTTCTTTTTAAATATCGTGGCGACTCAAGGTCAGTAGCGCGTTGCGTAGTCTCCTTCGCCCTAATCTGCGCAGCGACTCGGTAGAAATCAAAAGTCGCCAAAATATATGAAAACTATTATTGTGCAATCTCACATGACAAATTTCGCGCCGTTAATTGTGCTAGTGGATATGAGGTCTTAATTATATTTATATGCAGCTTATCTCTTTTATTTCTGAAGGTTACGTTATGAAGTTTTAGTATGTTTTTATTTGGTCATATTAATGTAAAAACAATTTTTGTGATGTATCGTAATCTTAAAGCAATGCACATTCATGAAGGAAGTTGTTAAAATAATTTAATACTGTCACTAGATTTTTTTCTATGACGTATGTAAATATTTATTTTTGATCACGAATACGCTTACATTAAAGTGAATTCTTTTAATAGCTGCCTTTATAAAAAACGTAATGACTAAAAATATCTGCGTAAATGCTAACATGACTGATTAAAAAAAAATCGAAGTGATATCGTTAAGTCATTAGTATTATAACTATAAAGGTTTGAATAGATGGATGGATGTTTGTTAGAGTTTGTAGCCTAAACGGCTGAACGGATTTCAATGAAATTTGGTATAGATGTGGAGGATAGTCTGGAAGAACACGTAGGCTACTCACTTTTTTTTTTAATTCCACGCGGACGGAGTTGCGGGCGAAAACTAGTCTATATGTAATACGATATTATATCAAGAGAAGATGAAATTTGTAGGCGCTACTACACACTTTACAATTATTTATTTTAAATATATGTGTCATGTGTGTACTTAGCATGTGTTGTCTATTAAAGATATGGATATGTTAATTCTCACAACCTGTTTTCTATTGTTAAGATCTGGATAGTTATAAGTTTTAGATTTGAAATAACAGTTATAATAATTTAATATTGAGTATTTGAGTTTAAGTAAACATCCGCTTGTATTCAAACGTATAGTTTGTATTGATAAACTGAATACGAATTTAGTTTGACCTTGCAAGTTTAAAATTCATACTAACTGTAACCCTAGTAGAATAATTTCTAATGCAAGTTAATAATAATAGTATATTTAATACTATTTTTGGCCAATTCATGGTCGTATGTTTGTTTGCCGTTAGCCACTTTATTGAAATTATACCCAATACGACATTCAAATTATGTTAAAACGGCAAACAATATTCGACTAATACGTTGCTGTGCCGGAATTTTAAAAACACCTTATACAACCGCGGTGTCAAAGGTCACTTTAACGCCACACGAGTACGATAGACTAAAGTAATTGAATTCTCTATAAAACAATAATAGAAGAGAGGCGTGAAATGCATTGCATACAGTTTTCAGAACAACCGCGGAAATGCTTGCATTTTATGGCTTTGGACGAATTCTGTTCTTACTCCCCTTCTCATAGTTTTCTTATTAGGAAGGAAAAGTGGATAAAAGTAATGGCAAATATCATTACCGTGGTCTCCTCATCTGTCCATTGTCTATTGCTCTTTGTCCAAAAGTGGGCAAATCATGTACAATGCTTTATATCAAAGTCTATGGGCACTCGTAAACACATGGTTTAATATTAAATACGTTTGTTTGCAGTACTATTGGTGTATTTCTCGGAGAACATAAACGAAGTAGCGGCGAGGAACTGGACATTATTCTCTAGACAGCAGTACTTTGACAGCAAGGGTCTCTTCATTTCAGTCGTGTTTTCAATCCCAATATTGCTCAACTGTATGATAATGGTGGTAAGTAATTAGTCATTAACGCTAATGTACTTTAATTACCTTGGCATTCTTTTATGCTATGTAATTGCAGATTTTTACAACAGATTTCATTTTACTTTTCTTTACTATCTGGCTTGTTTACTAAAAAGTTCTAAAATAGTTTATCAATAGCTGACGGTTTTAGTGATCAAAAAAATATTGAATTTTGTCTGTCTAGCAATAAGTTTCTCTGCTTTTGTTAGGAAACGTGTAAATTCTATTAAAAAAATTATCAATTTAAAATACAGACGATATGCGTGGGCATCATTGCGCTTGCGGTCGTCACCCCGAGAAAGGTTAAATTCAAAGTTCCCAGTAGTATTCAAATCGAAATTCGTTAGTAGCTTGAAGCTATCACACCGAAAAGTTACCTTTATATTAAACGAGCTGTTGCCCGCTACTCCGTCCGCGTGGTATTTAAACAAAACAAAAGTAAATAGCCTATGTGTTCCTCCATACTCTGCTCTACATCTATGCCAAATTTCATCCAGATCCGTTCAGCCGTTTAGGCTACAAACTCTAACAAACATCCATCCATCCATCTAAACTTTCGCATTTATAATATTAGTTAGATTAAATAGGGTAGTTAGATATGCTAGCTAAATATCTAAATTCAAATAAACCGTTTGCCAAATGTTTATAACAAGACCGTATTGGCACAACTGGCCAATCTATGCAGAATACATTTACTTGGCTGCTAAATGAAGCAGGTGTGAGCACGAGTATTCACAAAATCACGTGATTTTGAATTGTTGGTGAAACTTTTTAAATTATATTGTTTAATATCGATTGTTGACCAGTTTATTTACGTTATCATTTTAATCCATCTTGGATTAGACTATATGAAGTAAAGGAAACGTTATTAAATAAATCTAGAGTACTAATGTACTTGCACTAATTATAACTAACTTTCGCCCGCGACTCCGTCCGCGTGGTATTAAAAGAAACAAAACTAAGGAGCCTATGAGTTCTTCCAGACTATCCTCTACATTTATGCCAAAATTTCATTGAGATCCATTCAGCAGTTTAGGCTACAAACTCTATATTAAATATCACTTTTTCTTATTTTTTTGTTAATATTCTTGATCACAAGAAAAACTGCGTTCAACTTGTTCTAAGAAAGGAATACATTGGATTTTTTTCTTTAGAAAATTGCGGAAATAGTCGTATTACGTAATGAATTGAGCAGTCTGCAGTCTGCAGCGGGCGTTGCAGACGCCGCACGTGATAATGTCTTATCAGCTCGATTGTTGATCTAAATATAAATGAGAATGTAGTTCACCAGTAATCGTGTTTTGTCTGAAGCGTTAACAATTAAAGATAAAAGGTAGAAATTACTCAATCATGCCTATGCTTATAATTATTAATAATTAGCTTTCGCCCGCGACTCCGTCCGCATGGAATTAAAAATAAACAAAAATGAGTAGCCTATGTGTTCTTTCTGACTATCCTCTACATCTATACCAAATTCCAGCGAGATCCGTTCAGCCGTTTAGGCTACAAACTCTAACAAACATCTATCCATCCATCCATTCATCTAAACTTTCGCATTTATATTAGTATTAGTATGATTGGTATGATTTGACAATTATTTATCGCAAATTTTTAAATGTAACTATTATACAAATCTAATTTAAAAAAATATAGTTGATTTCAAAATAATACCAAAGTGCTTTATCTCATATTCTGTGCAAGTAAAAAGTCAGATATCAATATGGCCGCCATGTATGGATTTTGACGTGCTTCTGTTTACGCTTTCAATCGAAACGAAGGAAAAACTGGTCATCAGTTGTTTTATTAGAATAGCAATCTTACTATCTTACTAATATTATAAATGCGAAAGTTTAGATGCATGGATGTTTATTTGAGTTTATAGCCTAAACGGATCTCGATATAATCTGCCGTAGACGTAAATGATAGTCTGGAAGAACACATATACTACTAACATGTGTTTTTTTAATGCAACCCGGACGGAGTCACGGGCGAAGGTTAATATGAAATAATTATTCTTGAATTCTTACATTTTTATGCTCCGCCTGTCTGCAAATTATAAATAATGCGTAATCTTGGTTTGAATTTAAATGAGAATATTGAGGTTGGTCACGCTCAAGGTGAAAAATGCATTTTTGCCGTCTCCTTCTAAAGCTATATGTGAAAGAGAAACAGCACGATGTATAAAACACTGCTATCGTATCAATCTAATCACAATATGCCTTAATTGCGTTTTAGGGTTTTTGTATCCGATAACTGATATGTTACCATTTTATTTATCATTTCCGATATTTTACTGATATTAAAAAAAAAACTTTCATGACGTTTACATTTTTAAAACAGAAACTGCTTTAAAATGCTTAAGATTTTATTTTTATTTTTTACGGTATGTTTTACTGTAATAATAATATAATAATAATATAAGCCTTTATTCAGACAATAAATAACAGTTCTAATATAATGTATTATTAATTATAAACAATTATTGTCTGTGTGCCATTTTGACAAAGGCCTCCTCCATGTTGGACCACAGTTTTCTATTTTTCGCCGTTCTGGACCAGGCGCTGCCCGCTGCTGCTTTGATCTCATCGATTTACTGTAATGCCGGGGTTTAAAATTGTGTTTATATGTTACAAGGCTTAGGGCCTGTCCCACCATATTGTAAATTGTCCAATAACAATCTAACGTGTAAAATATGTGATGGAAATATCGGATTTTGTTACGTTATGACAGTGACGTCAGTTTTAAGCTATCTGAGCCTTTATCAGCCAGTGGTAGGACTTGCCCTAAAGGGTTCATCTAAGTAAATAGTCTAAATTTATATTTCTTGCATTTCAGGGTTCATGGTTATATCAATCAACGCAGATAATGACAAATTTAAAGAAGGCACAATTGCGACAGCGTCTCAAAGAACTGAACATGCACAGGGAACAGCAACAGAAGATAATGAAAACAGAGTAAGACACGTCAATTGCAAAAATATTCATGCTAAACATACCGCTCGGTACATTGTGATATGCAACGCAATTTTCCTGATAATAATACGATGCCTTTATAAAAAAAAATATTCGTGTGTAGATTTTATTTGATAAAAAAACAGTGATAAAATTAGTCAGATTTACTACTAAAATCGTTTAATAGGGTTTTTTATGAAAAATCTACGCTTAAGGGCGCTTAATGACTATTAAACGACTGTGGGTTTAGTTAATCGTATCGTCTTAATATATTGATCAGGTTTTGTGTAAATCTTGCCAATAGATGACATGTAAATTCAAAAACAATACACATTGTTCCTGTTGAATGTCAAATGGCTATTGTATACTAAAACTGTACACATGACTTTGTTTTTAATTACGAGTAAAGGATAACGGACTTACTCTAATATAAACGTAATGACTTTTTTAATACCTTTTTTAATATGACTCGACTGGTCTATTAAAAATAACGGAATTTGAGGTATATTTTATCAAATATTACTAACTTAAAACATTAATCGTATTTTTTCTGACTAAACAAGTTTCCGGAAGAAAAAATCTTATTTATTTAATTAATTCAGCCTTCAAAATCACGATAAACGGTAATCTTTAATTCAATCAAGTTTGGAATCATCCAAAGTTTTCAAATTGTAATTTTTAACAGTACAACATTTAATTCAAAGTTCACACGAACAAGGTTAGAACATAACCTTGATAAGCCGGTTTCGCCAACATTTACACAGATGCAAAAAATAAAAAAAAAATACATTAAAGTTGCAACGCTTATAAATCCATTCGTGTTATCTACATATCAATTTTAGACATTTTTTTAAATATTAGAAATTATCTGATTTGCCTTGACATTGAAAACGATTTGATAGATAAAAAAATATCGCTTGATTGTGCGTATACTAGTTATTAAACAAAAAAAAAAAGACTAAATTGTACGCAATCTTAATGTAACAGCCATTACAATGTAGGCAGATGTTACATATTTTGCCGGCTATAGACAAATCTCTAAACTTTTTTCTATATTCAAAAATCTGTTTGATATCTTCTGGATAATTTTATTATTCCATCTAAATAATAGGAAATTAATAATAAACATTAAAAGTTGATTTAAAAATGTTTTTAAATGAAAAGTTAAAAAAAATTATACTTTTTTAACTCTTGGACGCTGTAAAAACTATTTTAACCTGATTATAAGAATGTCAGCTATAACAATATCTTTTATATCGGTATATTTAATTCTGGTTCATGCTTTAAAGTACAAAACAATAATTATCAGTGAAACAGTTATATACTCATTTACAAATATACAATCGTCAAATTGTTGACTATTTAATAAGGCAAATTATTATTGTATAATTATTAGCTACAATACATAGATCTCCGTAATTTTTTCCAAGGAAATACCGAGTGTGGCCTTAGTAAGTTGCTGACGCTACATTACCATTCTTTATTTAATCATTTTTTCTGTTATGTTATGTTTTAATTTATTGCAACGCGTGAGCAATAACATGAGGGTCTCGTCGAATGACGCATTTAGTTCTTGTTTTTAGCATATTTTTTGCAGGTGTCGAATTTAAATTTTCTACTCTTGTTGTATGTTGTATGCTTCTGTGGCGTCATCGGCCACCCATGTTATTGTTTGCGGGTAGCATTTTTTTAATCTTTTGTAATTGTATTTCTTCTTCCAACTAACTGCCCTCAAAATACATACGTACTTAAGATTTATTTCGATTTATTATCTTGTAGCTTTGTGGAAACTATTTTATTATGATAATTTGGATTATTCCCAACCGTCGCCTCCCTCTATCCCCACGTGGGGACAGATGAGAAATAATAGTTTCATTCGTCTTAACTTTTAGTCCCACCAATCAATTTAATATCACCAATAAGGTGACAGATGGAACCGCTAAGAATGAAAATAAGTCTTAACCGTTCCCTCGTTGCAAAAGGTGTGACGAAAGAATTTTTTTTATTCTCATCTGTCCCCATGTCGGGACAGAGAGGGGTGACGGTTGGGAACAATCCGATAATTTGCGTCACTGTTATGTAAATTGTTTAAAAACTAGCTATTAATTTTTATGTTTACAGTTTTTGTATGATGAACGCATGTTTTAAGCACTTACAATCCGGTTTTTAACTGTTTTCGTACAAGTTTGTATTTGTGGTTTGCGACCGCATTGCTTGCGTTTGACAGCTCGCAGAAAACTGCATGCGATTGCCACATATTTACAAGCTGTTTATACGGTTTTGTTCGCTTAAAATTACTTCAATTAATTAATTTCAGTCAAAGTTTAAAGCAAATCTTTGCTGCTGTTGCGGTCATCATATAAATATTTTCATTTACTTATTTTAGTACTGAAAAGTTGTTTATTTGAGTTTGGTGTCGTGTAGCATTAATATCGCTAGTTTTTTCGCTAGTAAATTTATTTAGTGTATAATAAGTGTAATATTAGTTATAGAAATAAGTTTTCACTATGTATTTGCAAGAAGTGATTTTTATTTTTGTATATTACGACAATGTGAGTGCCATTTGACGAACGACGTACGATTTTATTGTGATAGAGTGTAAAGTGATGTTTACATAATAAACAATGGTGCAATATAGATTAAAGTTTTGATAAGAATTTGTCTAATTTATAATTTAGATATCAGAGGGCTTATCACGAATATTCGTGAGACGGTATCGTAATCTACAAATCTAATACAAATTTTGTTGATGACGTTACGAATATGTTCTAGCAACTGTCTCACAAAATTTCGTAATAGACTCTCAGATCCAAATTATATTTTAATCATGACTTTTATTTTTTACGTACACAAATGTCCTTAATCGTTTTGTTTTCGTTATTTTGTTATCGATCTCTATTATTACGCAATATCTTTATCTGAACTAAAAAAAAATAACAGGGCTTTCATTCTCGTTTATAAATGTTTTAAAAATGTTGTAGAAGTTGATTTTTTTAATTTTTCAATACTATTTTTTGTGTGCGTATCAATTTTTTTAATTGATAAATTTCAAAAAATTTATTTTGTATTTCTTCTAGAAAATTCTTTTTTACTTTCGTAATCCACAGGTTCGGCAAAATCTTGCTATAGTTTAAAATAGAATCAATCAAGAAGTAATGTTATTTAGAATTTTAGTACGATAGTGGTACAATCGTTACGTCCGTAGAATCTTAGAGAATGTATGTAGTGTGGACTCGCGTTGCCGTTGTTATTTGAAAGACTGATTGTGCGTTTGTTTTTGCGTGTTATTATAATTTTTAAATCAACACAAACGTGAAATGTATCAAAAGTTGCCAGTTCAGTGTTAATTGTATAAACTAGTCTTTTTGGTTTACGAATTGTTAACGTAATTTATAAAAAAAAATTGCTTTTTAGTTATCAAAGGCGCTGTGCGCGGATGTATGAAAAATATTTCTGTTTCTTGGTAAGATTACGAAAAAAAAATCTAGTCTTTTCTATCATACACAAAAATTAAATTATATTTAAATATAACAAGAATACACAATTTTTTACATATCAAAATAACTTTGTCCTTAATTTTTTTGTCAACTACCCAAAAATTATGAACTATGGCAACGGTACTTATGTTAATTTAATCCATTTTTCTTTCAAATATATCACAATTATTTTTTAAATAAATGTAACTAAACCATATCTATATTTTATTGACAATAAATATCACATGTATATGCTTTGATGGCTTTATAACCTCGTTTTATGGAATTTTGGTTAAATAGCTTAACTAATAATGTAAATACAAAAAATGTATGTATGTTGTATGGTCGCTTCAATAAATGAGTTGTTAAAATAGAATTGACGTTTTACTATCACTTTTTATATATTTTTTCAAATATACATTTTACAAACAAGTGGGCAAAATTTAATTAAAAACTAAAAATAAATCTACTTAATTTAGAAATTAATACTTACTAAATATAATAATACATCCTCGTACATTTAAGCTAAATATAAATAATATTTTAAAAGTATCTTAAGAAGGAAAAATGTTCACAATTTTCTTGTTTCGTCATAGCAATGGTTTACGAATACAGAACATGAATTCAAACAGAATATGCGTTCAAATACTAATTTTCGATATTGTCACAATGTTTATGCTGTTATCTAAAAACGAATAACTTATAAGCGAAAACCTACATAAAATTAGCTCTTATTGTATTCAAATATAATTAATTTGCGTGGTTTTTAGAGTTACTCATAATCCGTTTGCGGCAATTTTTTCTTTTACTTCCTTTAGCATCAGTTTCACCAGATTGTCCATATCTATTTCTGGCTTCCAGTTCCAGTCACGTCGAGCCTCGCTGTCGTCGAATACTTGTGGCCAGGAATCCGCTGGAAAATATACACATTGCTTATTACATATTTAACTAACCAAAAAAAAATTGCAAAAGTGAGTAGTATTTGCTATTTAAAATTAACGGGCGTTAAAAATCCTCTGGCAAAATTACATGGATTGGAATGACAGAATATATACAATTTTATAATATTCGGCAAGTGAAATGTGATGCGGAAAAAAGTACTAACCAATATTCTGCCTGCTATCTGGTTTATATGAAAGCGTAAAATCAGGCAAATGTTTGAACATTTCGTCAGCCAACTCCTCTGGCGTAAAGCTCATAGACGTTACATTGTACACACGCCGCTGCAGCATTTCGTTAGGCGCTTCCAGATATTCTGAGAGCGCTCGGAGCGCGTCTCTGACGTGCATCATTGGCAGTCTTGTGTCAGGTTTCAAATAACAATCGTAGTGACCTTTGCGAAGCACTTCGTGGAATATAGCAATTGCGTAATCTGAAAGGTGTGAAGTTTTTTATTGTTACAAGTTGAAAAGTAAAGTTTTACGAGATTCACGATAAAAGTTTTATAACTTATTTCGTTGCTATCGTAGTTGCTAAGTTAAGCCTTTATCTTAATAATATTCATGGGCTCAATGTCAGTAAATGTAGGTTAGAGTAGTAAACCCGATTGTCATGGTATTTCTAATCGGTTTACTGCTTTCAGTGCACTTACTACGTTGTTTATAATTAATGTTCATTTAGGTATTATTGTTGATATAAATAATATTACTATCGATAGAATATAATATCTACTACACTCTACAAATTTGTAGGCATAATGGAACGTACACAATCAAGAAAAACATTACTACTCGTTCGCAGAAGCTTTGCCGATGACCGCGTGACGTCACGCATTAACTGACAGTGCTGAGGAGAAAAATCGGCAAACCTTCTGCAAACAGTTTATATTATGCTAAAGGGCTTATAAAGTAGCTGGTATTAATAATTTTATTCCGAATGTGAAATATTAAAAAGTATACCTGTAGTTCCTCCGCCGGGTGGATCACTTGAAATAACTCCGGGGAATCTTAAACAACGGAAATCTAATCCGAACTTATAATGATAATATTCGCCTAACAATTCCGCATGCACCTTCGACACACCATAGATAGTCCTAGGTCGTTGCACTGTTATATTAGGTGTCGGGTTTCTTGGCGAGTCAGGGCCGAATGCGCCTATCGTACTTGGCACAAATATCCTTAAGTTATATTGCTTAGCAAGTTCTATGACATTATGCATCCCTTCTATATTCACACGAACCGCTAAAGGCACGTTTTGTTCACCGATAGCACTAAGTAATGCAGAAAAATGTATCAACCAGTCAACTCTATGGTCGACAACAATTTTCTGTAATCCTTTGAAATCCAAGATGTCCGCGAATATGTATGGACCGTCGTTAAATATTTCCGTCGAAGGTTTAATTATATCGGAAAGTATTACATTGTCTTTTCCATATTTTCCTCGTAGATGTTTAGCACATTCAACTCCAAGTTGTCCAAGGCCACCTGAAATAGTTGTCTTAAAAATTAGATCGTCCAAATACTACTAAGTGCCAGTAGTTTAATGGTTAAATGCGGTAAAAGCGTATAAAAATATTTGGATTCGAATTCGCTACCTTATCTTAACACTAGTTCAAATACTATCAAAATCTCTACACAAAGTAATAATAACTTAAGTAATAAAACCAATCGTAATTTATGTAAGTAAAATAAAATCATAGATAATATAGCATTTACTAGCATAGATGAATCAGAGTAAAAAATAGGCAGCGTTACAAACATTTAAATATGACATATTGATATTGTATTGGGAACATTCACCTGCAGATAATGCTTGTAACCGCACTCCGCGTTTATTATTACAAAGGATAGGTATTCTTTGTTTACATTGCAAATTACATTGCGGAGCTTAGTTTGAGCAAATAAACATGTTTTTAATTGCAATATATTTGATGCGCCATACGATAAAATAACATTAGACGTATATTTAAATAATTTTCCTATCCATGCTGCAGATGCTATATTTTTAATAAGAATAATAACAAATTTCAACACGGATTTGGTCTTTTAAATAAAACAAAATAGACAAGACTACACAAATGTATAACAAGGGATTTTTAAACATTTAATTTATGATTGTATAAAAAAATACACACAAAAAAAAAACAAAATTTAAACCCAATACTAAATATAACTGATTTCCAATGGTAATACAATTTAGGTAAAGCAACATAAAGAACAAAAAAAAAGAAAATTGTTACAGTATAACTTTCATTAATCACGTGTCTATAAAATTCCGTCTAAAACTCACCGGTAATTAGGATTTTTGGTGGTTTAATAAAACCATTATTAGCACTGTAACTTCGGATACCTATTTTAATTGCACCCTGAAATGTTTTCTTTACTAAAGACATTTTAGAATATGTAATATAAATTATTTCTTGTTAGAACTGATCGTGAGACGCGATAAGGGAGTGCGTAAACCAAAAGGTAAGGTGTGACTGACTGAGAACGTAAATGTAAAGATCTTTTTAGTATTAGATATTGAAACTGGTTCTATACGAGAGACTGCGTTTCTAAATTCGCCACGATTCGAAGGCTCGTCGAGATAAATTTATAAAGTCTTTTGATTGGCTTAAAAGTAGGTGTGTCACGAAGCCTTAGCGGCCTTGCTTACGCATTTTGGTAGAAGGAAAAATTTTCGATGGAAGGAAATTTAGAAACATGATTATAATACATAATAATTGTTTACATAAGTACTTAACAGACTTTATTCAGTAACAATAAAGTTTTAATATGTTTTTTCCTTATATTTAATATCCGATTCTAAGATTGTTTGTTTTATTACTTTTTATAGAGTAAAAATTGGTGAAAAGATACCAAACGATTATAAAAATCGAAATAGAATAAATAATTAGTAGTGGTCTGTTTTAATATATCTCTGAAACTCTACCACATTATATGGAATTTACTAATGGTTAAATTAAAATTAAAATAATCGATTTAATAATAGTAAATACAAAACGAATCACTTCATGAAAGAAAACTATTGCTGTATATTCCAACAGGTACGAAGTGAACAAGAAAAAGAAAAAAAGAAAATATTCTCAAAAAAACAGTACACTAAAAAGTAACGAAATAATTCCTCGAAAATAGTAATTCTCCCTTATTGTAACTGTTATGTCTATATTGTACAATTATTATTACTTTGATGTCGGTGTCAGCCTAGGTATGCAGTGATATTTATAAGTAAGGCTTTCTACATTTTTACCATAACAATTGACAATTGAAAGTAGGTATAGTAACGTTTAAGTAATGAATCTACATTGAATACGTAAACTCTATCTCTATTATTATCGTGACAAGTTTATAGAATAGTTTATTGCATACAGGAAAAAATCCTTATATTGAACAGCACAATTTCGCACAGAGTATTGCAAAAAATTGGCAAACGTAGTCACATATTTTTTCCTCTTTGATTAAGAACTTGTTATGTTCAAGGCCATCGAGTGATGCGGATATACCGAATTTGCAAACAGGTTTTTAGGCAAAACAAATCATTACGATTGATGTCTGGGTGTAAAAAAATCAATACTAAGATTTTCACTTTCTACAAAAAACTTAATTGATGTCGATCTTTTTGTATCACTTCTTTTAGTAGAATGAAATGTATTTCATAAGATACGCAACTTGCTCCGACTTAAAAAAATTATTCAAACCAGTCATGAATTTTTATATTACCGTATATTACCGTATACGTGAATGATAAGATTTGGTCTTAAAAGTTATTGTGACAATCTTATTGTCCAAACACCCTTCCTTATTACCACAGCACTGGAATTAATCTAGATAAGTCGTTCATGCAACTGATGCAATTATTTAGCAACATTATACTCAAAGATGAACTAAACAGAAAGAACTAATAGCTTTAACGTAAATTTTTTTACTCGGATATAACGAGAAGTTTGTAAGATGTTGAAAGATTTTAGCAAACTTGACAAGGTCAGGAAAAATAAACCCATCACTATGTTAATCAACGTTCTCGAGAAGATAAGCGTAGTAAAAATGCTTGCTTTATCAGTTTTCAAACAAACGTCATCTCACAGTGATGTCTTATGATTATGACCTAACAAAAAATCTTATGCTAATGTTTACAATTTCATTTACGCAGTAGGCCAAAGTGAATAAGCTAAAATTATAAATATCCGTAATAACAGCTTCTCTAATCGATTTTTCCGACTGTTTTTAACATGATGGTTTATCGTTTGACGACTTCATTTGTTATTTTGATATCTCGGATTGGCCAGAATTCGTTTCTCAGTTGATATATGTGATATCTCCAGAAAGAGCACCTTCAATTGACATTTTAACTTTGTACCAAACTTTATCCAACAGGTTTGCAACGTTTATGAGGTCATTGTCTAGATTACTCATCACAAAAGAACTTTAATATCGCGTGTTTTGAGTACTGCCTAACAATTTTAGCCAGAATAATAGTTTCCTACTAAAACTAAGGGTCTATCAGACTTTTTTACTAAGTTGTACATCTGTGTTGTAATAGGTTGCATATGCTGGCACGCGCCACAATGGTGAAAGATAAGTGTCTTGGTGCGCATCGAGCCATGAACCGAAAGTCCGACGTTCATGCAAAATGGTCTCCTCAACACAGTCGGTGTTTGTCTTGTAAGAACATCGCTTGTCCAGACCTCTGGATATGGTGGAAGTAGATTTAATGTAAACAAAACAAAAGGCTTGAATAGACGGAATCTATAAGTTATTTTAGAAAGCATATAAATTTTAAACAAAATACATCCTTGGATAATCTATACACGAGTAAGTATTGTGTTGGTCTTTTTTTAACTTGTCTATTTTATTAATAAACACTATAAAAAAATTTAAGATGACTTTCACAGGAATAGGAGGTATAGATTTTTATTATGACAAAAATCTTACATAATATATCAAGATAACTGAATTCTTATGTAATTTATAATAATTATGCAGTGAGCTATTACTAATGAGGTAAAAATTACAATGTCCGCATAGCGGTTACAAATTATACATAACTGTGAAAAGCGATATTGCAAAAACATTGTAATATCATATCGGTTAAAATGTTCTTAAAATTTAAATAAAATAATTTAATCTTAACAGTATTATAATGCGTTGTTAGTAAATGTTAATCTTTGTTTTCGGGAAGCTTATTTATTGTCATCAACGATTACTATGCATTGGTCGTTGTTTAAAAAAACAGTTTAGATAGTCTCATATAAAAAGGATTTACATTTTTTTTTTACTAAATATTTTAACTTTCTTTAGTTTTACCGAATTTATGAAAAATGTAGTCCAATGTATAAATTACAGTCTCACGGTTTAAGGTTTTATTTCTTTTAAAAATGCACCTGCAAATGCAGTGTATGATAAGTATCTAGCATGCGCCGGCGCATTGCCACAGCTTTCAAATACTTTGACATGACACTAATCTGAGCCGTTTTCCCGCTATTGCAATATCTAGATCGCTCTATTATATTGTTTCTATTTTATTTAACAGAGCAAAAACAGCAGTTTTTACACGTAATGATAATTTAAAGATAATTCGTACAATCAAGTATATTATTAGTTATATTTTTTTTGTTCACTTTATTTTTAAATTTAATTCGGCTATTTATGTAATAGTTACTGTACATTTTCGAATCATGTAATCAATGTTTAAATTATAATACCATTAATTAAAAAAACTTGCAATAATAATAGAGCAATAGATACGCTTCTATCTTTTCTATCTTAATCACTTTAGCTATAATATTCAGGACATTATTAAACAATATTTCCAAAAGCTCTTTGTTCAACGGTAGCACTGACCGATGAATGAATAATTTCACTAAAATATATCACTATAATCATCACCAGCACACTATACGTCGCCACCGAGGGGCTCGGAGCCTACCCATAGGGTGACTAAGCTGTAGTCGTATCACAAGGGTGAAATTAAATTCCCTGAATCAGATACAAATAGGTAAAAAAGTGAACTCCAATGATAGTCAGTAGGTACTCGTAAATCGTAAAGGGCAATTTAACAATACGATGACGTTTCTTGTGACAGTTAGAACCATGTTAGAGATAAGTGTATAACGTGACATACCGTAATATTCACCCGTTTCGTTCACTGGTCACGACTTACGTTTGTCTCCAAGTGTAGAAAATTTCTTCATTATTGTCTCGTTTATTAAAGTAGTAGAAGCTGTATAGAATCGCATTCTAAGTTAGTTATAAATATAAAACATTAACTACTAATTAAGTAAAAAAAAAAACAAACAAAAGCCTAATTGATATCTGCACATTATATGTAAGGTTTCATAATCCTAATTATCGGACAGACAATGTGTGTTAAAAGTACTGGCACTTAAGACAATACACAAATTATTACATATACTTTAATAATAAAGAATTGAGCTGTTTATGTAATATCCGAAATAGTTAAATCGTACTTATATTTCATAGTGTACAAATAGGAACAATAGTATGAAAGTAAAAGTGCAACCTAGCGTATCGTGCCACTGGACCATTGTCTTCAGATTTTATTGTTTTTAATGGTGTCTGTAAGTCCTTGACGCAATATTTGTTTTGTTGCAAACAAAAATACCTAGTGCTTGGTGAACACTTATGACATTTGCAGTATTATGTCTAAGAGAAACTACATAAAGAAATCTTTCGACCTTTGTTTCAGGTACGTATTAAAAATATTGTAGGCAATGCTACAATGAGTTACGCTGAAGAAACTAAGGCATGGGTATCAAATCGGGAACGGTTTTCTTATGGTTAACGTTAGGTTTAACATGTTTATCTGAAGTGTTCGCTGTGTGCCCCCCACCTGATACAATACTGCCATGCATTTGCACAAACAGAAACGAAGATGTTCAGATATGGTAAGATTTTTTATTCAAATTTTTTAGTGTCTAAATTACTTTTCTAATTATTGTCATTTTTCAGGTGTACACACAGCGATCTACAGCAAGTATTAAAAGGTGTACAAAAAATTGGCGAATTTGTAAGAAAACCTATAGACGAATTGATAATTGAAAATAACTATCTACCATCATTACCAGGGAAGATATTTCAAAATGTAATAATTCAAAGGCTAATGTTGCGTCACAATGGAATCGAACGTATGTCGGCAACATGGCTGGAGACACAAGAGATGAATTTAGTTGAAATATTCATAGTTGAAAATGAATTAAAAAGTATACCAGCCGAGAGCTTGGCGAAATTACAAC
The DNA here is from genome assembly GCF_000836215.1 of Papilio polytes. Classification (NCBI taxonomy): domain Eukaryota; kingdom Metazoa; phylum Arthropoda; class Insecta; order Lepidoptera; family Papilionidae; genus Papilio; species Papilio polytes. The sequence continues at coordinate 5,079,022 of NW_013525102.1, forward strand.
ATGCTCAAGCCATTACTATTCATTCCGACAGCTTACGACGAATTCCTCCCTTCGTAAACAATCCAAAACTAAAATACATCAGTATAGAAACGGAAAGTTTGACCAGTATTACAAAACAAACGTTCGCTAATCTACCAAATCTTGAAAGATTATTTATTCGTGGAAGTGGAAATCTGCATATTATAGAAGAAAACGCCTTTTACAACTTACCAGCGTTAAAAACGTTGGAAATAACTGATTGTGGCATAACGCATATGCATATGAGAGCATTTTCATTGCTCCCTAATCTTAAGCAGTTATCATTGAGTAATAATGAAATTTTTGATGCAACTATGGTCGGTAGAGCTATCAGAGATTTGCCTATGTTAACTTTATTAAATCTTAATTACAATCTTATAGACAAACTAAACGAAGGTGCTTTTGTCGATCAGACAATGCTAGAAACGTTATATTTATCTCATAACAATATAAATATTATCCATCACGGAGCGTTTCACCGAGTACCAAAGCTGCGTATCGTCGATTTAAATTTTAACAACATCATAAGAATACATCCCGAATCATTCTTACAACAGTCTAGTAGTGGGGTGGAGGAACTAAGTCTGATTGGAAATAAGATCATGCACATTTCTGAATTTCGCGCATTACTAGATGCTCTACCAAGACTGAGATTTTTAGATATGAGTGACAATTTACTTGAGGAAATTCCCAGAGGAGCCCTCAGAGGTCATCCGAGCTTAGAAAGATTACATCTTAATAGTAACAGTATAAAATTTATTGAAGGTGAAGCATTTGTTGCCATGCCAGCTCTGAGGGAACTTCATTTAAGTAAGAATTCATTAGGCGATCTGAACGAAGGTCCATTTTGGAACTTGCCATCTTTAAAGGGTTTAGATTTGTCTCATAATTATTTTCAACGATTACAACCTAAATTATTATACAACCTTCCATCACTTAGAAGAATAAATATTAGCAACAACAAATTAACAGTTATAGATCCTTTAACGTTCATTGAAACGCCGTTATTAGAATATGTAAACGTATCTGGTAACGAGCTAGTTTCAATACATCCTGCTACATTCAGAAATTTAGCAAGTCTTTACGAACTAGACGCCAGTTCAAATAAACTTATTGAATTCATACCTGGTTTGCCGCGAGGTTTAGAGCAGTTAAACGTGGAAAGGAATCAAATTACTAGCTTACCAGTGCATCCGTCTCCAGATTTAGACTTACCATCACTAAGAACATTGGACATTTCAAGCAATGGTATACAAAGAATTGCTACTGGAACATTTAAAACACTTCACAATCTAAGGCGGCTTTATATGAAACGTAATGGTCTTAGACAAATTGATATTACAACATTCAGTGATGTCACACGTTTGGAAGTTTTAGACTTAAGCTACAATCAAATCATATCAATTCATTTGAAGAGTTTCACAAAACTATTATCACTTAAACAGATAAATTTACATGGGAATAACATCGATAATTTTGATTTTATGATCCTCAAAGACAATAATAAACTATCTACACTAGACTTTAGTAAAAATAAACTAAAGAGTATAAACCCAAAGATAGCTGAAAAAACGCTGGAGATTGAAGTTTTAAATATATCTTCAAACAATCTTTATGAACTTCCAACAAGCCTGAATGTTTTTGAAAAACTTATAATATTAGACTCCAGTTTCAATCACATAAAATTCTTTGACGGCAACATAATAAGCAACTTACAAATGATAAAAGAAATAAAATTACCATACAACAAAATAATAGAAGTACGAAGTGGTAGTTTCAGAGATTTAAAACATCTTGAAACAATTGACATGGACAGTAACAAAATTGAAATAATACATTCCATGGCTATAGCCAATCTCCCCAACGTACTATCAATTTATTTGAGCAGGAATCATATAATTGATATTCCTGATCGCGTATTCTCAAATTTACCAAAGTTAAGAATTATAGAACTCCAAGGAAATCGTCTACAATTTATATCAGCACGTGCATTTGAAAACACACCATTAGTACAGTATTTAAACGTCAGCAACAACCAACTTACGAATTTGGAAAGTTCTGGAATAAGACAATTGTTTTCTTTAGAAGTTCTAGATTTAAGTTTTAATAAGTTAACGAAAATAACAACTGAATCATTCCAATACATGGAATGGCTGGTAGAATTAACACTTGATAATAACAAAATTTGTCACATAAGTGGCCAACCGTTTAATTCAATGCCACGGCTCAAAGTTCTTTCACTGCGCTATAACAAACTTACAAATGTAGCAGAAACCAATTTCGAAAAACTTAGAAACAACATCGCGATTTTAGATATAGATGGTAAGTGACAAATAAAAGACGAAAGTAATTTTTTACCTGTTATAAAAGTCACAATAAATTGTTTACATTTTTAGGTAATCCGCTTATTTGCAACTGCGCTGCGATGTGGTTAAAATCATGGTTATTAGAATCAACGTCAATTGGACCTAAATGTGCGGACGGCACATACGTTAAAGGTATGCCCTTCTCCCGGAATGATTGTCTTAACTCACCAATACGCAATGACAATTTGAGAGACTGCATAACGCATGAAAATGAAGCATTGTTACCAAATTTAGCAACGTCGCAAGTTTTCTCGTCGTCGGATAAAATCAATGGTTATATAACACAAGAAAAGAATAACTTACAGGCTAACAAAATCAACACACGCCCTACGCCAGAAGAATCTGATTATTTTTACGATGACTACGTTGATTATCCATTTAATGAGACTGTTATGGATGTCATTAGCAATCAAAACAATTTTACGCAAACTAATGAAAAGACCCAAGATGGTATACTAAGTCCTTCGAAATTAAACACGAATATTAAAAACATGAGTACTCTAAATCCAGTAACGCCATCCAATGCCCCAAGGAGTGGATTCACATTTTTTGGCATGCCTCTCCCATCCATTGATATGAGCAAGTTCCTAAATACAGGCCGGAAAATAGATTGGTTTGAAAAACGAAAACAACCACAAATGACCAAATACCAATCGCCGGTTTTAGAAACGCCAAAATTCGAAACTGGTGGTTTTACACCAATGTTGCCAACAACTGATGGTGGTTTTATGCCCATACCAAGCCCTACAATGCCAGTGGCTGATACCACACAAGGTACAATTGCTAAAATGGAGTATACAACTTATCAAAATACAGAAACTGAGAAAAAAAATGTTGCAACAGAATTTCTACCACCAAGAGCACCAAATCGAAATAACATAGTAAATACTAAATCAAAAAGTGAAATATATGAAGTATTCTCAAAAAATAATAATGCCACCCAAATATCTTATAATCTGACTAAAAATATGGAAGAGCGTAAGAGTAGTCCAAGTGTTTTAAATCAATATCATTCCATGGAGTCCAATTTAACAATAGAACAAGTAACAGAGAAAGAAAGTATTATAACAACTGACACAAGCAATGATTTATCTATACAAGCATGGATGGAATCCACAACAAGCATACCATATCCAGCACCAATGCCTGCTGTAAAACCACCTATGAAAAAACATATAAATGAACCAACAGCACTTTCAGCTGTACTAATACCAAGTAATGAAGAACTCGAGAGGCGTGAATATAAGCGGCCAGCAACAATTACAAAAGTCAACCTCCCACATTTAGAACATCCTGTATCTAATTATACTCTGATCAATAATAGAGAGCCTAAAACACGATTTCCACAAACTCAAACAAACACAAGGACAAAAAATGAAGACGATAAAGACTGGTACTATAAAAATTATAATAAGTCTAATTTAGAGCCTTATATTGCACCTGGTATCCATACTTCTTATGGACATATATTAGAACATAAGAAATCAACTATTTACTGTTTAACTCTGTGCTATTTTATAATGTTTATTGATTTACTGTAAACTATAAATATAATATCATACAATAAAGTTACTGTTTATTATTACTACTTCCTTAAATTATTAAAAAATAACTTTAAACTTTTATGTGTTAACTGTGGTTGAGGAGCCCAGAAAAATATACTACACTATGTACTTGAGTTTCATTTTTTGGCATTAAATAAAATAATGGATAGATTTGCTCTACAACTATATTTAAGATAGCTAATGACAATTCTGTATAAAATATGTTCTTAATTTATCTAAGGCTTTGTACCTGTGGGATATTTTGTTTTTCTCATGTTTAGGCATTTCAGCATATGTCATGTTGTAGCCGTCAGGTTGGAATACACAATCCCATCCAAAATCGCGTGTCCCTCTCGGAGATACAATCGTTCCTGCTGTTTTTCCTTGAAATAGTATTACATCATGACTATCACCGGAAGGACAATATGCAAAAGTACAAACAGCTTCTGCAGATTTATCTTCCCATCCTGTTAATAGCCTCGTCAAACCTTCCGGCTCTAATTTGTCTAAAAACCACTTTATATACGGACCAGGTAACCCTTTCAATGCATTAAAACATAAACATGTATCTTCAACAACTACAGGTTTCTTTAAGCGCCGTGCTGCTTCTTGACACTTTTTAATGGATACCTCTTTGATTTCCCCTTGTAATTCTGGTAAATCTAGTTTATGACTTGTTACTTCGAATGGAAAATTGGCACCTAAGATAGCCTTAACCTCTTCCAATTTTTTAATATTGCCTGTCACAAATGTAAGCGTTCTTTGCGTCATATTTATATGGTGATTTATGTCATTAAAGTTCCTTAATTTTTAATTAAACATATGACACAAAGAAAAATTTTAATAACATTTATTGCAAAATTACATGCGAAAGTATGACAATGACAGCTTTTTTAATGTTAAAGAAAGTGTCAAATAATGACAACAGAGAATTTGTTCAGAAAAAAGTACTTAAATACAAAACTAATATATAACATTCTACTTTCTCGATAATCTTAAAAAATCTTCGAATTTTAGGCCATACGAAAAATCACATTTATAATATTATTAGTGGTTAAAACATTAGTCTCAATTTTAACTATGGCACTACACAATCTTATCTGTGTAATTCAAAGACATTTTTCATACGTCGTACAAAATATTTTATCTATGAATGACTGTCAGATTTTCTTTTCTCTTCGTGATAAATAATTTAAATAAAAATTTAACACTTAGCTCACTTAAAAGTTTTTATGTTACAATAGATAAATTATTTTAAAAATAGAAGTCGTTGCAATATTAGCTGCTTTTTGTATCAAATAAACAATAAGTTTAAATCATACAACAAAATGCCGAGTCAGGAAGTTGTAACGACAAAGGTTGTGGTCCACCCTTTGGTACTATTGAGCGTTGTGGACCATTTTAACCGTATGGGAAAAATTGGTAATCAAAAACGGGTTGTAGGCGTTTTGTTAGGTTGTTGGAGAGCCAAGGGAGTTTTGGACGTTTCAAACAGTTTTGCAGGTCAGTAAGCACTGCCGTATTTTGTTTACAGTTATCTTAATTAACAAAATAGATTTCTGTCTAGTGTTTTACGGATAATCCTGTTTTTCAGTGGAATATTTAGATGTGTGTGATTAGAAAATGTGACAATTTTTACAGGACCTATTTTAGTCAGCTATAATTAACCTGCCTTTACATTGTTTGATATAATACTAGTAGATTGTCTCCAGACAAACTCCTTAGTCTTTTAACTGTGATAATATTCCATTTCGACAACCCATTCAATTTATTTGTTAGAAATTTTCTTAGTAAATCATTTTTTTTCCTTTCAGTTCCCTTTGATGAAGATGACAAAGACAAGTCAGTTTGGTTCTTAGACCATGATTACCTTGAAAACATGTATGGCATGTTTAAGAAAGTCAATGCCCGTGAAAAAGTGGTCGGCTGGTACCACACTGGGCCTAAACTCCACCAAAATGATGTTGCAATAAATGAGTTGATCAGACGTTATTGCCCCAACTCTGTTCTTGTTATCATTGATGCTAAGCCAAAAGACCTGGGCTTGCCCACTGAAGCATACCAGGCTGTTGAAGAGGTTCATGATGATGGCAGTCCTACCACTCGAACATTTGAACATGTGCCCAGTGAAATAGGTGCAGAGGAGGCTGAAGAAGTAGGAGTTGAACATTTACTGCGAGACATTAAAGACACAACCGTTGGTAGTCTCTCACAGCGAATCACCAATCAGTTACTTGGCCTCCGTGGGCTTCATTCTCAACTAAGTGAAATCCGTGATTACCTCATTCAAGTCGGTCAGGGATCATTACCTATGAACCATCAAATAATTTATCAGTTACAAGATATCTTTAACCTATTGCCTGATATTGCTAGTGATAATTTTATTGATAATTTGTATATCAAGACTAATGATCAATCACTTGTTGTATACTTAGCTGCGTTGGTGAGATCTATCATTGCTTTGCACAACCTTATCAATAACAAAATAACAAATAGAGATGCAGAAGAAGGGAAAAAAGATGACTCGAAAGATAAAAAGGAGAAGAAAGATGATAAAGATGACAAGAAGACGGAAGATAAAGTAAAAGCAGATAAAAAAGAAAAAGATGAAAAGAAAAAGTAAAAGTGAATCGTCAATAGTTTAAGTTGTTTGTAATGATGCATTATTTTTAAATAAATTGTATTTACTAAACCTAAAATTTGTTTTTTTAAAACCACTTATTAAGTAGGATTTGTGTCACCTACATATTTTAACTTCTACAGCTTTAAATTACTGTTGTTGTTTAAAATGTAGCATTTATTTTAACAATATCCATACCAGTCAGGGGGTAGATTTACCCTAGAGTCAAAAATATAAAAAAAAAAACATAAAAACTACTTTAAATAAGATAATACTCTTAGTAGCTGCCCCTACACCTAGTCTGGATCATCGGTTAGCGACGCCCAAAATACATTACACAAAAAGTTAAAACAAAAATGCATAGCTTAATCATCACAGATATGTAAAATGAATTATGAGTCCATACATTGATAGGCTATGAGGTAAATGTTTTAAAGTGACTATCTCAAAATACCTTCTGATAAGTTAGAGTTATATCTATGCAATAATGATAAATAATCTAGAACATTGATAAAAATTCCAGTATTCGTGGTGATGTTTTGCCGCCGATATGTGTGTGTTTGGGTCCGGGGAAAAATAACAATTCAGTGAGTGGAATCTCAAAAATTTAAAATGGCCGATAGAATACGTCTCTCAGTAAGTACTTAATTATTTTATAGATATTTTTTATAACCTCAATTATCCCAGTATAAACTTCTGTGACATTCGTTATCGGGGATTTCCTTGAATTACTTTGTTTTTTGTAGGACTTAGTCTGGCTTCAGCCGGAAGGGAAATCCGAATTCGATATACCGATTGTCGTTAAAATACTCAACAGTTCCGGAGGTCTGATACAAGTTCAAGATGACGATGGCAAAGTGTTCAGTACATCTGTTACAAATGTTATCAAACCTTTACATGCCACATCTGTACAAAGTGTGGAAGACATGATCACTCTCGGAGAATTACAGGAGCATACGATCCTTCGTAACCTACACATACGCTATAATCGGCAGCTGATATACGTAAGAAAACAAAATTTTGATAACTGTACCAACATACTTCAATGTTATCTTACTAATCCTAATATTATAAATGCGAAAGTTTATATGCATGGATGGGTATTTATTAAAGTATGTAGCCTAAACTGCTAAACGAATCTCGAATAAATATGTCATAGATGTAGAGGATAGTCTAGTAGAACACACAGGGTACTTTCTTTTGTTTCTTTTTTTCATTCCACGTGAACGAAGTCACGGGCGAGAACTATTATATATTGTAAACAATACAATAATCAGTTTTTAAAAATCAATTTATTTTACAGACATACACAGGAACTATGTTAATTGCATTAAATCCTTACGAAATCTTGCCGATATACACAATGGATCAAATACATTTTTATCAAGATAGAAACGTAGGTGAGATTCCACCTCACATATTTGCAATTGGAAATAATGCGTACAAAGAACTGCTGGGAACTTCATCTAATCAATGCATCGTTATAAGGTAAACAAGAAGTAAACAAAAAAATGATGTACCTCTTTTATAAAACTCATATTTAAGATAAATTCTGAAATTGCAGCGGTGAAAGTGGTGCAGGTAAAACGGAAAGCACGAAGTTACTATTGCAGTACCTAGCTGCTGCCAGCGGAAAACATTCATGGATCGAGCAGCAAATACAAGAAACGAATCCTATTTTAGAGGCGTTTGGTAACGCCAAAACTGTAAAGAACGATAATTCGTCCAGATTTGGGAAGTACATTAACATTTACTTCAACAAGCAAGGAGTTATCGAAGGAGGAAATATTGATCAATATCTCTTAGAAAGATCACGAATTGTATTTCAAAATAAAGGAGAACGTAATTATCACATATTCTACTCACTCGTAACAGGACTGTCTGCCGATGAGAAGAAAAAACTTGAACTAGGTCGTCCGTCGGATTATATTTATCTAAATTCCGGTAACATGTTGACTTGTGATGGAAGAAACGATGCTCTTGAATTTGCAGACATACGATCTGCGTTCAAGGTCCTTAATTTCCCAGAAAACGAAGTGTGGGGAGTTTTTAGTCTTTTAGCAGCCATTTTACATTTAGGAAATTTGAAATTTAAATCATTTAACTTGAATAACATCGACTCTTCTGAAGTAGCAGATACAACGAATGCGACCAGGATTGCAAATATTCTTGGTGTCAGTAAAGCTACTTTTTGCGATGCACTAACAAAAAAAACATTGATTGCTCAAGGAGATAAAGTCGTGTCCACATTATCAGCATCGGCAGCAATAGAAGGGCGAGATGCACTAGTTAAAGCTATTTACGGACACGTCTTCGAATATATTGTAGAAACTATTAACAAAACGCTACGCAAAGATCAAGAGCTGTCCAGTGGTTCCGTCGGTATTTTAGATATATTTGGGTTTGAAAATTTTCTATCAAATAGTTTCGAGCAACTATGTATCAATTACGCTAACGAAAATTTGCAACAATTTTTCGTCAAACATATTTTTAAAATTGAACAAGAACAGTACCAAAAAGAGGGCATCACATGGACTAATATCAACTATGTGGACAATCAGATGAATTTAGATATGATCGGACTGAAGCCAATGAACTTGTTATCGCTCATAGACGAGGAGTCTAGGTTTCCTAAAGGCACTGATATCACTCTTCTATCTAAACTTAATAGCAATCATAGCAACAACAACAGTTATGTTACGCCAAAGTCCACACATGAACACAGATTTGGTGTTAGGCATTATGCTGGCGCTGTATATTATGAAGTTAAAGGTACGGATTTCTGTCTATTTCTAAGTAAATAAGACTTTATAATTTAACGTAACATTTATTACAGGTTTTCTTGATAAAAATAGGGACATGTTGACGTCCGACGTAAAAGAAATGATCATGGATTCTAGTAACGATTTTCTAAAGTGCCTTTTTCCAATGGAGTCTGTGTCTCAGAGTGGAAGTAGAAAGACAGTGTCCCTCAGTTACCAATTTAAGACATCTTTAGATGCCCTTATGAAGACACTTTACGCGTGCCATCCATTCTTTGTAAGATGTATTAAACCAAATGAACACAAAAAACCTAGGGTATGTACGCATTTTAAATTCAATTTTAGATATTATAATTACCAAGATTATGATAATTATGTCAACTACGCAATTTGAAAACCAGTTTAATTCAATTTTTCATTACTTTTAGCTTTTTGATCGTGCTCTTTGCGTTCGACAATTACGATACGCAGGTTTAATGGAAACAGCAAAAATTAGACAAGCTGGGTACCCTATTAGGTATCCATACACCGAATTCGTTCATCGTTATCGCCTCGTTGTTGCGGGAATCCCGCCAGCGGAGAAAACTGATTGCAAAGCTGCTGCAAAAAAAATATGCAATGAAATTTTAAAAGATCAAGATTTCAGATTTGGACATACAAAAGTATTTTTAAAAGACCACCATGATGTTATTCTAGAAGAGATAAGACATACAGTGATACTAAGAAGTGTTATAAAAACGCAAGCTAATATACGAAGATTTATTCAGAGACGTAAATATTTGCGTATGCGTGCGGCTGCGATCACTTTGCAGAAGCATTTCCGTGCTAGAGGATACAGAAACCGATACCTTGTTCTAAGAAGAGGTTATTTAAGATTACAGGCTGTTATTAAATCGAGAGAACTTAGAAGAACATTCCTTAATTTAAGGAAATTCTTCACAAATCTCCAAGCTCACTGCAAAGGGTACTTAGTTAGGAAATTTGTTAAAGAAAAGGGAGATGTTATTCGAGCAAAACTGGTAGAACTACACATGGAAAAGGAAGAATTGATATTAGTTAATAATGATGTAATGGCAGCTGAAAATGAATACGAGAAGAAGTTCGATGATATTATGCGATCTATTTGGATTACTAAGGAGGCAGCGGAAAGTAATATTCAGAATGCGGAGGAAATTGACGATATATATGTCGATGATGTTTTTGGTTTTTTGAAAGACACTTCAACGCCTGCGGGAACTGTGCGCGGCACTGGATTTGGAGTGGTAAGAGTCATTTTATATATTTATTCCTCAAAAACGATATTTGTTATATCTATCTAATATTAATTTCAGACATCAACGGAAAAGCAAACTCCAGATGACGTAATACCGCTTCGACAAGATATACAAGACGAACCATTTGATGCTTTTAACTATAGAAAGTTCGCAGCTACGTATTTCCTAGGAAACACTAGTCATCAATACTCTCGGAAACCGTTGAAAAATTCACTGTTGGATTTGCCTTCACCTATAGACAACGTAGCGGCACAAGCTCTATGGATAACAATACTTAGATTTATGGGAGACTTGGCTGAACCCAAATATGTTGACGACAAAATTGATAATATACCAGTTATGACAAAGCTGACTGATACCATTGGACGAGCATTCCAAAAGAGCAAAGAGTTTGAGGTAAAATTTACATTAGAAATGTATATTAACAGTAGAATACACTTACTTTTAGATTAAATAACATAACTTTCCTTTTATAAATAACCGTCAACTAACAAATAAGATATTAATATACTTTGTCCGATAATAAAGTGACTAATATCAGCCGCTGACACATGTATGTAGCGAAATTATATCTTACAATTATTTCTAGGCCCTCATACAACCTGAAAGAAGCCCTAATAGCAGTAGTAGAATTGTACAAAAATCAATCAAACGACGCGCGAAAATGAACGAAGAATTTATGAGAAATATAATGAACGATGACTCTACCAATGAAATGTATCACGATTGGTTGCATTCAAGGCGGAGCACAAACTTGGAAAAGTTGCATTTTATCATAGGCCACGGTATCATTCGCAAAGAGTTACGGTAAGCGTAATTCCGGAAATTCGTGTAACACATGTATTAAATGATAACCTGATAGTCGATAGTACTATTTTAATACGCTTATCAGATTGATAATTAACTACTAAGGAACTACATGGAGCGCCCAGCCTTGTGCTCCAACTTATCTTTTACCTTGAACCGACAAGGGCGATTCTTCGATTTGGTTCTCAGTGAATTGTATACAAATTTCCTTTTTTAAAATAAGAACCTCTGCATGTAAATATTGGCACATAATTACCGCTTGATCTACATTATGGTTTAAAACGTTTTTTCGATAAGTTTTGAACCAGCTCTAATAAAATGTTTTTATTTTACAGCGATGAAATTTTTTGTCAATTATGTAAACAGCTGACAAATAATCCATCAAAATCTTCTCACGCTCGAGGTTGGATTCTACTTTCGCTATGTGTTGGTTGCTTCCCGCCGTCAGAGAGATTTGTTAAATACTTACGATCGTTTATTCGCGATGGTCCACCGGGCTACGCACCGTATTGTGAAGGAAGGTTAATGAGAACATTTAAAAATGGACCCAGAACGCAACCTCCGAGCTGGCTGGAATTACAAGCGACCAAAACGAAAAAACCAATACTTCTAACAGTAACTCTCATGGACGAGTCTATGAAGACGGTACAGTCTGATTCAGCGACTACTTCAGAAGAAATATGTCAACAAATAGCCGATAATATAGGACTGACGGATGTTTTTGGATTTTCTTTATACATAACTTTGTACGATATCGTGCTATCCCTGGGTAATGAAAACGTTCATATTATGGACGCTGTGTCCCAATGCGAGCAGTTTGCTAAAGAACAGGGTACTCCTGAAAAGAATGCTCCGTGGAGATTGTTTTTCCGCAAGGAGGTATTTACTCCCTGGCACAATCCGGCCGAAGATCCCGTAGCAACTAATCTCATTTACTACCAAGTCGCCAAAGGCGTAAAATTCGGTGAATATCGATGTAATTCTGAGAAAGATTTAGCCATGCTAGCAGCGCAGCAACATTACATTGAACATGGCGATCGAATAGATCCAAACGTACTGAGAAAAGTGATTGTAAATTACATACCTAATCAATTCATTAAATCCAATGATGTGGCTTTAACAAAATGGGAACATCTTGTAACTAAGGCCTTCGAATCTGCTAAAAGTATTCAATCAAAAGTTGATCCATTGCGTTGTAAAGAAGACATAGTGATATACGCGAAATTGAAGTGGCCAATGTTATTCTCAAGATTCTTTGAAGCGATAAAATTAAAAGGAGACTCTATAAACAAGGATATTATCATAATAGCTGTGAATTGGACCGGTATATACATAGTAGATCAGTTAGAGCACATTCTTCTCGAAATGTCTTTTCCGGAGATAACTTACGTCGCGTACAATGATGACGAGGAATACGATAATGTTGGTAGAGTTACCATAAGGACTATACAACAGGAAGAATTTATCTTTCAAAGTGTAGACGCAAGTGAATTGAGTTCACTAATAATATACATTATAGATGGTTTAAAACGACGTTCCACTTACGTTATCGCACAAATGGACTCGCAAGGATACAGTGATGCCGCCTCGTTCTTACAGTACAAAAAAGGTGATCTTATAACACTACTACACGACTGTACTGGAGAAACTTTAATGAATTCAACATGGGGTCACGGTTCTTGTAACAATCAGGAAGGTCTATTCCCTACAGAACAAGTTTATATATTGCCCACGCTTTCTCTGCCATCGGACGTAATTCTAGATACGTTTAAAAAGGGAAATATTAACACAGATAAGAAGCCACTTTCGAAATACAATACTCTTCAAAGGAAGAGGATGCATACTTTGGAAAATTTCGCCAAAGAATATTTTAGAGAAAATACAGATTTTAATACTACAATATCGAAACAATCAACATTGAACACTGCTAAGAAACCACTATTAATCGATTTATGGGCTCATAGCCGTGAAAATTTGAAGAAACCTCTGCTCAAAAAATTGATAGGAGATGAAAAACTTTCTAAGCATGCTCTGACCGCTTTTTATGCGATTCAAAAATATATGGGAGATTTACCAGCAGCGAAACCCAGATCTGCAACTGAATACACTGACGAAATATTCAAAGCAGCATTAAATGAACCGAGTTTACGAGACGAAGTGTACTGTCAAGTAATGAAACAATTGACTAACAATCGAATACAGCTCAGCGAAGAACGAGGCTGGGAGCTGATGTGGCTAGTAACTGGAATATTCGCTTGTGGTCAAATACTGATAAAGGACCTCGTCGAATTTCTGAAGACACGTCCTCACCCTATAGCTAAAGAATGTTTGAAACGGGTATTTAAAACTCAAAAGCACGGACCGAGGATGTATCCGCCTTATGTTATTGAGGTGGAAGCGATACAGCACAGAAGTATGCAAATATATCACAAAGTATACTTCCCAGACGACACTGACGAAGCATTTGAAGTTGATTCCTCGACAAAAGCGAGGGACCTGTGTGAACAAATAACTGGTCGTTTGAATTTAAAAAATAGCGACGGTTTTAGTTTATTCGTTAAAATAGCAGACAAAGTTTTTTCAGTTCCGGAAAACTATTATTTCTTCGACTTTGTTCATGAGCTTGTAGAATGGATGAAGAGGTCACGCCCTGTACGATCAGGTATAGTAGGTTTATGTTCGTTTATGAAAAAAAAAATTCTTAAAGTTCATAATTAATAATAATGTATTTTTTTGTTTCAGCTGGTTCCCAAGTTCAAATGAATTATCAAATATTTTTTATGAAAAAGTTGTGGATTAACACTGTACCAGGAAAGGATAAAAATGCCGATCAAATATTTTACTTTCCTCAAGAATTGCCAAAGTACTTGCGTGGATATCATAAAACATCAAAACAAGATTTAGTGGAACTAGCAGCTCTTATTTATCGCGCTCGATATGGCGATGATCAAACCGGCTTAACACAGATTACTCAAATATTGGAAGACCTAATACCATTGGACATGACAAGAATTCAAACTAACTCACAATGGAAGTCTTCGATAACAGCGGCTTATTTAAAACATGGGAATATGCCTGAAGATGAAGCTAAAGAAAATTTTCTAAAGAAAATTTACCAATTACCAACATTTGGCACTGCTTTTTTTGAAGTAAAACAAACATCCGACCCAACTTATCCAGAAATGGTCGTTATAGGTATCAATAGGAATGGTGTCAGTGTAATCCATCCCCAAAGTCGGGTAAGTATTTAAATACCAAAAGACTCTATAAACCGATAGTAATAATGTAAATCTACATTAAAATTATTTTTACAGGATGTATTAATAACACACCCGTTCTCCCAACTTTCTAACTGGTCATCCGGTAATACCTTCTTCCACATGACAATGGGCAATGTTCTTCGTGGAACGAAAATTCTTTGCGAAACATCGCTGGGTTACAAAATGGATGACCTAATATCATCATACATCGCAGTGCTGAGACAAGCTGTTCGCCAAAAATCGAGGCCTTAGTTATTATTCAAACATTGATATTTTCATTTATCTATTTATTCATATATGATTAAATATTTTCATAGAAACTAGTTGTTTATTATTCGAATCGTGTATTCGTTTATTAATTTGGAAACGACCCTGAAGGTGTAAACTGATAAATATTGAATACCTTATAAAAATGCTTAGATCGAAACGTAACGATAAACGATAATTTAGGCGTGAAATGGAAGCAATTCCGTGTTTCGTCTGATGTGAGTGTGGTGCCGGAGGCCTAATTTAAGTCCCTTTCCCTTTACCACCCTTT